>NC_069505.1:200437451-201037451 GCF_027579735.1 Bombina bombina | reverse complement strand
GCGTGTGCGGCGGCAACCAGATGAGGATTACAAAGACAAGTGTGTCTTGCCTACAGTCAAGTATGGTGGTGGGAGTGTCATGGTCTGGGCCTGCATGAGTGCTGCTGGCACTGGGGAGCTACAGTTCATTGAGGGAACCATGAATGCCAACATGTACTGTGACATACTGAAGCAGAGAATGATCCCCTCGCTTTGGAGACTGTGCCGCAGGGCAGTATTCCAACATGATAACGACCCCAAACACACCTCCAAGACGACCACTGCCTTGCTAAAGAAGCTGAGGGTAAAGGTGATGGACTGGCCAAGCATGTCTCCAGACCTAAACCCTATTGAACATCTGTGGGGCATCCTCAAATGGAAGGTGGGGGAGCGCAAGGTCTCTAACATCCACCAGCTGCGTTATGTCGTCATGGAGGAGTGGAAGAGGACTCCAGTGGCAACCTGTGAAGCTCTGGTGAACTCCATGCCCGAGGGTTAAGGCAGTGCTGGTAAATAATGGTGGCCACACAAAAAATTAACACTTTGGAAATTTCCACTTAGGGGTGTACTCTCTTTTGTTGCCAACGGTTAAGACATTAATGGCTGTGTGTTGGGTTATTTTGAGGGGACAGCAAATTTACACTATTATACAAGCTGTACATTCACTAATTTACATTGTAGCAAAGTGTAATTTCTTCAGTGTTGTCACATGAAAAGCTATAATAAAATATTTACAAAAATGTGAGGGGTGTATTCACTTTTGTGAGATACTGTAGATCGTTTGTACTCTGATTGCCTTATTGTTGCTGAACTGTGCTTGCCTGACTATTCTGCCTGTTAACCCCTAAATTGCTGGATTGGTATACCGCTGCTGAACTCTGCTTGCCTGACTACTCTGCTTGTTAACCCCTAAATTGCTGGATTGATATACCTCTTCTGAACCCTGCTTGTCTGACTACTCTGCCTGTTGACCCCTGAATTGCTGGATTGATATACCGCTGCTGAACTCTGCCTGTCTGACCTCTCTACTTGTTTAACCCCTATTGTCCTAGATTGCCTCTCTGTTGCAAAACCCTGCCTGCCTGACCATTCTAGTGGTTTACCTTTGGGCTGCTTTACCGTTGCCAAACCCTGCCTGCCTGATCATTCTAGTGGTTTACCTTTGGACTGCTTTACCTTTGTCAAACCCTGCCTACCTTTATCTGATTCCCTGCCTGTTGCTGCCAAAGACTATCCTGCCAGTGGTGAATGCAGCTTACCTCATCTTACAAACTTTCTCTGCTCTGCGATATTCCCTATCATTCCGGCTCGACGCCGGGATAAGAAGATTACTGGCCGAGTTTGGTCTGATAGTTTAGTATCCCACGAGCATTACACTTTATTAAGCCTAAAAAATATCCAATTTCTGTACCAGTTTCTCTTCTACAGGCTTAGTCTCAGTTACCCCTAAGGTGTAAAAGGACTAGTATTAGATTGTGTTAGGGGGCAGGGTCACATGCTACAGCATTTTGAGAACCAGATAACACCTGCTGGAATTTTAGAACTGACTATTGTGAACATACTGGAATATGTGTTACTTGCCATAGATAGGCACTAGTATTAGGTGGGGGGACTGAGGTAGTCTGAGTACTAGGGCCCCCAGAATGATACTGAAGGACAGATGCTAAACATGCACTATGTGTAATTTGCAAATCATGCATTTATTTGTATCCAATAATGTAGCAGAAATATCTTGTCCCTAGCCAGTCTCGAAAGTTTCATTCTCCATTATAGCTGCTCTAAACGATCCTCTCACAGTTTAGTGGCGGGAAAATAATTTAACACCTACCGCCGCAGGACGGAAGAAAAAACAGCATCTGAACTAGTCATGAGTCTCCTACAGAGAGACTGTCCATTGCAACGTTCCCCAGTAGTGTCCACCGGGTCTGTAGGAGTATCCCTACCAGACTATGGTAGTCCTCAGATTTCAGCATACTCGGTGAAGCTGTTTTGTATTACACATTTTGAGTATTGGAAAAGAACTGTACTACAGCCCCCATAGCTCTTAAAATGTCTAATAAATGTAAAGAAATCCTATAACATCCCTGCATATACGTAGGGAAATGTCACCCCTTATTTCAAAAAAGGAGTGTATGTGCCATATATATATATATATATATATATATGAGACTTCAGTATTCTTTCCTCATAAGACAACTAGCCAGTAAGAGGACTTATACTCACATTGTTCCAGAATGGTTGCCAGGGCAGTCCTTTCAAAGATAGGGAATATAGTGTATAGTGTAACTAACACTGTTCACCTGGAAGAGTCCAAAGGGGGAGGTATAGGAACCTCCCTGCAACATCCATGAACTGAGATATCCAAAACTCTACTAAGAGGTTTACATGGCATCCACATACTCCCCTGACCCTCTCTTAAAGGAAACAATCCATGAGCCTCTTACAGAGAGACTGGCCATTGCCATGTTCACCAGTGGCATCCACCGGGTCTGTAGGAGTATCCCTACCAGACTATGGTAGTCCTCAGATTTCAGGAGACGTGGTGAAGCTGTTTTGTATTACACATTTTAAACATTGGAAAAAAACTGTACCACAGGCCCCATAGCTCCTAAAATGTCTAATAAATGTGAGGAAATCCTATAACATCCCTGCATATACGTAGGTAAATATAGTGTCACTAAGACCGTTCACCTGGAAGAGTCCAAAGGGGGGGAACCTCCCTGCAACATCCATGAACTGAGATATCCAAAACTCTGATAAGAGTAACAATCCATTGAGAGCATAGTAAAACATAGAATCCTGAGAGCACCTCGGATCTCTGCCTACCTCAATGACGAGGTACCTCAATGACGAGGCAAAGAACTAATGAGAGGGTAGGGGAAGAGGAGGGATACTTGAATGATCTTTTTGGGGTGTCTTCCTCCTGGTGACCATGTGATGTATTTCCCATTTGTAAGAATAGACATTTTTGTGGACTCTCACTACCATTAGAAAATAAGGACTATAGAAACACTAAAGGGAGACATTGGAATCACAATGTCCAGCATGTGTTTGTATTTAAACATGATTTAACCAGCAAAATAAAGATGGGAGACAACAGATTTTACCAGGGCCACCAAACCAGAAAAAAAACCTAGCCTTTCTGTGTGAGTATCTGGGACTCAATGAGATCTTATACATATTCCAGACAGATCAGTGAAAGAAACATCTTGTGGTTAAAGTTGCCACTTACCTAGATCTGAGGGAGACTGTCTCATTACTACAAATGGCTGAGAATGCAGTTATATGAATTATAACAGAGCCACCTATCTCACTGCTCCATGATCTTGGTTCTACCTTGGTGGCAAATATAAGTTACCACTGTTACAGGGTATGACTGGGAATGTAAATATTTAAACATAAATAAAGGAGCGCCAAATACAGTAATACTGTATTAAACAAAACAGGCTTACAATGTTTAAAGTGCCAACTTACAATTTTCGTAGGCACTAAGATATAACGCTAAAAACAGAGCATGGTATTTGCAGAATCACCTCTTTCCCTCCTCTGTAAGAACACTTAAAGGGACACTGAACCCAAATTTTTTCTTTCATGATTCAGATAGAGCATGCAATTTTAAGCCATTTTCTAATTTATTCATATTATCAATTTTTCTTTTTAATTTAAAAAGAAGACATCTAAGCTTTTTTTTTTATTCAAAACTCTGGACAGCACTCTTTTATTGGTGGATGAGTTTATCCACCAATCAGCAAGAACAACCCAGGTTGATCACCAAAAATGGGCCGGCATCCAAACTTACATTCTTGCATTTCAAATAAAGATACCAAGAGAATGAAGAAAATTTGATAATAGGAGTAAATTAGAAAGTTGCTTAAAATGCCATGCTCTATCTGAATCAAGAAAGAAAAAATTTGGGTACAGTGTCCCTTTAATGGAGCATACCTCAGGTTTTAGTGAAATGGACACCAGTGTGACTCATGCCCAAAACCAAAACTCCAGGATCCTTGTTAGACACTGCATAACTCACAGTAAGGAGGAAGTCAGGCCATCTATTGACTTAAATAAAACTGTAACCTGCAGACAACAAAGTGCTACCCACAGCCTGACGGGTGTCTTGGACCATCTCTCTTCACAAGTATTCCAGCTCATGATGTGGGAACAACACAAAGTGAAGGGTGGTATGGACTGCTAAATAAAAAAAAAATAAAAAAAGGCCAGACAGGAGATCCGTATGTTTTGTTTGCATATTACCCCCAGACCTCGACTCCAAACCAAGATTTTAATAAAAGAAGTTAGCATTTCTGTGGGAAATATTATGCTTGGTTGAAAAAATCGAAATCTTTAGGGATGCCTGGGAATACTTACCCATATATGTGGACCCAGCTGCTAATAAGCACCTTTAGTTCTATCACCACGAGAACAGATATCCTGTCTGAACCTCCCATGATAAACACTGCTTTGTGCCAGGTGCTCAAGAGTAAACTGAACTTGCACTTCATCCAAAAAACAGTCTCATTACTGCAAATCTGCATCTCATCTCATGTCACTCTCCCTCCTGCTCATACTAGCTGCTGGTGACATCTCCCCTAATCCTGGTCCCCCACAACTTCATAGCCTTGCACATCCATGTGTGCCTTTCAATAGACTTCAAAAACAAAACTTTGGTAACCTTATTCTCATTCCTTTTGCATCTAAATACACAACCCCCTTCACTTGTGCACCTGGAACTCTCGCTCTGTTTGCAACAAGCTCACTTCAATCTATGACCTCTTTATCTCCCACTCTCTCAACCTGCTGGCTCTTACAGAAACCTGACTCTCTGCTTCAGACACAGAATTCACTGCTGCACTGTCACATGGGTCCTCCACTTCAGCCACACTCCTAGGTCTGACATTAGAGAAGGAGGTGGTGTTGGTATTTCACTTTTCTCTTGTTGCACCTTTCAACAAATACAGCCCTTCTCTTCCCTCACATTTTCTTCATTTGAAGCACACGATTAGTTTATTCTCTTCCCTGTGTATATGATTTTCAGCTATCGATGCACTCTCTCAAATTTCACAAACTCCCCTTCTACTCTTTTTGACCATCATCTCCTCTTTTGCAACATCACATCCCTCCTTACAACTCCCTCTACCCCTCACACCAAACTTCACAGAAGCACTAAGTCATTAGATCAGCAACAGCTTGCTAGGTCTCTCGAACCTCTCCCCTCTTCCATCCCCTCCTTTTCCTGGACTGACCAATCTATCTGCCACTATAATTCCACCCTTAAATCAGACATTGGCCATCTAGCCCCACCTACCATAGCTCAGAAACCATGCTCTCATCCTCAGCCATGGCATACTCCTCTGACACGGTACATATGCAGATGTTCCCATACTGCTTAGCGACACTGGAGAAAATCTCGGCGTTCAGCTGACTTTATTTAGTACAAGTTTATCTTCAACTCCTACTATTCTGCCCTTAATCTTTAAAAGCAACAATACTTCTCTACTATCATCTCTACTCTTCCTCTAACCCAAAACTTCTCTTTTCCACGTTCAATACTCTTCTCCGCCCACCCCCACCTCCGAATGCAACTTCTCTCTCAGTTTAAGATTTTGCCAGCCACCTTAATAACAAAATTGACTCAATCAGATATGAAATCAGCTCTCAAAATACTACCAATCCCCCATCCCATCAAAAGCTCACAATCATCCAAAACCCAAATAGCAAAAAATTTAGCTCTTTTGCCCCTGTTACAGAGGAAGAAGTTTCTGCCCTTATACTGTCCTCCCACCTCACTACCTGTCCCCTCGACCCCATCCCCTCACAGCTACTCCCCTCCCTATCTTCTACTCTTACCCCTATAATCACATACATCTTCAACCTCTCCCTCAGCACTGGTATATATCCCTCATCTCTAAAACATGCACTGGTCACACCTATCCTCAAAAAACCTTCCCTACTGCAATCTGGATTTCGTCCCCATTACTACACAGAGACAGCACTTGTCAAGGCTACTTCAACAACAAAATCGACTCCATCAGAAATGAAATCAGCTCTCAACATACTACCGGTCTCCCACCCCCTCAAAAGCTCACAATCATCCAAAACCAACATAGCCATAAATTTAGCTCTTTTGCCCGTTACAGAGGATGAAGTTTCTGCCCTTATACTATCCTTTCACCTCACTACCTGTCCCCTCGACCCCATCCCCTCACATCTACTCCCCTACCTCTCTTCTACCCTTACCCCTATACTCACACACATCTTCAACCTCTCCCTCAGCACTGGTATAGTTCCCACATCTCTTAAACATGCATTAGTCACACCTATCCTCAAAAAACCTCTCGATCCAACTTCCCAATCCAAATACCGCCCTATTTCCCTACGACCTCTTGCCTCAAAGCTTCTTGAAAAGCTAGTATATGCACGTCTATCCCATTTCCTTACATTAAACACCCTCCTTGACCCACTGCAATCTGGATTTTGCCCCCTTAAATCAACAGAGACAGCAATTGTTAAAGTTACCAACAACCTACTTTCTCTTGGTTCTCTTCATATCTGTCTAACCGTACCTTTAGTGTAGGCTTCTCTGGGGCATCCTCTGCCCCGTTACCTCTTTCTTTTGGGGTACCGCAAGGCTCTGTCCTTGGTCCCCTTCTCTTCTCAATCTACACATCCTCACTAGGTTCCTTAATAAAGTCCCCCGGGTTTCATTATCATTTGTATGCCGATGATACCCAAACCTACCTCTCTGCACCAGAACTATCTCCTTCCTTGCTAACCCGTGTCACTAACTGTCTCTCTCATATCTCATCTTGGATGTCCTCTCTCTACCTCAAACTAAATCTCTCCAAAACTGAGCTCCTTATTTTCCCCTCTTATTCCAAAATCTCCATCCCCCATCTCTCTTTAACTGTTGATAACTCCATCATTACCCCAACCTCACATGCCTGATGTCTTGGGGTCACACTTGACTCAGATCTTTCTTTAACTCCTCACATTCAGTCCTTGGCTAAAGCCTGCCTCTTCTACCTTAAAAACATCGCTAAAATTAGACATTTCCTTACACAAGACACAACAAAGATTTTAATACACTCTCTCATCCTTTCCCGCCTCGACTACTGCAGCTCATCTTCCTTGCACGTCGCTCTTCATCTGCCGCACCTCTCTGTCAATTCCTTCACTGGCTTCCTCTTGCCTCCAGGATTAAACACAAAATTTTTACTCTGACACACACAGCCCTCAATTGCATTGCCCCCCCCCCCCCCTACATCTCAGACCTTGTCTCCAGATACTCTCACTCCCGTCCCCTCTACTATTCAGGGACGCTTATAACCTACACTAACCTTCCTATCTCCCCTGCTATCCCCTAAAACCCCATAGCATGTAAGCCTATGAGCTCAGCTGTTTGTAGCTCACCTTCATAAGAGCCAAATACAACAGTGCAACTCTCGGCAGGACCCTCTCTCCCCATTTGATCCCTGTAATCGTTTTTTTATATACCACCCATGTTCATAGCGCTGCGGAACCTGTTGTCGCTCTATAAATACCTGATAATAATAATACAAAGTTACAAACTACCTACTTATAGCAAAATCCAAAGGTCACTTTTCTCTGCTTATCATCCTTGATCTGTCTGCAGCCTTTGATACTGTTGACCACCCTCTTTTGCTCCAATCCCTCGACATCTGCAACACATCTCTCTCGTGGTTCTCTTCCTATCTATCTAACCATACCGTTAGTGTAGCCTTCTCTGGAGCATGCTCTGCCCCATTACCACTTTCTGTTGGGGTCCCTCAAGGCTCTGTCCTCTCTCCCCTTCTCTTTTCAATCTACACGTCATCAATAGGTTCCTTAATAAAGTCCCACGGATTTCAATACCATTCGTATGCCGATGACACCCAAGTCTATCTCTCTGCACTAGACCTACCTCCTTCCTTACTAACTTGTGTCACTAACTGTCTTTCTCATATCTAATCTTGTCCTCTCACTACCTTAAGCTAAATCTCTCCAAAACATAACTCCTTATTTTTGCCTCTTCCTCCAAAATATCCACCCCCAATTTTCTAGAACTGTTGATAATTCCATCATTACCCCTACCCTGCATGCCCGATGTCTTGGGGGTCACACTTGACTCAGACCTTTCTTTCACTCCTCACATTCAGTCCTTGGCTAAAACCTGCTGCTTCCACCTTAAAAACATCTCTAAAATGAGACATTTACTTTTACAAAACACAACTAAGATTTTAATCCACACTCTCATCCTTTCCCGTCTCGACTACTGCAACTCTATCCTCTCTGGTTTCCCTAGCTGCCGCCTAGCTCCTTTACAATCCATAATTAATGCCTCTGCCAGGCTCATCTTCCTAACACGTCGCACTTCATCTGCTGCACCTCTTGCCTCCAGGATTAAACACAAAATCCTCATGTGACAGACCCCTCTGTCAGTACTGGAAGGGTTAACTTTGTTCAGCTTTGAGAAACTATTTTCTGAAAACAGGTTTCCTGACATCAGCTATTGTTTACTGTAATTAAGTTTAAGTGATAAGCGTTAACATTGTTTAATCAGACTGCCAGGTATCAAGAAGGACTCCCTTGTTTTCTTGTGTTTAATTGTTTATTTGGTTAAGTAATGCAATTCTATTGTATCCTGCATATAGCCCTCAATAAAACACATTCTGTTTAACTCTCAAGATGGAGTTTGGTCTCATGTTTGGGGGGAATTTACTGGGTTCGTGTGTTGCTGATCCCGTATTCAGGGCATCTTTCCCCTGGTATTAACCCTTGATATCCGGGTTATACCATAACAACTGGTGGCAAGCAACGGGATGAACCTCATCGCCCAGAAGAGCTACCCTTAAAGACCTGCTAGAACAACGGGGCCGACAAGCCAGTAACCTCAGGAAGAGGGAGATTATTACAATACTGACAGCCCGGTTTAACTCACGGGACTACTCACAGCCTATTCGGTGCTTTGGATGTAAGCAACTAGGGCACAAAAGACCAGAGTGTCCCCTAAACACAGCAAACCAAGCACAGTCCTGGAGGAGACCCGACGGCGGAAACCCACGTAACCCTCAGCCTGCTGCCCACTGCGTAGAGGAGGAAGAATGCTGGGGCATCCTACATGAAGCAGAGCCTGTGCAAGCTGCCCACCGGGATAACCATCCACCTGCACAAGCAACTGGTTAAAGTGAATGGGAAGGAGGTCAGTGGTCTACGGGATACTGGTGCTACCATGACCTTGCTCCAAAAGAACTTGGTGTCTGAGAACCAGCACACAAGAGACACTGTGGCTGTGAGGGTAGCAGGGGGTGCTGTGTCCCGCCTACCTGTTGCCCGGGTACATTTGGATTGGGGAGTGGGCTCTAGACATGTGAATGTGGGGGTCATGAAGGACTTACCAGCTGATGTTCTCCTTGGAAATGACTTGGCCCCCTTGTTTCTGCCTACGCTCCCATGGGTCCTGCCGATGTTAACCCTGTGACTACCCATGCCCAAATCCGTGCCACCGAGACCAACCCACCTGCTGCTAAGCCCCAGGACGCTGAGCTCAGTAAATCTCTATCCGCTATTGATACGTGGAAGTCCCGTTACAACGCGGTGATGAAGGAGAAGAGTCAAGTAGAGGATGAAATGGTCACGTTAAACAATCACGTGCTAGCGGGAGAAAAGAGGAGCGCAGAGGAAAAAGCGCGTTTAGAATGGGAATCTCTGCTAGACAACCTGCGCCGACAGACCTCAGAAAACACCAGCTTCAGAGTGGAACATGAAACATGTAACAGTAAAGACAAACTTAGCGACACTGGAAAAAAAGCTGACGCTGGCAGCAACTCAAGGGCAACTTACGTCAGCGTCAGTATGAAGGGCTTGTGGATACCTATAAAGAGCAGGTACAAAAAACTCATAAAGAAGCCGATGAGATTTGTCTCCAACTGGAAAGAAGCGTCTCTGAAAACAAAAACTTGAAGGACTGTTTAGCCCTGGTCTGAGTCTGCCGGAGTGTCCCACCAGGAGGGAGCCGTGTGACAGACCCCTTTGTCAGTACTGGAAGGGTTAACTTTGAGAAACTATTTTCTGAAAACAGGTTTCCTGACATAAGCTATTGTTTACTGTAATTAAGTTTAAGTGATAAGCGTTCACATTGTTTAATCAGACTGCCAGGTGTCAAGAAGGACATCCTTGTTTTCTTGTGCTTAATTGTTTATTTAGTTAAGTAATGCATCTATTGTATCCTGTAAAAGGGCGTCTTCCCTCTATCTAATGTACAAAACTCTTCCAACCCCCCATCTGGTCTCCTAGGGGAGTTCTGCATAAATACTGGGCATATAGCGCTCAATAAAACACATTCTGTTTTACTCTCAAGATGGAGCTTGGTCTCATGTTTGGGGGGAATTAACTGGGTTCGTCTGTTGCTGATCCCGTATTCAGGGCATCTTTCCCCTGGTATTAACCCTTGATATCCGGGTTATACCATAACACCTCACTCTGACATACAAAGCCCTCAACTGCACTGCCCCCCCCTACATTTCAGACCTTGTCTCCAGATACTCTCCCTCTCGTCCCCTTTGCTCTGCTCACAATCTCCTCCTCTCCTGTTACTTCCTCATATCCCCGTTTACAGGACTTCTAATATTCAGGGATGCATACAACCTACTCCAACCTTTCCTAACTCCATTGCTTTCCCCTTGAACACCTTAGAATGTAAGCCTATGAGCCCAGCTGTTTGTAGATCGCCTTCATAAGAGCCGACTATAACAGTGCAACTCTCGGCAAGGCCCTCTACCCATTTGATCCCTGTAAATGTTATCTTGTATACCGCCTATGCCTATAGCTCTGCGGAAACTGTTGGCGCTCTACAAATACCTGATGATAATAATAATAAAAGTAGGAGGAGTAAAATAAATAGGGAAGGGAGGCAATGAGAGTAGGAGGAGTCAAATACCTAAACTGTTAAACATCTAATATTTTTTTAAATAAATATATATATATATATATATAAATTTGTAGACAAAGTGCACTCCAAACGTTTCAATCAGCTGCTTTGGGTGCAACAAACAGTATGTGTAGACAGGTAGAAGAAAGTGCACTCCAAAGGACTTACTTGTAGATCCACTTTAAATTAAGTGGATCTACAAGTAAGTCCTTTGGAGTGCACTTTCTTCTACCTGTCTATATATATATATATATATCTATATATATATATACACACACACACACTAGTCCTAAAGCCCATGTACACGGGCCATTTTTTGCAGTACAGCGGTTCAACCCCTTGCTCTCTCTTCCCCCTCTCTTTTGCTGTCTCTCTCCCCCTCTTCTGCTCTCTATCTCTCCCCTCTCTATTTTGCGCTCTCTCTCTCCCCCCTCTTTTGTGCTATCCCCCTCTCTTTTGCTCTCACTCTCTCTCTTTTGCTCTTTCCCCCCTCTTTTGTTCTCTTTTGCTATCTCTCTCTGTCTTTTGCTCTCTCTCATTCCCCCTCCCTTTCGCCCTCTCTCCCTCCCCTGTTTTGCCCTCTCACGCTCTCTTTCCCCCTCTCTTTTGCTGTCTCTCTCCCCCTCGCTATTGCTCTCTCCCCCTCGCTTTTGCTCTCTCTCCCCTCTCTTTTGCGCGCTCCTCCCCTCTCTTTTGCTCTCTCTCCCCCTCTTTTGCTGTCTCTCTCCCTTTCTTTTGCTCCCCACTCTTTTGCTGTCTCTCTCCCTGTCTTTTGCTCTCTCTATCCCCCCTCACTTTTGCTCTCTCCTCTCTCCCTCCCCTCTTTTGCGCTCTCTTTCTCTCCCCTCTCTTGTGCTCTCTCTCCCCTCTCTTGTGTTCTCTCTCCCCTTTCTCCCCCCTCTCTTATGCTCTCTCACCCTCTGACCTCTTTCCCCCCTCTATTTTGCACTCTCTCTCCCCTGTCTTTTGTGCTCTCCCCCTCTTTTGCTCTCTCTCTCTCCCATCTCTTTTGCTCTCTCTCCTCCCTCTCTCCCCCCTCTTTTGCGCTCTCTTTCTCTCCCCTCTTTTGCTCTATCCCCCCTTTCTCCCTCCTCTCTTGTGTTCTCTCTCACCTTCTCTTTTGCTCTCTCTCCCCTCCCTTTTTCTGTCCCTCTCTTTTGCACCCTCTCCCGTCATTTGTGCTCTCCCACTCTCTTTTGCTCTCTCTCTCCCATCTCTTTTGCTCTCTCCTCCCTCTCTTGCGCTCTCTCTCCCCTCTTTTGTTCTCTCTGCCCTTTCTCCCCCCTCTCTTATGCTCTCTCTCACCCTCTCTTTTGCTCTCTCTCTCCCCTCTCTCTTTTGCACTCTCTCTCCCCTGTCTTTCGTGTTCTCTCCCCTCTTTTGCTCTCTCTCCCCTCTCTTTTGCTCTCTATCCCCTTTCTCCCCCTCTCTTTTGCTGTCTCTCTCTCTTTTGCTCTCTCTCCCCTTTCTTTTGCTCTCCCTCCCCCTATCTCTTTTGCTCTCCCTCTATCCCCCCTGTTTTGAGCTCTCTCTCTATGCCCCCTCTTTTTTTGAGCTCTCTCTCTCTGACATCCACACAGCCCTGCCCATGTCCTGCCCGGCCCTTTAAATGTTTTTGAAATTGCTCCTTTATTATTGCACTTAAATGATCTGGTTCACTCATTGAAATCACCACCCATAATGACAATTTGCAAATCTAGGTATTGACCTATGTGTATATATAGTGAGAGAATACCCCGGTCTGCTCTTCCTTCAGGCTTAGCCTATTTGAACGCACATGTTCTTGATAGCAATAGGTTGTGGTTTCAATGAGCAAAACTAGTTATTTCAAACACAAAAAGAAAGCTAAGGAAGTAGGTTAGTACTCTGCAGCTGGCAGTATGGTTTATATGTCATTAGAAACATAATAAGCAGAATAGTATGGTTTAGACATTATTAGAAACATAATAGGCGGAATAGTATGGTTTAGACATTATTACAAACATATTACGTGGAATAGAATGGCTTAGATATCATTAGGAACATATTAAGTAAAATAGTATGGTTTAGACATTATTAGAAACATTAAGTGGAATAGTATGGTTTAGACATTATTAGAAACATATTAGGTGGAAAAGTATGGCTTAGATATTATTAGGAACATATTAAAAGGAAAACTATGGTTTAGATGTCATTAGAAACATACACCTAGATTATGAGTTTTGAGGTACGACTATACCGCTTAAAAATTGGCCATTGTGCGTGGAATGGCCGGTAACGCATATTACGAGTCACAGCGGCAATGCCCATACAAAGGATTTTTGTAGACTTAGGTTTTTTTATTTTGGAGGGTTGGTTGGGTGGGGTTTTTTTTACTTTTAGGGGGACTTTGTAATATTTTAATGTAAAAGAGCCGATTTCTTTAGGGCAATGACCTACAAAAGGCCCTTTTAAAGGCTAGTGGTAGTTTATTGTTAGGTTAGGGGGTGTTTTTAATTTGGGGGGCTTTTTATTTTTATAGGACTATTAGATTAGGTGTAATTGTTTTAGTTTTGATATTTTTTTTTATTATTTTTTGTAATCTTAGAGGACTAGATCAAGAGTTTTGTCAGTAAGGCTGTGCGGTGCTAAGACTCCTTTTTTTCTTACCGCTCCCTTTAAACAACGCTGGTATTATGAGTTTTCTGCAAACCGGCATTAGCCTCAGAAAAGTGAGCGTTGCGCAAAATTTAGCTCCACATCTCACCTCGATACCAGCGTTGCTTAAGTCAGCAGTAAGCTGGCTAAACGTGCTCGTGCACGATTTCCCCATAGGAAACAATGGGGCTGAGCTGGGTGAAAAAAAAACCTAATACCTGCAAAAAAGCAGCGTTCAGCTCCTAACGCAGCCCCATTGTTTCCTATGGGGAAAGAAAATTTACGTCTGCACCTAACACCCTAACATGAACCCTGAGTCTAAAGACCCCTAATCTTACACTTATTAACCCCTAATCTGCCACCCCCGCTATAGCCGACACCTACATTATATTTATTAACCCCTAATCTGCCGCTCTGGACACCGCCACCACCTAAATTATACTTATAAACCCCTAATCTGCTGCCCCCAACATTACCGACACCTACATTATAGTTATTAACCCCTAATCTGCTCCCCCCAAGTCGCCACAACTATATTAAATTTATTAACCCCTAATCTGCCACCGCCAACGTGGCCACCACTATAATAAAGTTATTAATCCCTAAACCTAAGTCTAACCCTAACCCCCCCTAACTTAAATAAAATTTAAATTAAACGAAATTAATTTAACATAATTAAATAAATTAATCCTATTTAAAACTAAATACTTACCGATACAATAAACCCTAAACTAGATACAATATAACTAATAGTTACATTGTAGCTAGTTTAGGATTTATTTTTATTTTACAGGCAACTTTGTATTTATTTTAACTAGGTAGAATAGTTATTAAATAGTTATTAACTATTTAATAACTACCTAGCTAAAATAAGTACAAAATTACCTGTAAAATAAATCCTAACCTGAGTTACAATTACACCTAACACTATCATTAAACTAATTACCTTAAAAAATGAATTACAATTAAATTAAACTAAATTACGGAACCCCCCCCCCACTAAATTACAGAAAATAAAAAAAGAATTACAAGAATTTTAAACTAATTACACCTAATCTAATCCCCTAATAAAATAAAAAAGCCCCCCAAAATAAAAATATTTCCCTACCATATACTAAATTACAAATAGCCCTTAAAATGGCCTTTTGCGGGGCATTGCCCCAAAGTAATCAGCTCTTTTACCTGTAAAAAAAATATATACAATACCCCCCCAACATTACAACCCCCCACCCACACACCCGTACTCTAAAACCCACCCAATGCCCCCTTAAAAAATCCTAACACTAACCACCTGAAAATCACTCTACCTTGAGCCGTCTTCACCCAGCCGGGCACAAGTGGTCCTCCATACGGCATAAATCTTCATTCGATCGGGGCAGAAGAGGTCCTACAGACAGTAGAAATCTTCATCCAGGCGGCATCTTCTATCTTAATCCTTCCGGAGCGGGTCCATCTTCAATCCAGCCGACGCGGAGCATCCTCTTCAAACAAAGTCCTAACGAAGAATGAAGGTTCCTTTAAATGACGTCATCCAAGATGGCTTCCCTTGAATTCCAATTGGCTGATAGAATCCTATCAGCCAATCAGAATTAAGGTAGGAAAAATCCTATTGGCTGATGCTATCAGCCAATCAGATTGAAGTTCAATAGAATGCGAGGTCAATCCTATTGGCTGATTGGATCAGCCAATCGGATTGAACTTCAATCCGATTGGCTGATTACATCAGCCAATAGGATTTTTCCTACCTTAATTCCAATTGGCGGATAGGATTCTATCAGCCAATCGGAATTCAAGGGACGCCATCTTGGATGACGTCATTTAAAGGAACCTTCATTCTTCGTTAGGACTTCGTTTGAAGAGGATGCTCCACGTCGGCTGGATTGAAGATGGACCCTCTCCGCTCCGGAAGGATGAAGATAGAAGATGCCGCCTGGATGAAGATTTCTGCCGTCTGGAGGACCTCTTCTGCCCCGATCGGATGAAGATAGAAGATGTCGCCTGGATGAAGAGTTCTGCCGTCTGGAGGACCTCTTCTGCCCCGATCGGATGAAGACTTCGGACCCTCTGGAGGACCACTTGTGCCCGGCTGGGTGAAGACGGCTCAAGGTAGGGTGATCTTCAGGGGGTTAGTGTTAGATTTTTTTAAGGGGGGATTGGGTGGGTTTTAGAGTAGGGGTGTGTGGGTGGTGGGTGGTAATGTTGGGGGGGGGTATTTTTTTTTTTACAGGTAAAAGAGCTGATTACTTTGGGGCAATGCCCCGCAAAAGGCCATTTTAAGGGCTATCTGTAATTTAGTATAGGGTAGGGGATTTTTTTTTATTTTGGGGGGCTTTTTTATTTTATAAGGGGGATTAGATTAGGTGTAATTAGTTTAAAATTCTTGTAATTCTTTTTTATTTTCTGTAATTTAGTGTTTGTTTTGTTTTGTAATTTAGTTTATTTAATTGTAATTAATTGTAGGTAGTTTAGGTAATTAGTTTAATGATAGTGTAGTGTTAGGTGTAATTGTAACTTAGGTTAGGATTTATTTTACAGGTAATTTTGTACTTATTTTAGCTAGGTAGTTATTAAATAGTTAATAACTATTTACTAACTATTGCACCTAGTTAAAATAAATACAAACTTACCTGTAAAATAAACATAAACCCTAAGCTAGCTACAATGTAACTATTAGTTATATTGTAGCTATCTTAGGGTTTATTTTATCGGTAAGTATTTAGTTTTAAATAGGATTAATTTGTTTAATTATGTTAAATTTATTTAGTTTAAATTATATTTAAGTTAGGGGGGCTTAGACTTAGGTTTAGGGGTTAATACATTTATTATAGTAGCGGCGACGTTGGGGGTCGGTAGATTAGGGGTTAATAAATGTAGGTAGGTGTCGGTGACGTTGGGGGCGGCAGATTAGGGGTTAATAAGTATAATGTAGGTGTCAGCGATGTTGGGGGCAGCAGATTAGGGGTTCATAGGTATAATGTAGGTGGCGGCGATGTCCGGTCGGCAGATTAGGGTTTAAAAATTTTTATTTTAGTGTTTGCGATGTGGGGGAGGGCCTCGGTTTAGGGGTTAATAGGTAGTTTATGGGTGTTATAGTACTTTTTAGCAGTTTAGTTAAGAGCTTTATGTTCCGGCGTTAGCCCATAAAACTCTTAACTACTGACTTTCAAATGCGGTAGGAGTCTTGCCAGGAGAGGCTGTACCGCTCACTTCTTCCAAGACTCGTAATATCAGCGTTAGGCAAATCCCATTAAAAAAATAGTATACGCAATTAGCGTAAGGGGATTTGCGGTAGCCTCGAGTCGTGAAAGAAAAGTGAGCGGTACACCTGTACCTGCCAGACTCGTAATACCAGCGGGCGTTAAAAAGCAGAGTTGGGACCTCTCAACGCTGCTTTTTAAGGCTAACGCAAGACTCGTGATCTAGCCGAGAGATTTTTAATTTTCGTATTTTTAGTGTTTATTATTTTTTGAATTCTTAGGTTTATTTAAATTTGTAATTTAGTTTTTTTTTAAATTGGTAGTTTTTTTTTAATTTTATTAGAATAGTAATTTTAGGTTAATTTATAGTTTAATGTTAGTTGTTTTTTTTATTTCACAGGTAAGTTTTTATTTATTTAAAGATAGTTATATTGTAAATTTTTATTTAAAGTTAGGGGGTGTTAGGTTTAGGGGTTAATAGTTTAATTTAGTGCTTTGCAATGTGGGGGTACAGAGGTTTAGGGGTTAATAGGTTTAGTTTATTAGTTACGATGTGGGGGGCCAGCGGTTTAGGGCTTAATAGGTTTATTTAGTGTCAGGGAACGGCGGATTAAGGTTAATCACTTTATTTAGCATCGGCGATGTCAGGGAGCGGCGGATTATGGATTAATAACTTTATTTTGGTGTCTGCAATGTCGGGGGGCAGCGGTTTAGGGGTAAATCACTTTATTTTTTGGGGGCGGCCGACTAGGGGTGTTTAGACTAGGGGTTTATGTTCGGGTACTAGGTTAAAACGTAACTTACTTTTCCCCATAGACATCAATAGGGTTGCGTTAACCCTAATAGGGTTGCCATTCCGCAATCGCAGGTGTTAGTTTTTTCTAACATTCTCTTCCCATTGATGTCTAAGGGGGAAAGCGTGCACGAGCACGTAAACTCAGCCCTTGGCTTTTGTGTGGTATGGAGCTTAACGCACCATAACGCACAGCACAAGAAGGTTTTTCAGTAACTCGTAATGGCAGCGCTATGTAAAGTAGGTACCGCTTATTTGACTGCGTTATTTATGCACCTGGTATAGCGCAAAACTCGTAATCTAGCCGCTAGTAAGCAGAATAGTAGTGTTTAGACGTCATTAGAAACATATTAAATGGAATAGTATGGTGTAGACACCACTACACTTAAGGCAAATGCCCCAAATGTAACACTTTTTCTGGAAAAGCCTTGGTACCCCTCTTCAGTTCAGTCAGTGCCATAGAAACACAAACGATACTATAGTAAAGGTTTGCCGTTACCAGAGCACCATTACTGGAAGTACTGGGGGGAGTGAACAAACTGTAAGACAGCGCAGGTTTGCACTGCTCCGTCTAAGCCTTGTCATGATTAGAAGAACCCCTTCAAATTCCAACCCCACCCCAGGCATCTATGAAATTGAGCCCTACGTCCTTTAAGCCAGAACTGAAATTTAAAATTTTAAGAGGCATGAATAAGTTGTGTCAGAAACTCACACAAACAGAAGATGCAACAGTTAATATGTTTGTATTAACAAAAAGCACAAACATAGCTTATCACTAATGACATTGTGCAGAACAAAAGGTGTGATTATGATACAGGTCTGAAATAAAATTATTCAATACTGTAAACTGTGTAGAGCTAACAAAGTAAGAAGGGATAAAAACCAAGAATAATGTTCCCAGCCGTTTTCAATTGGCAAATACATTTTACAAATAAAAAAACATAAATACAATGAAAGTGTGTTTCCAATATCTTCTTGCATGCATATTTCAATCCATTCAGCTTTGTACTGTTTGGGTATGTTCTAACTAAAACATTAAATAATAAGTATAGTTATATTAAAAGGTAGACAGTGCTCTGCTAAATCTTACTAAAAACTGAGTGTTGCGCAAGGCAGAAAGCAAAGATGGACATAGCTGTCACATTATCCTTCTTCACAAGAATTTGATCAACTGCTCAGCTTGTGTAGGGTTAAAAAAGGTCATAATATATATATATATATAAACACACACACCTATAGAGCTGAAAAATATCATTATAATTTGCGATTAAATGAAAAGGTACTGTCAAAATAGCAAAGGTTTTAAAGGTATTAGTCAATTCAATGTTCAAGATGGCAAAATCCTACCGGCCCACTGGAATTTATTATTAGTGTGGGATATGTAAGTAGTGGATTTTTCCAGCTCTATTTTGATGTGTATATATATATATATACTTAGTTTATAAAATGTGCCATCAGCCTTCATGGGTTAGTTCAATAACATCTAGCTTATACTCTTTTGGTAAATAAAATGAGGAGGTTTGAAAAAAATAATAAAAAAAAATCCATTAGGCACAGTCTTCTTTAAAGGGTAAAAGACAAAAAAACAGGAGTTTCACAATTCTCTTGTTTGGAAAACAGACATAATATAAAAAGAAAGGACAAACACGTGTGCATAGAAATTATTCAAAAACATCACAACAAAATGATAAAAATAAAACCATGACTGAATTAGAAAAACAGGAGAAGCTGTACAGTGTATAGTAACGGCCTCACAATACATCCCAAACAAATACTTTAACCCCATCAGTGATGACTGCATTAAAAATGCAATCACAGATCATTATTTCATTGAGCACAGTTAAACATATTCAGAAAAATAATACAAATTTTAAAAATAATTAGCTTAAATAATAAAAATCCTCACTGGTTACTGGGGCTGACTGGGCCCAAACGTTGTGTTTGTCCTGGTTTAGAAACACCACAGAAATGAAAGATGTGGAGTTTAGTAAATAAATCTGTTGCGGTAGATGTGCTATGGGAGCGCCCTGGTCGTAAGCAAACTGTGCTCCTAATACCAGCTGCTGTACATGAGGTGAGAAAGCTATTGCCTTTTGTGACAGTAACCAGGCTCAGTCGTCTGCCATTCTAGTGGGATTCATGTATCTATTTTATATATTTATATATATTTATATATAATATATATTTAATTTTATAATATATCAAAAACTTAAGTGTATAGATAGAAAAACATTTTCCACAGTTCCAGGACTGCAGCATCCTAAATATCTTGGTAATATTCTGAACCAGTCACCATATTTTGCAGCGCTGGTTTATGGTCGAGTGATGACATCCTACTGAGTACATCTGTAGACAGTGAGTAGCTGTTACCAGATTTCTCCTCAAACCAACTGTCCAGAGCTCTCTTGGCATCAAAACTGGCAATAGGAGGACCATTGACTGCTATAGTAAGAAGATCACTGAGTTGATCTAGAGTTAGTCGGGAGCGATTATTTTTACGCAGCTTTTGCAAAGCATTACGTCCTTTGTCGCAGCAGGCTGTTGAAGTGGGAAGGACCTTCAAAATCTGAACAATCTTATTTAAGAATAGAAAACGCTGCTTGTACTTGCAAATATGGCCAATCAGATCCTTGAAACCATTTTTTGTGCAATAGTCTGCTTTGAGCTCTCTCCATTCCATTAACAAACTTCCCCTACTGTCAGAACCTTCTCTGCCTATGTCAGTAAGAAATAATGGGATAGTTTCTAAGTGCTCATATATTTGCAACATGTCCTCTTCTCCATAACTTATGAGCTCCTCAGCACTCCTAGGCCAAGCAGACAAATCAAACAACTGGCAAGCTTTAACAAACATTCTGCTGCGAGAATCAAACCGTTGAGCTAGGGTAAGTTGGGTTTTCTGGCAAATTTTTTCTCTTATTGACTGAAACTTTGCTTCTGCCACACGTAAATTTTTAAGGGAAATGCCATTGAAACTCTCACGGAAATTATCTTCAAATTCCTGGAGGTATTCACCAGGAGAATGCACTAGCCTGCTTATTTCTTGAATAGCTTCTTCTACCTTCTCATCCACCTGAGACACTAGAAGGTACTCGCCTTGGAAGACATATGCTAGGCGGGACAAGACAGCAATCACATCTAGCAAGAAGTAGATGAGCTTAATTGATTGATAATCCATAAGAAACTGTAAAAGAGCAAGAGCTATTGCCGAGGCATCTGCTCTTTGTGTCTGGCCACTGACATCTTTTAGGTGAGCCACTACTTCTAGGTAGTCTTTAATCAGGGCATTTAGGACATTCTGCTCCCCAATGATCCATTTCACAGCTCGGATGTCACCAAGGAATTCAGTCTCCTCACAAAGGGTTGCAGCAGTGAGTCGTAGTTCACACATCAGACGAGGAGAGTACCGATAAAAACTAAGCAGCTGCTTCAAATTATTTTCTAACTCTTCTAAGCATGGGAGTTCTTTCCCACTAATTGCATCCAATATTTCTAAATGAGGACGATGTACCATGAAAGGTAAGCACAGTAACCAAGGTAAGGTTTTCCTGATTGTCATATAGATATTTGCTCTGAGTCCTGCAGTGATGTTGGCTCCATCAATACCCAAACCTACTGTTGGTCTCTCGTCCTGCATTCTTATTCCAAGAGCTGAAAATGCTCTGTCAATTCCTTGAAGATAATTCTCTGTTGTAGGCAAGCCTAACTCCTGCAGAGACAGGAACTCTGTTGCAGGTGGCCCATCATTACTGGTATACTGAACATAAACAGCCACCGTATCAGGGAGGTCATCACTTTGACCATCTAAGATAATGCTCAGAAATGGGGACTGTCTGATGCGTTCCACCAAGTCTTCTCGAAGTGCTCTGGCAATGTGATGGATCAAGATTTGACAATCACTCTCATTCATATACTGATCAACTACTCGTAGCTCACACTTTCTCAGCAGTTCTGCTAGAGGTCTAAAGTCATAGTAAGGTCTGCCCTCTGTAGCCAAGTGGTATGCCGTGTTAAAGAGAAGAGTCATATTCCTGCACATCTCTTCTGTCTTTTCAGGGTGCATTCTGAGTTTGTAAAGCTGCAAGCACTTTTTATGGAGGTTACTTTGGCTGTGGAGCTTGATGGTGTGTATCTTGAATTGCTTGGAACCAATAATAAAAGCAGATGTCCTTGAGGACTGTACAGTGTACTGCCTGCAGACATGGCACCACATTTCATTTAATGTGGAGGAGTATCTCAGAAACCAGAACTTTTTAAGCCACTCCTGCTTAAACCGTCGAATCCTTCTGCCAGCAGCAACCGACATTTTAGATGGCTCATCCAGTGCTGCAACTTCGTTGGAGACTGATTCATCAGCAGAGTCCACTTCCTGGTCATCATCTTCTATTATAGTGGGAGCAATGATGGTGCTCTCTGGAGCTAAAAAAGGAAAGGGGACATTTTAAAATCAATGAGAAACAAAAATGGACAATGGATGAAGAAGAAAATGGAAAGAAGTGATAAGGTAACAGGGAGGAAGATGCCTAATAATATGTATTATGCACCATGTGACCCTATAGAGAAAAATATGTTTAATTACTTGAGGAAGCTAAGACAAACAATATAACATGTAACTGTAAATTACATCTTGTGCAGACACAATTTGTAAATATATACTTTAATTAGGTAGTCAACACAATGATGATCTGATTGGGTAGCACTCATTAAATATGATAAATCCAACAACCTAAAACACAGTTATGAATTTCTGAGATAAACAAGCATGGTTGTGTTTTCTGCTTCTCAAGAAATCAATCACAATGTGAAATACTGCCTAGAATTCCAAGCTTGTATAATCCTGCTATTCTAACAAGTGTAATCAGTTTCCTTAAAACACAACTTTTATGTTCTTACCTGAAGTATCTGACAGCTCAGGGATGTCAGAGATTTTAGGGGGTAACTGGGATGTTTCAGGGACTTTTCCAGACTTTAACATATCCAGTTCAACTTGTAGCTCCCTGATCTTTTTTTTTAATCGAACACAGTTAGGGCAGAATGAGGTGGTGGGGATGTCCTCAGGGTCCCCTACAGCAGAGGATTCAGCTGGGCTCTCTGCCTTTATGGATAGGTGGTCTTCTCCCTCATCATCAGGCACACCTACTTCCCTGTCCAGACCCAGAATGGATATGTGAGGTACTTTCCATTCCCTTGATGATCGTGTTTGGCTTTGAGTAGGAGAGCACTGCTGACTTGCTCTGCACCTATCACTGTGGTCCTCATACTGGTATTTAGAAATATTTTTTGCTAGTATGGGGCTACTGGTCACTATGGAATAATCTTCTGTCTTGGCAGACTCCAGAGAAGCCTCAAGGACATCTTTAAAGATGAGATCTATCTTTTTCTTCTTGGTGTGAGAATGCACATCCCCTTCTTCACAGCTGCGTTTGTAGAGGCTCTTTCCATGTTTAAGTGTTGACAGTGGAAATGTGCCTTTTACATCTTCTTGGTTTTCCAAAAGATTATCATTTTTTTCCCTTAGCAACTTTTTGTCTCCTGAAAAGGAAAATTAGCTGAGTTACCAGTTTGGCACATGTTCCTCATAAAATTAGGAAAACATACATAAGTCATTGTAAATGTATTAAAGAAAAAAATACTGGAATTTTAATTCCTCAAAAATAAAGAACTGCTTTATTATATAATTAAACATTACCAGACAAAAAGATGTTTTAATCTGTATTGTATTATTGTACTGCCGTTTGCATATAATGTGTCAGTGTAATGTGTATAATATAATGTGTCAGTGTATGTGTATAATATAATGTGTCAGTGTAATGTGTATAATATACTGTGTCAGTGTAATGTGTATAATATACTGTGTCAGTGTAATGTGTATAATATACTGTGTCCGTGTAATGTGTATAATATACTGTGTCAGTGTATGTGTATAATATAATGTGTCAGTGTAATGTGTATAATATAATGTGTCAGTGTAATGTGTATAATATAATGTGTCAGTGTAATGTGTATAATATAATGTGTCAGTGTAATGTGTATAATATAATGTGACAGTGTAATGTGTATAATATAATGTGACAGTGTAATGTGTATAATATAATGTGACAGTGTAATGTGTATAATATAATGTGACAGTGTAATGTGTATAATATAATGTGTCACTGTAATGTGTATAATATACTGTGTCAGTGTAATGATTATAATATAATGTATCAGTGTAATGTGTATAATATAATGTATCAGTGTATGTGTATAATATAATGTGTCAGTGTATGTGTATACTATAATGTGTCAGTGTAATGTGTATAATATACTGTGTCACTGTGTGTATAATATAATGTGTCAGTGTAATGTGTATAATATACTGTGTCACTGTGTGTATAATATAATGTGTCAGTGTATGTGTATAATATAATGTGTCAGTGTAATGTGTATAATATAATGTGTCGGTGTAATGTGTATAATATAATGTGTCCGTGCAATGTGTATAATATAATGTGTCCGTGCAATGTGTATAATATAATGTGTCCGTGCAATGTGTATAATATAATGTGTCCGTGAAATGTGTATAATATAATGTGTCAGTGTAATGTGTACAATATAATGTGTCAGTGTAATGTGTATAATATAATGTATCAGTGTAATGTGTATAATATAATGTGTCAGTGTATGTGTATAATATAATGTGTCAGTGTAATGAGTATAATAAAATGTATCAGTGTAATGTGTATAATATAATGTGTCAGTGTATGTGTATAATATAATGTGTCAGTGTAATGTGTATAATATAATGTGTCCGTGCAATGTGTATAATATAATGTGTCAGTGCAATGTGTATAATATAATGTGTCAGTGTAATGTGTATAATATAATGTGTTAGTGTAATGTGTATAATATAATGTGTCAGTGTAATGTGTATAATATAATGTGTCAGTGTAATGTGTATAATATAATGTGTCAGTGTAATGTGTATAATATAATGTGTCAGTGTAATGTGTATAATATAATGTGTCAGTGTAATGTGTATAATATAATGTGTCAGTGTATGTGTATAATATAATGTGACAGTGTAATGTGTATAATATAATGTGTCAGTGTAATGTGTATAATATAATGTGTCAGTGTAATGTGTATAATATAATGTGTTAGTGTAATGTGTATAATATAATGTGTCAGTGTATGTGTATAATATAATGTGTCAGTGTAATGTGTATAATATAACGTGTCAGTGTAATGTGTATAATATAATGTGTCAGTGTAATGTGTATAATATAATGTGTCCGTGCAATGTGTATAATATAATGTGTCAGTGTAATGTGCCCCAAGGCAGAACATACAGTGATCTGAGATGTCATCGCAGAAAATGCAGCATGTCTGCAGAAAGAGCAGGACAAATGCAGGAACTGTTAGTGCTTGAACTTTGTAGTGCTGCTTCACATTAGACAGTTCTCTTTAAACAGAGCTGTGCTCTGGTTGCAGTAAGTTTTCCTTAACACAGTGCATTCAGAGCAAAGAGCTGTTTGAAGTGATCAGTCAAATATGCAGTTGCGCTGCAAAGCAGCAGCACATTGCTTGTTGACTGGCTCTCAGAGATTTTTTCAAACCAGCCCCCTAGCTTTCCCAGTCTGCAAAGCTGTTTATTCTGAATGTAAGACGTTAGTATGAGCATTGCATCTTTTTTATTACTACATTTCTATGTTAGACCTAGAGAAAAGAAAACAGATTTATTTAAGAGACATTTTAAAATTTATTTTTTTGTATGCAGCTTATTTGCTATGCAATTATATTATAAAGCATTAAAAATTGCTTTATTCTTCAGTTAACCAACACATTGCAGTTGAACTGGTGCCTTAGTGTTACTGTCTAATTTAAAATTTTATTTAATAATGACCTGCAGAAAAATTTCCACTAAAGAAATCTCATCGCAAAAAAGTGAAGGAAAGCTCAGCCTCTGGGGTGTATAATATAATATGTGTTAGATCTAGAGCAGTAATGCACTTCTGCTCTAGAGATTCTCTTTTTCTGCAGAATTACTGCTGTCCTTAGCTCAGCAGCTGTGTTCAGCTATGGCACAATAATGGATTCATCAAGTGTAGCTTAAGTGACCCAGCATCATTATGGCCCAGAGTAAAGCAATACTAATTGTTCAGGGTGTGCTATCATTATCACGGGCCCAGACTAAGAATAGTGCACAAACTACTATAACAAGTTAATTGTTAAAAAGAATTACCAGAGAATGTTCGCATGGTTGCTATCTCTTAAGTGCACCCAATACTTTCAATAGATAGCGCAGCCTTGCAGAATATCAGCTCAGGACTAAAAAGTTAGTGTAAGCGAGGCCAAAGTGATAGCGCTACAATAAAAGTACATGCAAACACATGTAAAATACAGTATTACACTCATTAACATTTATATATATTTAGAATTAAAATAAATGTTTAAAAAGTTTTAAAAGTGGTATGGTATGTGACAAGGTGTTGGGCTCAAAGGTGTGTCTATATATATATATATATATATATATATATATATATATATGTGTGTGTGTGTGTGTGTGTGAGAGAGAGAATATATATATATATATATATTTATATATATGAGTGTGTATGAGTGTCTCTCTCTCTCTCTTTCTTTCTATCTTTATATATATATGTGTGTGTGTGTGTTAGAGAGAATATAAATATATATGTGTGTGTATGAGTCTCTCTATATATATATATATATATATATATATATATATATATATATATATATAATTGAAAAAAGTTGCTAGCAGCAGTCTTAAAAACATACAGTCTTTATTGAAACATCAGTAGTAAAAACACTTCAGTGAAAGCCACAAATGCGTTCACAACATTTAGTCCGCTAATATGTTTCGGCCACAGCTATGATTACGGCCCCTGGCCGAAACATGTTAGCGGACTAAATGTTGTGAACGCATTTGTGGCTTTCCCTGAAGTGTTTTTACTACTGATGTTTCAATAAAGACTGTATGTTTTTAAGACTGCTGCTAGCAACTTTTTTCAATTATATTTCTAATATTCCGGGCAGCAGCAGCAGTTCTGGGACCCAAAGCTCCAAAGCCGGTTTATGGGAACTCTGTTAAAGATATTGACAAGGATCAGCGCATGGATTCAACACGCTAAAGCACGCACGTCACGCCCCCTCCTGCACAGTAGGACGCCTTTTGGAGTTACGCTGAGGAGACCGTCGAGTGCACACAAGTGAATTCCGGAGGTTTTTCTCTAGGCAGAGATTGAGCAATTTGGAGTTAGCGGTCCAGAGGTGCGGTGAGTAAGGGCGATTACGCCGTCTGGGATCATTGGTCCTGGTCTTCTCTCTTCATGTTTGAGATTAGAAGATACCGCACACTCTGTTTGTATACCGCTTATTGTACTCCATAGCCTCCGGTATTCTGAAGCACACTCAGTCCCTGGTATATTCACTGATTACCATCATAGGCGTGTATAGGGGGTTTACCGAGTTGTCTCAAGCGATTCAAAGCTTTATATACACATATCTTACAGCTTATTGCTTTGATACGGAGTATGCACATTTACCGGACTTTGTTTATGTCTACAAGACAACTATTCTTATTAATAGGACAGTAACAGTGACTTTTACTATTGGTTTTATATATATATATATATATATATATATATATATATATATATATATATATGTATCTGTGTGTGTGTGTATATATAAAATATCAACTTACCTGATACATTTTTTTTTTCATGGTGGTGAAAAGCTGTTATGTATGGGATATACATTCCTACCAGGAGGAAGCAAAGTTTCCCAACCTCAAAAGCATATAAATACCCCTCCCACCTCACACATACCTCAGTTTTACAAATAGCCAAGTGGTGAGGTGTTTAAGGAGAAAAATGCACAAGGGTGGGGCCTTGTGGACTCTCGCCGCCATGACGGAAATGAATTGATCAGTAAGTTCTTTCATAAATTATGTTTTCTTTCATATAGGTGGCGAGAGTCCATTAGCTGTTAAGTATGGGATATAATACCCAAGATGTGGAAGTCCACGAGTAACAATAATGGGAGGGATAAAAACAGCTTTTTTCCACTGAGAAATTAAAGGGACAGTGTACACTAAAATTGTTTAAAAAGATAGATCACACCTTTACTACTCATTCCCCAGCTTTCCACAACCAACATTGTTAGATTAATATACTTTATAATATTTAAACCTCTAAATGTCTGCCTGTTTCAAAGGCTCTATCGACAGCCTCTTATTCACATGCTTTTGCATTTGCTTTTCACAACAGGAGTCTGCTAGTTCATGTGGGCCATATAGATAACAATGTGCTCACGCCCGATAAGTTATTTAAGAGTTAGCACAACACAGTACCACTGCAAGTCAATAGATAATAAGTACACAGTCATGTGATCAGGGGGCTGTCAGAAGATGCTTAGATACAAGATAATCACAGAGATAAAAAGTATATTATTATAACTGTGTTGGTTATGCAAAACTGGAGAATGGGTAATAAAGGGATTATCTATCTTTTAAAACAATAAAAATTATATTGTAGACTGTTCCTTTAAATCCAAAACCAAAAAAAAAGTCTTATGACAACCCCCCCCCCTCAAATTATAGGCACAATTATCAAACTAAGACCTTTCTACCAAAAACTGCTTCTGACGAGGCAAAAATATCAAATGGTAACAAGTGGCTGCTTTGCAAATTTGATCAAATGAAGCCTCATTCTTGAAAGCCCAATATGTGGCAACCGATCTAGTAGAATGAGCTGTAATTCTCTGAGGAGGAGCCTGACCCACCTCCAAATAAGCTTTGTGAATCAAAAGTTTTAACCAAGAGGCTAAAGAAATAGCTGAGGACTTCTTTCTTTTCTTAGGACCAGAAAACAAAACAAAACAGAGTAGAAGTCTGTCTGAAATATTTAGTAGCATCAACATATTATGTCAATGCTCTAATATCATCCAAAGAATGCAAAGCTTTTTTCAGTAGCATTTTTTTGGATTAGAACACAAGAAGGGAATGATAATTTCCCTATTAATGTTATAAAAATGTTAAAAAAAGTAGTCCGCATAACAGCTTTATCCTGATGTAAAATCAGATAAGGAGACTCACAAGAGAGAGCAGACAATTCAGAAACTCTTCTAGCAGAAGAGATAGCCAAAAGAAACAAAACTTTCCAAGAAAATAGTTTGTCTAATGTATGCATAGGCTCAAAAGGAGGAGCCTGTAAGACTTTTAGTACTCGGTTAAGACTCCAAGGGGGAGAAATAGGCATAATAACAGGTTCAATCTGGATTAAAGCCTGAACAAAACAACGAATATCAGGAAGATTAGCAATTTTCCTTTGAAACATTACAGATAGATAGAGATTTGTCCTTTCAAGGTACTGGCAGATACATCTTTATCTAAACCATCCTGAAGAAACTGAAGAACCCTAGACATTCTAAAAGAATGCCAGGAATAATCATTTGTAGAACACCACAAAATATAAGTTTTTCCAAACTTTGTGATAGACCTGTCGAGAAACAGGCTTGCGGGTCTGAATCATAGTGTTAATCACAGAGTCAGAGAATCCTCTATGGCTGAGAACTAAGCATTCAATTCTGGATGGAAGATGGGACTTTGAGACAGAAGGTCAACTGGACATTCGGACTAGATCCACATACCAAATCCTTTTGGCCACGCTGGGGTTATTAGAATTTCAAATGACCGTTCCATTTTGATTTTTGAAATCACTCTGGGAAGCAGGATTAGAGGAGGTAGGATATAAGCAGGTTGGTAAAACCAGGGACCTGTTAGAGCATCCATCACCTCCGTCTGAGGATCCCTGGACCTTGCAAGGAAATTTCTTGTTCAAACGAGAAGCAATTAGATATATTTCTGGTAGAGTTATACAATCAGATAGAATACATCTTGGTGGATGTAGGGACTGACGACTGAGATAATCTGCTTCCCAATTGTCTACCCCTGGGATGTAAATTGCAGTGATGAGGCAGGACTTGGTTTCCGCCCAATAAAGGATTTGAGATACTTCCATCATGGCTAGGGAACTTCGAGTTCCCCTTGATGACTTAAATACGCCACTGTTGTGATATTGTCTGTTTGAAAAAAAAAAAAGATAAGGCTCTTTCTTTAATAGAGGCCAAGCCTGAAGGGCCCTGAAGAGAGTACAGAGTTACAAGATATTAATTGGTAACCTTGCCTCATGAGGATTCCAAACTCCTTGTGCTATCAGAAACCCCCAGACGGCTCCCCAACTTGTAAGACTTGCATCTGTGGTGAACACAGACCTAGGACCAGCAAAGTTAGCCCCCTGAATAGAGTGGTGATTTAACCACCAAGCCAAAGAAAGGTGCATATTGGGACCTAAGAATATCTGATGTGATATTTGATTATAGTCCTTGCACCATTGGCATAGCATACAAAGTTTGAGAGTTCTTATATGAAAACCTAGTACGTCCATACACATAGCCACTGAAGATTTAGACAAGCTGAAATCAATTTTATTAGTCTCTTTTCTGTTAAGGAAAGAGTCATGGACACTAAAACTATCTGGAAACCTAAAACGGTGGCTTTTGACTGAGGAATCAAGGAACTCTTTGGTTAATTGATCCTCCAACCATGTCTTTGAAGAAACAACAGTTGATTTGTGTGACATTCTGCTGAATAAAAAGATTGAGCTAGTACCAATAAGGAAGCACTGCAATACCCTGCACTCTGATTACAGATAAAAGGGCACCGAGAACCTTTGTAAATATTCTTGGAGCTGTTGCTTGGCCAAATGGGAGAGCAACAAACTGGTAATGCTTTTCCAGATATCATATTAACATTCCACGATTTAAGCCATAAAACTCATCTGGTAAGAATAGCTAAAGATACAGTTTTAATGTTAATTTTCATGATATCAAATACTGCATTGCAAATAAAATTATTCGCATGTTGAAGTAAATTCAGAAAGTTGGAACATTCAAAGTCAGAAGATAATTGCTGAGCAAGGCTGGATAGCCAGAAATTAGAAGCAGCAGCTACATCAGCAATAAATATATCTGTTCCAAGAATATAGCCAGTATTTAAATATGCCCTTCTTAGATAAAGATTCAAGTTTTCTATCTAAAGGGTCTTTAAAAGAAGTACTGTCTTCCAAAGCAATAGTAGTATGTTTAGCTAGAGTGGAACTTTGGGGACTGTTTCCCATAACTCTAAATTAGAAGTAGGTAGAGGATATAATTTTTAAGCCCTGATGAAGGATTAAAAGAGGTACCTGGTTTAGACCATTCTTTAGCAATCATATGAGAGATAGTGTCAGGTATAGGGAAAATCTCAGGGAGATTGACAACAGTTTTATACTCTGAATTTTAATGATTACTGGGTTTATCATCAGAAGGATTAGCTTCTTCAATCCCTAAAGTGACTAAAGCCTTCCTTCAAAAGAGTGCTCAATTCTTAATAAAAGGAGGAATTATCAGGTTCTGTGTCTGATGAGGGAGCCTCAGTATCAGAGGAATCATCATTAGAAGACACTTCAGTATTTCGTTGGTCAGTACATATATTACTAGTAGAAGTTAAAATCTAAGCAGACCTTTTTCGTTTATTTGAAGGCGGTAGAGCAGTCATGGCCTTTTCAATTGCGGCAGCAATAAACTCTCTCATTGCTGGGGGTACGCCATCTGCATCCATCTGTAGGGATGAAACAGTAGGTGCATTTTTACACATAGAAACATTATGTGATTGATCGGTATGCAATAAGAAACACTTAGCTTTGGTAGAAAGGTGTTCAACAAGCTCAGTTCCTATGATAACTTCAGGGACAAGTTTGCGCTCCATTATGGCAATAAAAAAGGAAATTAAAAAAATTGCAATAATATTAAAATAACCCCTTCTAAAAATAAGCAAGCAAGCTTTAAGGAATGGAAAAAAAAACCTTTATGATCAATGATGCATAATAAATCATCGTAAAATGTAGTTAACTTTTAGAGAGCTAAAAAACAAAACAGCTAGTAAATCCTTACGATGCATGATTTAGGGCTTATGGTGTCGAGGGGGGATTATTTTAAAGGAAAAAAACAGTGCAAACATTTAAATATTGCTGCTTACTAAATAGAGAAATCATTGCGTCCCATGAGCTGAAAACATGGTGACATGAGGCCGTACTCCCTTCACTTCCCTCTGTAAAGCACTGTACTCTGCAGGGAACCAGGCTTCAATATGCTCTGAAGCACCTTTAACTAAAGAAATTAAGCACACCATAATGCTTCCACCACCTCCTAAGGAGGCATAATTAAAACTGAGGTATGTGTGAGGTGGGAGGGTTATTTATAGGGTTTGGAGGTTTGAGAAACTTTTCCTCCTCCAGGTAGTAATGTATATCCCATGCATAACAGCTCGTGGACTCCTATATGAAATATATATGTGTTTGTGTGTATATATATATATATATATATATATATATATATATAAGTCCAAGAAAAGTGTACTCTCACCATTCAACTAGGGTGCCAACAGTTTAATATATAAATCACAGAAGGAGGCATTATATGGTCCTTTTCAGTGTCAGTCAAACAACCAGTGCATAAACTGCAATTAAAGTAAGGTTAACCTGGATTAAATTGACATTAAAAAGTATCAGAGAGTGCCTTCTGTGATTATTAGTATATATATATATATATATTCCTGGACAAATGGACGCACTCTCAGGTCTTTTGGTAAAGAAAAGTAAATATTCTTTAATGGAACGTTTTCGGGGACTTCCTCCCCATCATCAGCATAAACATGAAGTGCAATAAACAAGCTTATATACAAATAAAGTGATTAAACAATTTCAAATACCTGTGTGATGTGCTATACTCTAAGTGAAGTGGCGCCAAACAGTGTGTGTGGAACGCATATCCTGCGTTCCACTGTGTAAACCGGAAGAGGTTAAAGTGGTTCTATTTCCGGTTATTATAGTAAAGTATAATAAAATAACATAAATATAAATCTAATTCAATAATTGTGACATATAACATAAATTGTAAAGTATACTAGTGTACATAGCTATCCGTTATGTATATTGCTGCATGCTTGATTAGTGTCACTCTATATGCAGCGTGTATCTAAGGATGGGGTATTCCCCCTTTTTTTATATTCTCACATATGTGCCCGTGTAGTGTATCTTAGTGTATTCACCTACTATTATCTTTTTGCGCTCAACCCTTTTTACTATTTTATATTAGTCTCTCCCGATCGTGTCTAAACCTTTTATAGGGACCGCCGTCTTGTCCTGGTTGGCATGGGAACCGGCTATGTGCCGGATCTACTTGGAGGATGGTTCTATTTACCCCGTTTATAATATTGCTTTGTTACTTTGTTATTTAAGTTGGCATGGTAACCTAAAACTAATGGATTTACTTTAGCGTGTTTTGTTTATACGCTAAGTATATCCTCTACATACCCTGAAGCCCATATGTTGACTATTCTTGTGCCAACCTTTTATTAAAGGGATACCATTGTCAGGGATATAAAAGGGATATAAAGATTGTTATCCAGTTAGTATTGTATAGGGTTCCCATCCGTTATCTCTGTTCAAGCTTAATGCATTACTTAAGTGCCTATGTGGGCTTAATACTATATATACATAAGGAAAAGAAATAAAAATAAAGTTAAAAATTTAAAAAAATGAATAAGTAAGAGCAACCCTGGTGCTGTTGCTTCTATGTACACTAAGTGTTAATGTTATGTGAATTGGTTTTGGTGCTGTTCTGTATGCTCTAGACTATAGTTATCCCTACTTGTCATCCATACCCCTTGCTAACAGTTTGTTAGTTCTAACTTTCTTAGCATATATTGGACAAACTGTTAGTTCCGTATTTAGGCATATGGCTAAATTTTTTGACACATTGATAAGTAAGAATTTCCTTCAGAATTTAAGTTTTAAATGGAATGTTATAGATTAGTCCCAGTTTAATGAGTCCCAGTTTAATGACCCTGTTGAATGTCCATTCACAACCTGACTTATATGGTGCTTGGAGTGGGGTTTATTCAAAACAGGGGTTATTTCCATCCCCTAACACTCCGCAAAAGGATGGCCAACCACAGACGGGCCATACGACAGGCGTTGGACCAAGAAGATTCGGACCAACCAGTGGCCAGGCACTGCGCACGAATGGGACATCAAGTATCTACCATCAGGTACATTCTGATAGACCATACCCCCCCCCTGACCGCAACAAGGCCCTGCTAAGAAGAGAGGCAGAGTGGATGTATAGATTGGGCACTATAGCCCCAGGAGGATTAAACTCCCCACCAGACTTTAAGGCGCTCACTTAAGTAGAGATACATACTGGGGCACGGTGAGTGGACCTTGAGTATAATGTGACGTTGCGCTGGAAGTCAGGCCCCTCCAGAGGTAGACTACTCAGCAAAGGGCGTACAATCTGTTTTGGGGGGGGACACGGAGGTGATCCCCTCTAATCAACAGTACTCGGTCCCCCATAGCCAATTGCCCATATTCACTCATGTATACTTAAAATTATTGAGCAACCTTATTGATAACATTCGCCTATACTAAATCCAGACGACAACTTTACCATACAAGATACAGGAAATTAATCACCCATGACACCATAGAGCCACATAGCAGTGAACCATTGACAGACAAAACATTAGGTGATGGAAATAACCCCCGTTTTGAATAAACCCCACTCCAAGCACCATATAAGTCAGGTTGTGCATGGACATTCAACAGGGTCATTAAACTGGGACTCATTAAACTGTGACTAATATATAACATTCCATTTAAAACTTAAATTCTGAAGGAAATTCTTACTTATCAATGTGTCAAAAAATTTAGCAATATGCCTAAATACGGAACTAACAGTTTGTCCAATATATGCTAAGAAAGTTAGAACTAACAAACTGTTAGCAAGGGGTATGGATGACAAGTAGGGATAACTATAGTCTAGAGCATACAGAACAGCACCAAAACCAATTCACATAACATTAACACTTAGTGTACATAGAAGCAACAGCACCAGGGTTGCTCTTACTTATTCATTTTTTTAAATTTTTAACTTTATTTTTATTTCTTTTCCTTATGTATATATAGTATTAAGCCCACATAAGCACTTAAGTAATGCATTAAGCTTGAACAGAGATAACGGATGGGAACCCTATACAATACTAACTGGATAACAATCTTTATATCCCTGACAATGGTATCCCTTTAATAAAAGGTTGGCACAAGAATAGTCAACATATGGGCTTCAGGGTATGTAGAGGATATACTTAGCGTATAAACAAAACACGCTAAAGTAAATCCATTAGTTTTAGGTTACCATGCCAACTTAAATAACAAAGTAACAAAGCAATATTACAAACGGGGTAAATAGAACCATCCTCCAAGTAGATCCGGCACATAGCCGGTTCCCATGCCAACCAGGACAAGACGGCGGTCCCTATAAAAGGTTTAGACACGATCGGGAGAGACTAATATAAAATAGTAAAAAGGGTTGAGCACAAAAAACATAATTTATGTAAGAACTTACCTGATAAATTCATTTCTTTCATATTAGCAAGAGTCCATGAGCTAGTGACGTATGGGATATACATTCCTACCAGGAGGGGCAAAGTTTCCCAAACCTCAAAATGCCTATAAATACACCCCTCACCACACCCACAAATCAGTTTAACGAATAGCCAAGAAGTGGGGTGATAAGAAAAAGGTGCGAAAGCATAAAAAATAAGGAATTGGAATAATTGTGCTTTATACAAAAAAGTCATAACCACCACAAAAAGGGTGGGCCTCATGGACTCTTGCTAATATGAAAGAAATGAATTTATCAGGTAAGTTCTTACATAAATTATGTTTTCTTTCATGTAATTAGCAAGAGTCCATGAGCTAGTGACGTATGGGATAATGACTACCCAAGATGTGGATCTTCCACACAAGAGTCACTAGAGAGGGAGGGATAAAATAAAGACAGCCAATTCTGCTGAAAAATAATCCACACCCAAAATAAAGTTTAAATCTTATAATGAAGAAAACTGAAATTATAAGCAGAAGAATCAAACTGAAACAGCTGCCTGAAGTATTTTTCTATCAAAAACTGCTTCAGAAGAAGAATACACATCAAAATGGTAGAATTTAGTAAAAGTATGCAAAGAAGACCAAGTTGCTGCTTTGCAAATCTGATCAATCAAAGCTTCATTCCTAAACGCCCAGGAAGTAGAAACTGACCTAGTAGAATGAGCTGTAATCCTTTGAGGCGGAGATTTACCCGACTCGACATAAGCATGATGAATTAAAGATTTCAACCAAGATGCCAAAGAAATGGCAGAGGCCTTCTGACCTTTCCTAGAACCGGAAAAGATAACAAATAGACTAGAAGTCTTTCGGAAATTCTTAGTAGCTTCAACATAATATTTCAAAGCTCTAACTACATCCAAAGAATGCAATGATCTCTCCTTAGAATTCTTAGGATTAGGACATAATGAAGGAACCACAATTTCTCTACTAATGTTGTTAGAATTCACAACCTTAGATAAAAATTTAAAAGAAGTTCGCAACACCGCCTTATCCTGATGGAAAATCAGAAAAGGAGATTCACAAGAAAGAGCAGATAATTCAGAAACTCTTCTAGCAGAAGAGATGGCCAAAAGAAAACAAAACTTTCCAAGAAAGTAATTTAATGTCCAGTGAATGCATAGGTTCAAACGGAAGAGCTTGAAGAGCCCCCAGAACCAAATTCAAACTCCAAGGAGGAGAAATTGACTTAATAACAGGTTTTATACGAACCAAAGCTTGTACAAAACAATGAATATCAGGAAGAATAGCAATCCTTCTGTGAAAAAGAACAGAAAGAGCAGAGATTTGTCCTTTCAAGGAACTTGCAGACAAACCTTTATCCAAACCATCCTGAAGAAACTGAAAAATTCTCGGAATTCTAAAAGAATGCCAGGAAAAATGATGAGAAAGACACCAAGAAATGTAAGTCTTCCAGACTCGATAATATATCTTCCTAGATACAGATCTACGAGCCTGTAACATAGTATTAATCACAGAGTCAGAGAAAACTCTTTGACTAAGAATCAAGCGTTCAATCTCAATACCTTTAAATTTAAGGATTTGAGATTTTGAGGACCTTGTGACAGAAGGACTGGTCTTAACGGAAGAGTCCACGGTTGGCAAGAAGCCATGCGGACAAGATCCATATACCAAAACCTGTGAGACCATGCTGGAGCCACCAGCAGAAAAAACGAGCATTCCTTCAGAATCTTGGAGATTACTCTTGGAAGAAGAACTAGAGGCGGAAAGATATAGGCAGGATGATACTTCCAAGGAAGTGACAATGCATCCACTGCTTCCGCCTGAGGATCCCTGGATCTGGACAGATACCTGGGAAGTTTCTTGTTTAGATGAGAAGCCATCAGATCTATTTCTGGAAGTCCCCACATTTGAACAATCTGAAGAAACACCTCTGGGTGAAGAGACCATTCGCCCGGATGTAACGTTTGGCGACTGAGATAATCCGCTTTCCAATTGTCAATACCTGGGATATGAACCGCAGAGATTAGACAGGAGCTGGATTCCGCCCATACCAGTATTCGAGATACTTCTTTCATAGCCAGAGGACTGTGAGTCCCTCCTTGATGATTGACATATGCCACAGTTGTGACATTGTCTGTTTGAAAACAAATGAACGATTCTCTCTTTAGAAGAGGCCATGACTGAAGAGCTTCTGAAAATTGCACGGAGTTCCAAAATATTGATTGGTAATCTCACCTCCTGAGATTTCCCAAACCCCTTGTGCTGTCAGAAACCCCCATACAGCTCCCCAACCTGTCCGACTTGCACCTGTTGAGATCACAGTCCAGGTTGGAAGAAAAAAAGAAGCCCCCTGAACTAAACGATGGTGGTCTGTACCACGTCAGAGGGTGTCGAACAATCAGTTTTAAAGATATTAAATGAGATATCTTTGTATAATCCCGGCACCACTGGTTCAGCATACAGAGCTGAAGAGGTTGCATGTGAAAATGAGCAAAGGGGAACATGTCCAATGCAGCAGTCATAAGAACCTAGAATTTCCATGCATAAGGCTACCGAAGGGAATGATTGAGACTGAAGGTTTCGATAAGCTGAAACCAATTTCAGACGTCTCCTGACCAACAGAGACAGAGTCATGGACACTGAATCTATCCGGAAAAAAAGGTTACTCTTGTCTGAGGAATCAACAAACTGATTGGTTAATTGATCCTCCAACCATGTTCTTGAAGAAACAACACTCATAAAAAGCTGGAAAGGATCTTTCCATTGAAAATGAGCAAAGGGAATTGAATCCAATGCTGTTAAAACTTCTATGCATATATAGCAACTGAAGGAAATAATAGAGACTAAAGGTACCGACAGACGGAACCCAATACAAATTGTCCCTTGTCTGATAGAGACAAAGATAGTGACATAAACCATCTGGAAACCTAAAAAAAAAAAAAGGTGACCCTTGCGTGAGGAATTAAGAGCTTTTGAAAAAAGATCCTCTAACTATGTCCTGAAGAGTAAGTGAAACATATGAGAATCCGCATCCTCAGGAAATAATCTGAATGAAAACAGAAAAATGAAGAATACGCATTTATTGTATCTAAAGAAAACAAATAATGCTATCAATGACCACAAAAAGGCAAAATAGTTTGAATAAAACTCCAAAACCCAGTTCCTAGAAAAGGAACTGGAATAAAAACCCCAGAAGATTCCAGGTCTGAGCAGCGCTTGAACCCCTTTGGTACCCAGCCATGCCTCAACAGTATCCAAAATATATAGGACAGAAACACACTGAAAGAAAGTGTTAGCCTTACTGGAATAAAATCAAAGAAATTTGGACAAAATAGAACCAAATACATTTCAAAGAAGTCTTAACCTGCCCCTTACCAGCCAAGCTGGAATACGGCATGTGCATCGCAACATTAGGGAGCTAATTTCAAACCCCAATTAAAAACATGTTACTTGGGAAAGAACTCAGGATTCGTTCCTTAATAAGAACAACCAAACTAGTATAAGCTTAAAGTTTTAGTCTTAGAACTCAATCTTGAAGCCCATAGTAACAGTTAAGAATTGAATCCAATTATAATTGATTATCTTAGAACAAAAGAAATATGGATTTTCTTTTTTTTTTTTTAAAAATCACAGAATTCTTCTAGCTAAAATAGCTAAAGACATAGATTAACCCTCATTTGCGAATATATTCAATAAAATGAAGACACAAATGAAATCGTTAGCATAATAGTCCAGTTTAAAGGACCAGTCAAAACAGAGGACTTGCAAAATGCAAAACAACAAGACAAATGCAACGGCACCTAGTCTAGTAAATGTTGTCCCTTAACAATGCTAAAATAAATCATGATCTGATACTTGATCTTAAAGTAAACAGAAAAAATTAAGCAATTGCAATATCACAGGACCAAGAAAAGTACCTGAAACTAAATAATTTTCCAAAAATAAGATACAACTATATAAAGGAAAATAAATACTATTTTGCTATAAAAACAATAGCATAATTAGTAGGAGTAGAGATAGCTCCAATAAATTGGAGAACCCTCCAAATTGAATTTAACTGCTGACAAAGAATATAGTTTAAAAATAAAAGACAATTCTCAGCCTATTCCATTCCCTAGTATGGGGAATTGGAAAGAAAACCTCTGAAATCACAGAAGAAATAAAAAGGCAGAAATAGTGTCAGCTAGTCTTAAAGAACTAGTTACCTTAATATCCAAAATAATCAACACCTCTTCAACAAAGAACAAATGTACTTTAATAATAAAAAAATTATATAAAAAAGTAGATTTGTTAGTGTCAATATCTGATGAAGAGAATTTCTGAAAGAGAAAAAAACATCATCAGAGAAGGATAAATCAGTATGTTGTTGGTCATTTGAAACTTCAATAATTAAAAAAGAAGTGAAAAAGACCTAAAAATCGTATTAGAAGGCACGAAGTCAGACATAGCCTTAATCAGAAAAAATATTTCTTATAAATCTTCTAAACATTTCTTGCACTTAAGAATGGAAATGTATAAAGCATAAATACTAATGGAATATGCATGTAAAAGTATATCATAACTTATTACAAACCATAGCTAGAGATAAACATTTATAACATTTAAAATAAATGAACTTAGCTTTGGTAGAACTGAAACTCAATTAAGCATTTTTCCAGAAGTGGCTTCTGACTCAGGGACAAACGGAGACATCTTGCAATATGTAATAGAAAAAACAACATATAGGTAAAACAAAATTGATCAAATTCCTTAAATGACAGTTTCAGGAATGGGAAAAAAATGCCAGTGAACAAGCTTCTAGCAACCAGAAGCAATAAATAATGAGACTTAAATAATGTGGAGACAATAGTGACGCCCATATTTTTTAGCGCCATTATTATCCCAAATATGAAACTGACTGTCTGAAATAAGGAATGTTGAACATCCTGAGTCAAGGCAAATAAATGTTTGAACACATATATTTAGAACTTTATATAAAAGTGCCCAACCATAGCTTAGAGTGTAGTTACAAGTTTGGCAGCACTCAAGTATGAGATCCCAGTGTCCCTAGTATGGGGAATTGGAAAGAAAACCTCTGAAATCACAGAAGAAATAAAAAGGCAGAAATAGTGTCAGCTAGTCTTAAAGAACTAGTTACCTTAATATCCAAAATAATCAACACCTCTTCAACAAAGAACACATGTACTTTAATAATAAAAAAATTATATAAAAAAGTAGATTTGTTAGTGTCAATATCTGATGAAGAGAATTTCTGAAAGAGAAAAAAACATCATCAGAGAAGGATAAATCAGTATGTTGTTGGTCATTTGAAACTTCAATAATTAAAAAAGAAGTGAAAAAGACCTAAAAATCGTATTAGAAGGCACAAAGTCAGACATAGCCTTAATCAGAAAAAATATTTCTTATAAATCTTCTAAACATTTCTTGCACTTAAGAATGGAAATGTATAAAGCATAAATACTAATGGAATCTGCATGTAAAAGTATATCATAATAACTTATTACAAACCATAGCTAGAGATAAACATTTATAACATTTAAAATAAATGAACTTAGCTTTGGTAGAACTGAAACTCAGTTAAGCATTTTTCCAGAAGTGGCTTCTGACTCAGGGACAAACGGAGACATCTTGCAATATGTAATAGAAAAAACAACATATAGGTAAAACAAAATTGATCAAATTCCTTAAATGACAGTTTCAGGAATGGGAAAAAAATGCCAGTGAACAAGCTTCTAGCAACCAGAAGCAATAAATAATGAGACTTAAATAATGTGGAGACAATAGTGACGCCCCATCCGGAACGCCGACACGCCCATATTTTTTAGCGCCAAAAAAGACGCCCACATTATTTGGCGCCTAAATGCTTTTGGCGCCAAAAATGACGCCACATCCGGAACGCGGACACTTTTGGCGCAAAAAAAAACGTCAAAAAAATGACGCAACTTCCGGCGACACGTATGAAGCCGGAAACAGAAAAAAAAATTTGCGCCAAAAAAGTCCGCGCCAAGAATGATGCAATAAAATGAAGCATTTTCAGCCCCCGCGAGCCTAATAGCCCACAGGGAAAAAGTCAAATTTTAAGGTAAGAAAAAAATTGATTAATTCATATGCATTATCCCAAATATGAAACTGACTGTCTGAAATAAGGAATGTTGAACATCCTGAGTCAAGGCAAATAAATGTTTGAACACATATATTTAGAACTTTATATAAAAGTGCCCAACCATAGCTTAGAGTGTCACAGAAAATAAGACTTACTTACCCCAGGACACTCATCTACAAGTAGTAGAAAGCCAAACCAGTACTGAAACGAGAATCAGTAGAGGTAATGGTATATATAAGAGTATATCGTCGATCTGAAAAGGGAGGTAAGAGATGAATCTCTACGACCGATAACAGAGAACCTATGAAATAGACCCCGTAGAAGGAGATCATTGAATTCAAATAGGCAATACTCTCCTCACATCCCTCTGACATTCACTGCACGCTGAGAGGAAAACCGGGCTCCAACCTGCTGCGGAGCGCATATCAACGTAGAATCTAGCACAAACTTACTTCACCACCTCCATAGGAGGCAAAGTTTGTAAAACTGATTTGTGGGTGTGGTGAGGGGTGTATTTATAGGCATTTTGAGGTTTGGGAAACTTTGCCCCTCCTGGTAGGAATGTATATCCCATACGTCACTAGCTCATGGACTCTTGCTAATTACATGAAAGAAAGATAATAGTAGGTGAATACACTAAGATACACTACACGGGCACATATGTGAGAATATGCCCCATAATTGGGTTAACTGGGCAAAGACCTCCGGGTAGAGTTCCCACACCCCCGGATGGAAAGTCTGATGACTCAGATAATCCGCCTCCCAGTTGTCTACTCCTGGGATGTGAATTGCAGATAGATGGCAAAAGTGATCCTCCGCCCATTTGATGATCTTGGATACCTCTCTCATCGCCAAGGAACTCTTTGTTCCTCCCTGATGGTTGATGTAAGCTACAGTCGTCATGTTGTCTGACTGGAATCTTATGAATCCGGCCTTCGCTAGTTGAGGCCAAGCCCGGAGAGCATTGAATATCGCTCTCAGTTCCAGGATGTTTATCGCAAGAAGAGACTCTTCCCGAGACCATAGACCCTGAGCTTTCAGGGAATCCCAGACCGCGCCCCATCCTAATAGACTGGCGTCGGTCGTGACAATGACCCACTCTGGTCTGCGGAAAATCATTCCCTGAGACAGGTGATCCTGAGTCAACCACCAACGGAGTGAGTCTCTGGTTACCTGGTCTACTTGAATCTGTGGAGACAAGTCTGCATAGTCCCCATTCCAGTGATTGAGCATGCACAGTTGTAATGGTCTTAGATGAATTCGAGCAAAAGGAACTATGTCCATTGCTGCAACCATCAATCCTACTACTTCCATGCACTGAGCTATGGAAGGCTGCAGAATAGAGTGAAGAACTTGACAAGCATTTAGAATCTTTGACTTTCTGACTTCTGTCAGGAAGATCTTCATTTCTAAAGAATCTATTATTGTTCCCAAAAAGGGAACTCTTGTTGCCTGAGACAGGGAACTCTTTTCTACGTTCACCTTCCACCCGTGAGATCTGAGAAAGGCTAGAACAATGTCTGTATGAGCCTTTGCCTTGGAAAGAGACGACGCTTGAATTAGAATGTCGTCTAGATAAGGTGCCACTGCAATGCCCCTCGGTCTTAGAACCGCCAGAAGGGACCCTAGCACCTTTGTGAAAATTCTGGGAGCAGTGGCTAAACCGAACGGGAGAGCCACGAACTGGTAATGTTTGTCCAGAAAGGCGAACCTTAGGAACTGATGATGATCTTTGTGGATAGGAATATGTAGGTATGCATCCTTTAAATCCACGGTAGTCATATATTGACCCTCCTGGATTGTAGGTAAAATTGTTCGAATGGTTTCCATTTTGAACGATGGAACTCTGAGAAACTTGTTTAGAATTTTTAAATCCAGAATTGGTCTGAAAGTTCCCTCTTTTTTGGGAACTACAAACAGGTTTGAGTAAAACCCCTGACCTTGTTCCACTGTTGGAACTGGGTGTATCACTCCCATCTTCTACACAGGTCTTCTACACAATGTAAGAATGCCTGTCTTTTTATTTGGTCTGAAGATAAGCGAGGCATGTGGAACCTCCCCCTTGGAGGAAGTTCCTTGAATTCTAGAAGATACCCCTGAGAGACTATTTCTAGTGCCCAGGGATCCGGAACATCTCTTGCCCAAGCCTGAGCAAAGAGAGAGAGTCTGCCCCCTACTAGATCCGGTCCCGGATTGGGGGCTACCCCTTCATGCTGTCTTGGTAGCAGCAGCAGGCTTCTTGGCCTGTTTACCCTTGTTCCAGCCTTGCATTGGTTTCCAAGCTGGCTTAGCCTGGGAAGCGTTACCCTCTTGTCTAGAGGCTGCAGAGTTAGAAGCCGGTCCGTTCCTGAAATTACGAAAGGAACAAAAATTGGACTTATTCTTAGCCTTGAAAGGCCTATCCTGTGGGAGGGCATGGCCCTTCCCCCCAGTGATGTCTGAAATAATTTCTTTCAATTCTGGCCCAAAAAGGGTCTTACCTTTGAAAGGGATATTAAGCAATTTTGTCTTGGAAGATACATCCGCCGACCAAGACTTTAGCCAGAGCACTCTGCGCGCCACAATTGCAAACCCTGAATTTTTCGCCGCTAATCTCGCTAATTACAAAAAAAAATCTTTTTAAGCAAACCCTCCAGTTTTTTATCCATAGGATCTTTGAAAGCACAATTGTCCTCAATGGGAATAGTCGTGCGTTTGGCTAGTGTAGAAACTGCCCCCTTAACCTTTATGGACTGTTTGCAATGTGTCCTTCCTTGGGTCGACCATGGGGAACAATTTCTTAAATATAGGAGGTGGGTCAAAAGGTATGCCTGGCTTCTCCCACTCCTTAGTCACTATGTCCGCCACCCTTTTAGGTATCGGAAAGGCATCAGGGTGCACCGGGACCTCTAGGAATTTGTCCATCTTGCACAATTTTTCTGGAATGACCAAAGAGTCACAATCATCCAGCGTAGTTAGTACCTCCTTAAGTAATGCGCGGAGATGCTCTAACTTAAATTTAAACGTCACATCAGGTTCTGCCTGTTGAGAAATTCTTCCTGAATCAGAAAGTTCTCCCTCCGACAAACCCTCCCTCACTGCCACTTCTGACTGGTGTGAGGGTATGACAGATAAATTATGGTTAGCGCCTTCTTGCTCCACTGTATTTAAAACTGAGCAATCACGCTTTTTTTGAAATGCTGGCATTTTGGATAAAATATTAGCTATGGAATTATCCATTACTGCCGTTAATTGTTGCATAGTAACAACCATTGGCGCGCTAGATGTACTAGGGGTCGCCTGCGCGGGCATAACTGGTATTGACACAGAAGGAGAGGATGAAGAACTATCCCCACTACCTTCATTTGAGGAATCATCTTGGGCAACCTTATTAAATGTGACAGTACTGTCCTTACTTTGTCTGGACGCCATGGCACAATTATCACATACATTTGAAGGGGGGACCACCTTGGCCTCCATACATACAGAACATGTTCTATCTGAAGGTACAGACATGTTAGACAGGCTTACACAGGCTAATAATGCAAAAAAAACGTTTTTAAACAAAACCGTTACTGTCTCTTTAAATGTTAAACAGAGCACACTTTATTTCTGAATGTGTGAAAAACTATGAAGCAAATATCCAATCTTTACCAAATTTTCATCCTAGTGTCTTAATGCTTTTAAAGTATTGCACCCCAATTTTCAAGCTTGTAACCCCTTAAATGAGGAAACCGGAGCTGTTTTATCAATTAGCAATTTTAACCCCACTACAGTCCCAGCCACAGCGTTTGCTGCGACTTCACCTGTCCTTGGGGGTTATACGATACCAAAATAAGCCTTCCAGGAACGTTTTCAATGACCACCAGACCCTCTCACATGAAGCTGCATGCACTGCATCCAAAAGAAACTGCGCAATTATGGCGCGAAAATGAGGCTCTGCCTACTATAGTGAAAGGCCCTTCCTGACTGGGAAGGTGTCTAAACGACTGCCTGGCGCCTAAAAACGTTCCCAAACACTAAAAGTTTTGAAAATCACTTCAAACCTCATAAAAAACTTAAATAAATCAATCAATTTAGCCCACAAGAGTGTCAACCAGTATATAGCCCATAATAAGCCTTCATTCTGTTAAGAGTCTAAGAAAATGGCTTACCGATCCCAAAGAGGGAAAATGACAGTCTTCTAGCATTACACAGTCTTGTTAGAAAATGGACTAGTCATACCTTGAGCAGAAAAGTCTGCAAACTGTTCCCCCCAACTGAAGTTCTCTGGGCTCAACAGTCCTGCGTGGAAACAGCAATTGATTTTAGTTTCTGCTGCTAAAATCATACTCCTCTTTTAAACAGAACTCTTCAATAGTACAAACCGGCACTATTTTAAAATAACAAACTCTTGATAGAAGAATAAAAAACTACAACTAAACACCACATACTCTTCACCATCTCCGTGGAGATGCTACTTGTTCAGAGCGGCAAAGAGAATGACTGGGGGGCGGAGCCCGAGGAGGGACTTTATGGGCAGCTTTTGCTGTGCTCTTTGCCATTTCCTGTTGGGGAAGAGAATATTCCCACAAGTGATGGATGACGCCGTGGACCGGACACACCAATGCATTTTCAAGCAGGACAACGCCAAACCACATTCTGCTCGGATTACAAGCGCATAGTTGCGTAAGCAGAGAGTGTGGGTGCTAGCATGGCCTTATGCAGTCCTGATTAAGAATGTGTGGCACATTATAAAACACAAAACAAGGCAACGAAGGCCCCATACAATTGTGCAGGGGAAGGCATGCATAATGGATGATTGGGGGAAATTTCCGTTTTCTAAACTTAACCAACTTGTATCTTCAGTACACAAACTCTTAATAAGTGTTATTAAAAGAAAAGGTGATGTTACACAGTGGTAAATAGTCGACTGTCACAACTTTTTTGGAGTGTGTTGCAGTCATCAGATTTGAAAAAATACATTAAATTCACAAAGTAAAACCTCAAATAATGTGTTAATAATGTGTTTTCAATATAGTACAGATTGAATTGAATTTTCAAATGACACACTTTTCTTTCAGAATTGGGGTTGTATGTATGTATATATATATATATATATATATATATATATATATATATATATATATATATATATATATATACATACATACACACACACACACACACACATACACACATATATATATATATATATATATACATATATATACATATATACACACACACACACAGGGGTGTTGAAATTGTATCTACTTGTCCTTAATAGATTTTTGTACAATTTCCACACCCCTGTGTGTGTATATGTGTGTGTAATCTGGTATATATATATATATATAGATAGATAGATAGATAGATATAAAAACAAAGAGGTAAGGGGATTGTGCACAATGGAATATATGTTTCCCCACAAATTATGCAATGCCGATGGTTATGTAATTGTGTATTTTGTGCTGGTAATCCACTACACAGTTTGGATGTAGCAGAGAATTACAGGTGAGCAATTCCAGTTCAGGTTTTCCCCACAAGTAGGATTTTCTCACCTGCAGCTATTTAAGGTCAATTAACTTGTGTTAAATAGTGTGTGTTGGGGCTTCTAGTTAGAACCTGTATGTGAAAGACAGAATATATGCTGGAGTTGTGCTGCGGTCTGGAGGTTCTAGGCTTGTGAGTTTTGAAATCTATTTGTAATTTTGCAGTTGTGTGGAAAAGCTACACAACTTTAGAGAGAAATACTTTATTCTGTTTAGGAAGTGCCATTGTGTAGGGATTGGTTTTGCTTTTGCTAAAACAGTATTCCTGAAAATTGTCTGTGAATAAACAGGTCAAGGCTTTTACATCTAAATCTGGTGTGTATGGAGTTCTTTCTTCTTTGAAGACTGTGTGTCAAAGCTGTTCCCATGACAAAATTACAAGCAACATCCTCTGTCATTTTTAAATGGTCTCCAGAAGCTGAAAAAATCATTTAGACAGCTTAAAGAGGCCATATGTGATCAACCAGTTTTGATAACCCCCAACTTTTCCAAAGACTTTATTTTAGAGACTGATGGTTCAGATGTGGGTTTTAGAGTGGTCCTTTCTCAAGAGAGACAAGGGGAAGATCACACTGTCTTGTATTTGAGTAGGAAGCTTGATCCTCATGAAAGGAGATACGCAATGGTGGAGGAGTGTCTGGCGATAAAATGGGCAGTTGACACTCTAAAACATTATCTCTTAGGGAAGAAATTCAGATTGGTGAAAAATCATGCTCCAGTAACATGGATGAGGGGAACAAAGAGAGAAATAGTAGAGTTACCCATTGGTTCCTACTTTTGCAACCATTTAATTTTTCAACTGAAAACAGAGTAAACATGGAAATGCTGATAGTCTTTCTAGAATGCACTTGCTTGTTGCTAAGGTCGCTCATCCCAGTGGGTCTGAGCTGGGGGAAAGATATGTGACAGAGCTAAAGGGATTGTGCACAATAGAATAGGTTTCCCCACAAATAATGTAATGCTATTGGTGATATTAAAAATGTATTATGTAATTGTGCATTCTTGGGGAGGAGGAAGGAGAGAGAGAGAGAGAGAGAGAGAGAGAATAGGCAGGGAGTAGAGAAAGAGAAGAGAGAGGGAGGAAGAGAGAGGAAGCGCAAGACAGGAGAGAGAGGAGAGAAGAGGCAGAGAGAGAGTAGGAGAGAAAAGAGAGATAAAGAGAGAGAGAATGAAAGAGAGGAGAGGGATGGAGGGGGGAGAGAGAAGAGGAGAGAAAGAGAGAGGAGAGAGAAGAGGAGAGAAAAAGAGGAGAGATAGAGAGAAGAGGACAGAGAGCGAGAGAAAGAGGAGAGGAGAGAAAGGAGAGGAGCTAATATTTTTTGTACTCCACTTGTAATCGGCGCCTTTGTGTTTAAACCTTGCAAAGCGGTTGAACAAATAGTTAACTTGTTGACAACGTTAGTACGTTTCATGCCATCCTAACAGCTCTGGGCTTTAACGCTTTTAGGATGACATCAAACGCACTAATATTGTTAGCTTGTGATTTACTGGGGAGATGTGAGGGGCACATAACCCAACATATTATATTCTTTTTCCACAGAATAAAACTCCGGGCTGCAGCTAGCTTGTGATTTACTGGGGGAGATGTGAGGGGCACATAACCCATCATATTATATTCTTGTTCTGCAGAATAAAACTCTGGGTTGCAGCTTGCTTGTGATTTACTGGGGGAGATGTGAGGGGCACATAAACCAGCATATAACATTATTTTTCTGTAGAATAAAACTCTGGTCTGCAGCTCGCATGTGATTTACTGGGGGAGATGTAAAGGGCATATTATATTCTTTTACTGTAGAATTAAACTCCGGGCTGCAGCTTGCAATGTGATTTACTGGGGGAGATGTAAGGGGCATATTATATTCTTTTACTGTAGAATAAAACTCCAGGCTGCAGCTCGCTTGTGATTTACTGGGGGAGATGTGAAGGACATATTATATTATTTTTACTGTAGAATAAAACTCCGGGTTGCAGCTAGCTTGTGATTTACTGGTGGAGATGTAAGGGAAATATTATATTCTTTTACTGTAGAATAAAACTCCAGGCTGCAGCTTGCTTGTGATTTATTAGGGGAGATGTATGGGGCACATAAACCAGCATATAACATTATTTTACTGTAGAATAAAACTCCGGGCTGCAGCTTGCTTGTGATTTACTGGGGGAGATGTAAGGGGCATATTATATTCTTTTACTGTAGAATAAAACTCCAGGCTGCAGCTCGCTTGTGATTTACTGATGTAAGGGGCATATTATATTCTTTTACTGTAGAATAAAACTCCAGGTTGCAGCTTGCTTGTGATTTACTGATGTAAGGGGCATATTATATTCTTTTACTGTAGAATAAAACTCCAGGCTGCAGCTTGCTTGTGATTTATTAGGGGAGATGTATGGGGCACATAAACCAGCATATAACATTATTTTTCTGTAGAATAAAACTCTGGTCTGCAGCTAGCTTGTGATTTACTGGGGGAGATGTAAGGGGCATATTATATTCTTTTACTGTAGAATAAAACTCTGTGGCTGCAGCTCGCTTGTGATTTACTGATGTAAGGGGCATATTATATTATTTTACTGTAGAATAAAACTCCGGGCTGCAGCTTGCTTGTGATTTACTGGGGGAGATGTGAGGGGCACATAAACCAGCATATAACATTATTTTTCTGTAGAATAAAACTCTGGTCTGCAGCTCGCATGTGATTTACTGGGGGAGATGTAAAGGGCATATTATATTCTTTTACTGTAGAATTAAACTCCGGGCTGCAGCTCGCAATGTGATTTACTGGGGGAGATGTAAGGGGCATATTATATTCTTTTACTGTAGAATAAAACTCCAGGCTGCAGCTCGCTTGTGATTTACTGGGGGAGATGTGAAGGACATATTATATTCTTTTTACTGTAGAATAAAACTCCGGGTTGCAGCTAGCTTGTGATTTACTGGTGGAGATGTAAGGGAAATATTATATTCTTTTACTGTAGAATAAAACTCCAGGCTGCAGCTTGCTTGTGATTTATTAGGGGAGATGTATGGGGCACATAAACCAGCATATAACATTATTTTACTGTAGAATAAAACTCCGGGCTGCAGCTTGCTTGTGATTTACTGGGGGAGATGTAAGGGGCATATTATATTCTTTTACTGTAGAATAAAACTCCAGGCTGCAGCTCGCTTGTGATTTACTGATGTAAGGGGCATATTATATTCTTTTACTGTAGAATAAAACTCCAGGTTGCAGCTTGCTTGTGATTTACTGATGTAAGGGGCATATTATATTCTTTTACTGTAGAATAAAACTCTACGGCTGCAGCTTGCTTGTGATTTATTAGGGGAGATGTATGGGGCACATAAACCAGCATATAACATTATTTTTCTGTAGAATAAAACTCTGGTCTGCAGCTAGCTTGTGATTTACTGGGGGAGATGTAAGGGGCATATTATATTCTTTTACTGTAGAATAAAACTCTGTGGCTGCAGCTCGCTTGTGATTTACTGATGTAAGGGGCATATTATATTATTTTACTGTAGAATAAAACTCCGGGCTGCAGCTTGCTTGTGATTTACTGGGGGAGATGTAAGGGACATATTATATTATTTTACTGTAGAATAAAACTCCGGGCTGCAGCTTGCTTGTGATTTACTGGGGGAGATGTAAGGGACATATTATATTATTTTACTGTAGAATAAAACTCCGGGCTGCAGCTTGCTTGTGATTTACTGGGGGAGATGTAAGGGGCATATTATGTTCTTTTTCTGTAGAATAAAACTCCGGGCTGCAGCTTGCTTGTGATTTACTGGGGGAGAGATGTGAGGGGCACATAACCCAGCATATAATATTATTTTTCTGTAGAATAAAACTCCAGGCTGCAGCTAGCTTGTGATTTACTGGGAGAGATTTAAGGGGTATATTATTTGGCTGTAGGATAACACTCGGGGCTCCAGGCTGCAGCTTGCTTGTAATTTACTGGGGGAGATGTAAGGGGCATATTATATTCTTTTTCTGTAGAATAAAACTCCGAGCTGCAGCTTGCTTGTGATTTAGTGGGGGAGATATGAGGGGCACATAACCCAGCATATTATATTAATACTCTTTTCAAACTCCTGAGATCGACACCTTGCACACACACAAACAGTATTTATCATAGTGTCTATGCGACTGTTGATTGGTGCACTTGCTGAGGTCATTAAGGAACTCACTTTAATGCATTTAAATAATGTGACATGGCACATCCCAAGTACGACTATTTCATGTTCATGTCCCTTTAATGCAGATACAGAGGTTTTTTTCTCATCAAATTATTTATCTGCACAAATAAATAGCTTTAAAACAGTTTTAATTTATGTAAGAACTTACCTGATAAATTAATTTCTTTCATATTGGCAAGAGTCCATGAGCTAGTGACGTATGGGATATACAATCCTACCAGGAGGGGCAAAGTTTCTCAAACCTCAAAATGCCTATAAATACACCCCTCACCACACCCACAATTCAGTTTAACGAATAGCCAAGTAGTGGGGTGATAAAGAAAGGAGTAAAAAGCATCAACAAAGGAATTTGGAAATAACTGTGCTTTATAAAAAAAAAAACATAACCACCATAAAAATGGTGGGCCTCATGGACTCTTGCCAATATGAAAGAAATGAATTTATCAGGTAAGTTCTTACATAAATTGTTTTCTTTCATGTAATTGGCAAGAGTCCATGAGCTAGTGACGTATGGGATAGCAATACCCAAGATGTGGAACTCCACGCAAGTGTCACTAGAGAGGGAGGGATTAAATAAAAACAGCCATTGTCCGCTGAAGAAAATTAATCCACAACCCAAAATATAAAGGTTTATTCTCATAAATGAAAGGAAAAAACTTAAAACATAAGCAGAAGAATCAAACTGAAACAGCTGCCTGAAGAACTTTTCTACCAAAAACTGCTTCAGAAGAAGCAAATACAACAAAACAGTAGAATTTAGTAAATGTATGCAAAGAAGACCAAGTTGCTGCTTTGCAAATCTGATAAACTGAAGCTTCATTCCTAAAAGCCCACGAAGTGGAAACTAATCTAGTAGAATGAGCTGTAATTCTCTGAGGCGGGGCTTGACCCAACTCCAAATAAGCTTGATGAATCAAAAGCTTTAACCACAATGCCAAGGAAACGGCAGAAGCCTTCTGACCTTTTCTAGGACCAGAAAAGATAAATAGACTAGTAGTCTTCCTGAAATTTTTAGTAGCTTCAACATAATATTTCAAAGCTCTCACCACATCCAAATAATGTAAAGATCTCTCCAAAGAATTCTTAGGATTAGGACACAAGGAAGGGACAACAATTTATCTATTAATGTTGTTAGAATTCACAACCTTAGGTAAGAATTTAAATGAAGTCTGCAAAACTGCCTTATCCTGATGAAAGATTCACAAGAGAGAGCAGATAATTCAGAAAGTCTTCTAGCAGAAGAGATGGCCAAAAGGAGGAGAGATTGATTTAATGACAGGCTTGATATGAAACAAAGCCGGAACAAAACAGTGAATATCAGGAAGCTTAGCAATCTTTCTGTGAAATAAAACAGAAAGAGCAGAGATTTGTCCCTTCAAGGAACTTGCAGACAAACCCTTTTCCAATCTGTCCTGAAGAAACTGTAAAATTCTAGGAATTCTAAAAAAACGCCAAGAGAATTTATGAGAGGAACACCATGAAATGTAAGTCTTCCAAACTCGATAATAAATCTTTCTAGAAACAGATTTACAAGCCTGCAACATAGTATTAATCACAGAATCAGAGAAACCTCTATGACTAAGCACTAAGCGTTTAATTTCCATACCTTCAAATGTAATGATTTCAGATCCTGATGGAAAAATGGACCTTGAGACAAAAGGTCCGGCCTCAATGGAAGTGGCCGAGGTTGGCAACTGGACATCCGAACAAGATCCGCATACCAAAACCTGTGAGGCCATGCTGGAGCCACCAGTAACACAAATGATTGCTCCATGATGATTTTGGAGATCACTCTTGGAAGAAGAACTAAAGGCGGGAAAATATAAGCAGGTTGATAACACCAAGTGTCAACGCATCCACTGCTAACGCCTGAGGATCCCTGGACCTACACAGGTACCTGGGAAGTTTCTTGTTTAGATGAGAAGCCATCAGATCTATTTCTGGAAGACCCTACATCTGAACAACCTGAGAAAACACATCTGTATTGAGGGACCACTCCCCCGAAAGTAAAGTCTGACGGCTGAGATAATTGTCTATACCTGGGATATGAACCACAGAAATTAAACAGGAGCTGGATTCCACCCAAGCAAGTATCCGGGATACTTCTTTCATAGTTTGGGGACTGTGAGTCCCACCCTGATGATTGACATATGCCACAGTTGTGATATTGTCTGACAACAAATGAACGGTTCTCTCTTCAACAGAGGACAAACCTGAAGAGCCCTGAAAATAGCACAGAGTTCTAAAATATTGATTGGTAATCTCGCCTCTTGAGATTTCCAAACCTCTTGAGTTGTCAGAGATCCCCAAACAGCTCCCCAACCTGAAAGACTCGCATCTGTTGTGATCACAGTCCAGGTTGGACGAACAAAAGAGGCCCCTTGAACTATACGATGGTGATCTAAACACCAAGTCAGAGATAGTCGAACATTGGAATTTAAGGATATTAATTGTGATATCCTTGTATACTCCCTGCACCATTGGTAAAGCATACAAAGCTGGAGAGGTCTCATATGAAAACGAGCAAAGGGGATCGCGTCCATGTCTGAGGAATCAAAGAACTTTTTTTTGGTAAATTGATCCTCCAACCATGTTTTCAAAGAAACAACACTAGTTGATTCGTGCGAGATTCTGCAGAATGTAAAGACTGAGCTAGTACCAAGATATCGTCCAAATATGGAAACACAGCAATACCCCGCTCACTGATTACAGAGAGTAGGGCATCGAGAAACTTTGAAAAGATTCTTGGAGCTGTCGCTAGGCCAAAAGGAAGAGCGACAAAATTGGTAATGCTTGTCTAGAAAAGAGAATCTCAGAAACTGATAATGATCTAGATGAATCAGAATATGAAGATATGCATCCTGCAAGTCTATTGTGGACATATAATGTCCTTGATGAAAAAAAGGTAGAATAGTCCTTATAGTCACCATTTTGAAAGTTGGCACTCTTACATAACGATTCAAAATTTTCCAATCCAGAACTGGTCTGAATTAATTTTCTTTCTTTGGGACAATAAATAGATTTGAATAAAACCCCAGACCCTGTTCCTGAAACGGAACTGGCATGATTACCCTTGAAAACTCCAGGTCTGAAACACACTACAGGAAAGCCTGAGCCTTTACTGGATTTGTTGGGATGTGTGAGAGAATATATCTTCTCACAGGAGGTCTTACTCTGAATCCTATTCGGTACCCCTGAGAGACAATACTCTGAATCTATTGATTTTGGACAGAATTTGTCCAAATATCTTTGAAAAATCTTAATCTGCCCCCTACCAGCTGAGCTGGAATGAGGGCCGCACCTTCATGCGGACTTGGGGGCTGGCTTTGGTTTCTTAAATGGCTTGGATTTATTCCAATTTGAAGAAGGTTTCCAATTGGAAACCGATTCCTTGGGGGAAGGATTAGGTTTCTGTTCCTTATTTTGTGGAAAGGAACGAAAACAGTTAGAAGCTTTAGATTTACCCTTAGGTCTTTTATCATGAGGCAAAAAAAAACTCCCTTCCCCCCCAGTAACAGTTGAAATAATCAAATCCAACTGAGAACCAAATAACTTATTACCTTGGAAAGAAAGAGATAGCAATCTGGACTTAGAAGTCATGTCAGCATTCCAAGATTTAAGCCACAAAGCTCTTCTAGCTAAAATAGCTAAATACATAGATTTAACATCAATTTTGATTATATAAAAAATGGCATCACAAATGAAATGATTAGCATGTTGAAGCAAGCGAACAATGCTAGACAAATCAGAATTCTTGTTGCGCTAAATTTTCCAACCAAAAAGTTGATGCAGCTGCAACATCAGCCAAAGAAATTGTAGGCCTGAGAAGATTACCTGAATATAAATAGGCTTTCCTTAGATAAGATTCAAGTTTCCTATCTAAAGGATCTTTAAAAGAAGTACTATCTTCCCTAGGAATAGTAGTACGTTTAGCAAGAGTAGAGATAGCCCCATTAACTTTGAGGATCTTTTCCCAAAACTCCAATGTAACTGCTGGCAAAGTATACAAAAAATTAAACCTTGAAGAAGGAATAAAAGCAGCACCATGCCTATTCCATTCCTTAGAAATCATATCAGAAATAGCATCAGGAACTGGAAAAACCTCTGGAGTAACCACAGGAGGTTTAAAAAAAGAATTTAAACGTTTACTAGTTTTAATATCAAGAGGACTAGTATCCATCCATCCAAGAGGACTAGTATCTCAATATCCAATGTAATCAACACTTTTAACAAAGAACGAATATACTCCATTTTAAATAAATAAGTAGATTTGACAGTGTCAATATCTGAGGACGGATCTTCTGAATCAGATAGATCCTCATCAGAGGAGGATAATTCAGTATGTTGTCGCTCATTTGAAATTTCATCAACCTTATGAGAAGTTTTAAAAGACCTTTTACGTTTATTAGAAGGCGGGATGGCAGACAAAGCCTTCTGAATAGACTCAGCAATAAATTCTTTTAAATTCACAGGTATATCTTGTACATTAGATGTTGAAGGAACAGCAACAGGCAATGTACTATTACTGATGGACACATTAAATGTACACATGTAAAAGTTTATCATGACAACTATTACAAACCACAGCTGGAGATATAACCTTGACAAGTTTACAACAAATGCACTTAGCTTTGGTAGAACTGTTATCAGGCAGCAGGGTTCCAACAGTGATTTCTGAGACAGGATCAGATTGAGACATCTTGCAAATGTAAGAGGAAAAAAACAACATATAAAGCAAAATTATCAATTTCCTTATATGGCAGTTTCAGGAATGCAAACAGCATAGACCTCTGATAGAGAAAAGAGGCATATAGAAATGGAGTTTTAAATAATGAAAATATTTGGCACCAAGTATGACGCACAACACAAACAGGAAAAAAAAAATTGCCGCTAACAACATCCAGAAATTACACACTCGCTTCATTGAAGACGCAGCCTTGTGAAAGGAGTTGCGTCAACTAAGACGCCGGAAGTGACGAATTTGCGTCGTTAAACGTAACTTCGCGCCAAAAAATCTTGTGCCAAAAATGACAAAATATACTTTGGCATTTTGCGCCCTCGCGAGTCTAATTCTGCCTGCGGATTTAAAATGACAGTCATTTGAAAAAAAGACTATACCCCAGGTAAGAAATACATTTTTCCTAAAAAATGCATTTCCCAGATATGAAACTAACAGTCTGCAAAAGAAAATATACTGAAAACCTGAATCATGGCAAATATAAGTACAATACATATATTTAGAACTGTATATAAATACATAAAGTGCCAAACCATAGCTGAGAGTGTCTTAAGTAATGAAAACATACTTACCAAAAGACACCCGTCCACATATAGTAGATAGCCAAACCAGTACTGAAACGGTTATCAGTAGAGGTAATGGAATATGAGAGTATATCGTCGATCTGAAAAGAGAAGTAGGAGATGAATCTCTACGACCAATAACAGAGAACCTATGAAATAGATCTCCCGTGAGGAAAACCATTGCATTCAATAGGTGATACTCCCTTCACATCCCTCTGACATTCACTGTTCTCTGAGAGGAATTGGGCTTCAAAAATGCTGAGAAGCGCATTATCAACGTAGAAATCTTAGCACAAACTTACTTCACCACCTCCATAGGAGACAAAGTTTGTAAAACTGAATTATGGGTGTGGTGAGGGGTGTATTTATATGCATTTTGAGGCTTGGGAAACTTTGCCCATCCTGGTAGGATTGTATATCCCATAAGTCACTAGCTCATGGACTCTTGCCAATTACATGAAATATATATATATATATATATATATATATATATATATATATATATATATATATATATATATATATATATTATAGGTATAAAGGTCCCCATAAACGTGTTGCTGTTATTATCAAGAGCAATATTTGTATACTGTTGCCACAATACTCCCGGCAGGGTTTTCTTGGGCTCCTGTGGACTGACTAGAGCCACTACTTATAGAGAATGGCCTGACCCAACGTTTTTGTGCGATTGAAATACATTTATGGAAGTTAAAGAAGGGCATTGAGTGTCAAGCTTGTAAGCAAAAAGTAATCTGCCATAACATCAGTAATAAATAAAAAGAAAAGCGATCAACCTGGGAAGGAACATTAGCATTATAGCTTTTTAGATGGCTAGTTACCACATGAGGAGCAAACACTCCTGTAGTATATCAGTATGATCCTAACTAAACAGTGCAGTCCAGTCCCGAAATACCAGGAAATCCCTCTCTGTTCCCAGGTTGAGCTCCTCTCTTTTTATTTATAATATCAGTAATACCAGGAGATATCTTCAAAAATAAGAGACAATCTAGATATTTGCCATAAAAGAATGTGGTGTGCAAATTGTCCGGAGCACCCATGGCAAATCCAGTGGCATCAAAAAGCTACCCTAGTTCAACTTACCTCAGCCTTTAGTTTTACTGACAGCCTTTAGTCCTCATCTTCATGCAAAAGAAAAAAAAAATAGACCTCTTCAGTCTTGATAGAGGTCATCTGACCTCTGTTTCTCTGGCGTCTTTCTGGCATACTGTAAAATAAAAAGGGCCTTAAAACTGCCCAATGACAATGCCTCCCAGAGTGGTCTAAATGAATATGCACCAGACAGCTTGAATGGCTAACTGGTTAATGATAACATAATAACATAGTAGATGAGGTTGAAAAAAAAGACAGAAATCCATTAAGTTCAACCTTTACAAATCTTAATTTACTTACAACAAAATCTCCAGTTGATTTTAAATTAATTCCATTACAAAGGTGACCCATTTACCACAAGCAATTATATCCCTGAAGTCTGTTTCTAGCCAGAAATGTATCTAAACCATTTTTAAATATTTATTTGGTATTGGCATTTACTACCTCTTTAGGTAATGAGTTCCACACTTTTATTGCTCTTACAGTGAAAAAACGTTTACGTTGCTGAAAATTAAATCTCCTTTCTTCCAGCCCTAAATTATGACCTCTATTCACAAGCAATTTTCTTGGAATAAACAGAGCTTCTGCCATTTCTGTATTTGGGCCTTGAATACATTTATATAAAGTAATCATGTCACCTCTCAAGTGCCTTTTATCTAGAGAAAACAGACCCAGATTGGCTAACCTCTCTTCATAGCTTAAATTCTCTATTCTCACTTATTAGGTCCCCAGAACTGCACTCCATACTAAAGGTGAGGTCTTACTAGGGATTTATATAGTGACAGAATTATGCTTTACTCTTTTTATACAGGCTAATATCTTATTAGCCTTAGAAGTCACTGTCCTGCATTGTGAACCCATCTTTAGCTTGTTATCTATTACTACTCCCAAATCCCTTTCCACTTTTGTTGTGCTAAGTCTAGTCTCATTTAAATAATGGGTTGCCTGCTTATTTTTACTTCTAAAATGTAGAACAATTTACTTAATTTCTTGGCTATATTCTACTTAATTTTGCAATGTGGCTAAAATCTGTTTGGCAACAGAATATGTAGGTAGGACTGGCTGATCTCTGATGATAATAAGTTAAGAATTCATACATTACTAAAAATAAATGTACTGGTTCTGAATTTGTAAGAAGAAAAACGACTAAATGTCTGTTTCTTACAGATTTTACCAAAGATACTTAGAAATTAAGACAGACAATATGTAAATATTGTAGAGTTCTACACGTTGATAGTAGTTTATCATTAAGGGTTAAAAAACAAACAAACATTAATGGTGTAATGAAAAACAGAATTTATGTTTACCTGATAAATTACTTTCTCCAACGGTGTGTCCGGTCCACGGCGTCATCCTTACTTGTGGGATATTCTCTTCCCCAACAGGAAATGGCAAAGAGCCCAGCAAAGCTGGTCACATGATCCCTCCTAGGCTCCGCCTACCCCAGTCATTCGACCGACGTTAAGGAGGAATATTTGCATAGGAGAAACCATATGATACCGTGGTGACTGTAGTTAAAGAAAATAAAATATCAAAACTGATTAAAAAACCAGGGCGGGCCGTGGACCGGACACACCGTTGGAGAAAGTAATTTATCAGGTAAACATAAATTCTGTTTTCTCCAACATAGGTGTGTCCGGTCCACGGCGTCATCCTTACTTGTGGGAACCAATACCAAAGCTTTAGGACACGGATGAAGGGAGGGAGCAAATCAGGTCACCTAAATGGAAGGCACCACGGCTTGCAAAACCTTTCTCCCAAAAATAGCCTCAGAAGAAGCAAAAGTATCAAACTTGTAAAATTTGGTAAAAGTGTGCAGTGAAGACCAAGTCGCTGCCCTACATATCTGATCAACAGAAGCCTCGTTCTTGAAGGCCCATGTGGAAGCCACAGCCCTAGTGGAAGGAGCTGTGATCCTTTCAGGAGGCTGCCGTCCGGCAGTCTCGTAAGCCAATCTGATGATGCTTTTAATCCAAAAAGAGAGAGAGGTAGAAGTTGCTTTTTGACCTCTCCTTTTACCAGAATAAACAACAAACAAGGAAGATGTTTGTCTAAAATCCTTTGTAGCATCTAAATAGAATTTTAGAGCGCGAACAACATCCAAATTGTGCAACAAACGTTCCTTCTTCGAAACTGGTTTCGGACACAGAGAAGGCACGACTAACTCCTGGTTAATGTTTTTGTTAGAAACAACTTTTGGAAGAAAACCAGGTTTAGTACGTAAAACCACCTTATCTGCATGGAACACCAGATAAGGAGGAGAACACTGCAGAGCAGATAATTCTGAAACTCTTCTAGCAGAAGAAATTGCAACCAAAAACAAAACTTTCCAAGATAATAACTTAATATCAACGGAATGTAAGGGTTCAAACGGAACCCCCTGAAGAACTGAAAGAACTAAATTGAGACTCCAAGGAGGAGTCAAAGGTTTGTAAACAGGCTTGATTCTAACCAGAGCCTGAACAAAGGCTTGAACATCTGGCACAGCTGCCAGCTTTTTGTGAAGTAACACAGACAAGGCAGAAATCTGTCCCATCAAGGAACTTGCAGATAATCCGTTTTCCAATCCTTCTCGAAGGAAGGATAGAATCTTAGGAATCTTAACCTTGTCCCAAGGGAATCCTTTAGATTCACACCAACAGAAATATTTTTTCCAATTTTTGTGGTAAATTTTTCTAGTTACAGGCTTTCTGGCCTGAACAAGAGTATCAATAACAGAATCTGAGAACCCTCGCTTTGAAAAGATCAAGCGTTCAATCTCCAAGCAGTCAGCTGGAGTGGGACCAGATTCGGATGTTCGAACGGACCTTGAACAAGAAGGTATCGTCTCAAAGGTAGCTTCCATGGTGGAGCCGAAGACATATTCACCAGATCTGCATACCAAATCCTGCGTGGCCACGCAGGAGCTATCAAGATCACCGACGCCCTCTCCTGATTGATCCTGGCTACCAGCCTGGGGATGAGAGGGAACGGCGGGAATACATAAGCTAGTTTGAAGGTCCAAGGTGCTACTAGTGCATCTACTAGAGTCGCCTTGGGATCCCTGGATCTGGACCCGTAGCAAGGAACCTTGAAGTTCTGACGAGAGGCCATCAGATCCATGTCTGGAATGCCCCACAGTTGAGTGATTTGGGCAAAGATTTCCGGATGGAGTTCCCACTCCCCCGGATGCAATGTCTGACGACTCAGAAAATCCGCTTCCCAATTTTCCACTCCTGGGATGTGGATTGCAGACAGGTGGCAGGAGCGAGTCTCCGCCCATTGAATGATTTTGGTCACTTCTTCCATCGCCAGGGAACTCCTTGTTCCCCCCTGATGGTTGACGTACGCAACAGTCGTCATGTTGTCTGATTGAAACCGTATGAACTTGGCCCTCGCTAGCTGAGGCCAAGCCTTGAGAGCATTGAATATCGCTCTCAGTTCCAGAATATTTATCGGTAGAAGAGATTCTTCCCGAGACCAAAGACCCTGAGCTTTCAGGGATCCCCAGACCGCGCCCCAGCCCATCAGACTGGCGTCGGTCGTGACAATGACCCACTCTGGTCTGCGGGAGGTCACCCCTTGTGACAGGTTGTCCATGGACAGCCACCAACGGAGTGAGTCTCTGGTCCTCTGATTTACTTGTTTCTTCGGAGACAAGTCTGTATAGTCCCCATTCCACTGACTGAGCATACACAGTTGTAATGGTCTCAGATGAATGCGCGCAAAAGGAACTATGTCCATTGCCGCTACCATCAAACCTATCACTTCCATGCACTGCGCTATGGAAGGAAGAGGAACGGAATGAAGTATCCGACAAGAGTTTAGAAGTTTTGTTTTTCTGGTCTCTGTCAGAAAAATCCTCATTTCTAAGGAGTCTATTATTGTTCCCAAGAAGGGAACTCTTGTCGACGGAGATAGAGAACTTTTTTCCACGTTCACTTTCCATGCGTGAGATCTGAGAAAGGCCAGGACTATGTCCGTGTGAGCCTTTGCTTGAGGAAGGGACGACGCTTGAATCAGAATGTCGTCCAAGTAAGGTACTACAGCAATGCCCCTTGGTCTTAGCACCGCCAGAAGGGACCCTAGTACCTCTGTGAAAATCCTTGGAGCAGTGGCTAATCCGAAAGGAAGCGCCACGAACTGGTAATGCTTGTCCAGGAATGCGAACCTTAGGAACCGATGATGTTCCTTGTGGACAGGAATATGTAGATACGCATCCTTTAAATCCACCGTGGTCAAGAATTGACCTTCCTGGATGGAAGGATTGTTCGAATGGTTTCCATTTTGGACGATGGAACCTTGAGAAACTTGTTTAGGATCTTGAGATCTAAGATTGGTCTGAACGTTCCCTCTTTTTTGGGAACTACGAACAGATTGGAGTAGAACCCCATCCCTCGTTCTTTTAATGGAACAGGATGAATCACTTCCAGAAGATAACCTTGGGAGACTATTTCTAGCGCCCAAGGATCCAGAACATCTCTTGCCCAAGCCTGAGTGAAGAGAGAGAGTCTGCCCCCCACCAAATCCGGTCCCGGATCGGGGGCCCGCATCTCATGCTGTCTTGGGAGCAGTGGCAGGGTTCTTGGCCTGCTTTCCTTTGTTCCAGCCTTGCATTGGTCTCCAGGCTGGATTGGCTTGAGAAGTATTACCCTCCTGCTTAGAGGACGTAGCACTTGGGGCTGGTCCGTTTCTGCGAAAGGGACGAAAATTAGGTTTATTTTTGGCCTTGAAAGACCTATCCTGAGGAATATCAGAGATAATCTCTTTCAAGTCAGGGCCAAACAGTGTTTTCCCCTTGAAAGGAATGTCGAGCAATTTGTTCTTGGAAGACGCATCCGCTGACCAAGATTTTAACCAAAGCGCTCTGCGCGCCACAATAGCAAACCCAGAATTTTTCGCCGCTAACCTAGCCAATTGCAAGGTGGCGTCTAGGGTGAAAGAATTAGCCAATTTAAGAGCACGAATTCTGTCCATAATCTCCTCATAAGAAGAAGAATTACTAATAATCGCCTTTTCTAGCTCATCGAACCAGAAACACGCGGCTGTAGTGACAGGGACAATGCATGCAATTGGTTGTAGAAGGTAACCTTGCTGAACAAACATCTTTTTTAGCAAACCTTCTAATTTTTTATCCATAGGATCTTGGAAAGCACAACTATCTTCTATGGGTATAGTGGTGCGCTTGTTTAGAGTAGAAACCGCCCCCTCGACCTTGGGGACTGTCTGCCATAAGTCCTTTCTGGGGTCGACTATAGGAAACAATTTTTTAAATATGGGGGGAGGTACGAAAGGTATACCGGGCCTGTCCCATTCTTTATTAACAATGTACGCCACCCGCTTGGGTATAGGAAAAGCTTCGGGGGGCCCCGGGGCCTCTAGGAACTTGTCCATTTTACATAGTGTTTCTGGAATGACCAGATAATCACAATCATCCAATTGGATAACACCTCCTTAAGCAGAGCGCGGAGATGTTCCAACTTAAATTTAAAAGTAATCACATCAGGTTCAGCTTGTTGAGAAATTTTTCCTGAATCTGAAATTTCTCCCTCAGACAAAACCTCCCTGGCCCCCTCAGACTGGTGTAGGGGCCCTTCAGAAACAATATCATCAGCGTCCTCATGCTCTTCAGTATTTTCTAAAACAGAGCAGTCGCGCTTTCGCTGATAAGTGGGCATATTGGCTAAAATGTTTTTGATAGAATTATCCATTACAGCCGTTAATTGTTGCATAGTAAGGAGTATTGGCGCGCTAGATGTACTAGGGGCCTCCTGTATGGGCAAGACTGGTGTAGACGAAGGAGGGGATGATGCAGTACCATGCTTACTCCCCTCACTTGAGGAATCATCTTGGGCATCATTTTTACTAAATTTTTTATGACATAAATCACATCTATTTAAATGAGAAGGAACCTTGGCTTCCCTACAGTCAGAACACAATCTATCTGGTAGTTCAGACATGTTAAACAGGCATAAACTTGATAACAAAGCACAAAAAACGTTTTAAAATAAAACCGTTACTGTCACTTTAAATTTTAAACTGAACACACTTTATTACTGCAATTGCGAAAAAGTATGAAGGAATTGTTCAAAATTCACCAAAATTTCACCACAGTGTCTTAAAGCCTTAAAAGTATTGCACACCAAATTTGGAAGCTTTAACCCTTAAAATAACGGAACCGGAGCCGTTTTTATATTTAACCCCTTTACAGTCCCTGGAATCTGCTTTGCTGAGACCCAACCAAGCCCAAAGGGGAATACGATACCAAATGATGCCTTCAGAAAGACTTTTCTATGTATCAGAGCTCCACACACATGCAGCTGCATGTCATGCTGTTCTCAAAAACAAGTGCGCCATGCCGGCGCGAAAATGAGGCTCTGACTATGATTAGGGAAAGCCCCTATAGAATAAGGAGTCTAAAACAGTGCCTGCCGATATTATTTTACAAAAAATACCCAGATTAAATGATTCCTCAAGGCTAAATATGTGTAAATATGATCGATTTAGCCCAGAAAATGTCTACAGTCTTAATAAGCCCTTGTGAAGCCCTTATTTACTGTCTGAATAAAAATGGCTTACCGGATCCCATAGGGAAAATGACAGCTTCCAGCATTACATCGTCTTGTTAGAATGTGTCATACCTCAAGCAGCAAAAGACTGCTCACTGTTCCCCCAACTGAAGTTAATTCCTCTCAACAGTCCTGTGTGGAACAGCCATGGATTTTAGTAACGGTTGCTAATATCATTTTCCTCATACAAACAGAAATCTTCATCTCTTTTCTGTTTCAGAGTAAATAGTACATACCAGCACTATTTTAAAATAACAAACTCTTGATTGAATAATAAAAACTACAGTTAAACACTAAAAAACTCTAAGCCATCTCCGTGGAGATGTTGCCTGTACAACGGCAAAGAGAATGACTGGGGTAGGCGGAGCCTAGGAGGGATCATGTGACCAGCTTTGCTGGGCTCTTTGCCATTTCCTGTTGGGGAAGAGAATATCCCACAAGTAAGGATGACGCCGTGGACCGGACACACCTATGTTGGAGAAATCGCCATGCACAAAATCTTATGTTGGTCAAACAGTGCAAATACTTAAAGGGACACGGAACCCAACATTTTTCTTTTGTAATTCAGAAAGAGCATGCAATTTTAAGCAACTTTCTAATTTACTCCTATTATCAAGTTTTCTTCATTCTCTTGCTATCTTTATTTGAAAAAGAAGGCATCTAAGGTTTTTTTGGGTTCAGTACTCTGGACAGCACTTTTTTATTGGTGGATGAATGTATCCACCAATCAGCAAGGACAACCCAGGTTGTTCACCAAAAATGGGCCGGCATCTAAACTTACATTCTTGCAATTCAAATAAAGATACCAAGAGAATGAAGAAAACTTGATAATATGAGTAAATTAGAAAGTTGCTTAAAATTTCATGCTCAATCTGAATCACGAAATAAATTTTCTGGGTAAAGTGTCCCTTTAAAGCACAGATGGCATTTCTTAGGTCATATATCAGGAAAGCCTTGGTAAATGGACTGTCCTGTCAACCTGTGGCAAGGGCACAAAATTAGCAAAGTGTGTTATCCAATAGATCAGATTGCCTTACTAAGGTGAGTTGACAAAGGGATAGTCTACATGAAAATTGTTATTGTTTAAAAAAATAATACCTTTACCCGTTCTCCAGGTTTGCATATCCAACACTGTTATATTAATTCAAGTTTTACCTCTGTGATTACATTATCTATACGAGACACATGAACTAGCACTGTCTAACTGTGAAAAACTGTCAAAATGCACTGAAATAAGAGGTGGCCTCCAAGGGCTTAGAATTTAGCATATAAGCCTACCTGGGTTTAGCTTTCAACAAAGAATACCTAGAGAACAAAGCAAATTTGATGAAAAAAGTAAATTGTTTAAAGAACCAGTAAATCCAGTAGATTTGCATAATAAACAAATGCATGATAAAAAGACAATGCGATGCCTGATGAAACGTTGTGGAGGCGCCGAGAAATGTGTTGCATTTGTGCATTCTTATATTGAAATTATTCTTGTTTTTAACTTTACATTTTTATATATATATTTTTATTAAAACGGATTGGCTTATGATCTGGAGTCGTGTATATCTGGCATGTCCTTTGGGGAGGAGGTTCCCAGAGTACAGTGAGCTGGGACACTAAAATATCCAAGTACGGGCCCCAAGCACATTTTTTTGACTACAATTTTGTGAGTATAAATGATCTATCTTTCACATTACGGGAGGGTTCCTTACAGCTGACTGGACTAGGAAGCACCCTTTGTTCTGTTTTCAATAGCACTTAGTCTTAACTTCAAAGTTATGTCTATTTCCACTCCTCCTGTATCATGTGACAACCATCAGCCAATCACAAAGTATAACAAAATAAAGAAACACATTTGATAATAGAAGTAAACTGGAAAGTTGTTTAAATTGTATGTTCTATCTGAATCCTAAAATAAAATGTTAGGTTTCCTGTCCCTTTAAGCTCTTATATGGGTTCTTACCCTCCTCCTAGTGGTGGTAAATATATCCCATATGTTATATGGAGGACTGTAGACCATCATTTTATATAAGAAAATTAAGATATAGTGTATCTTCATTACATCTGATGAATTAAACTCCATCTAAAACAACACTAACATTCCCGATCTGCATTTATAAAGGGGAGAGTTTACCATCACTTTAAGTACTGCAGTACAAAAGGTCTGTACACACAATACATCTTTATATATGCTCAGTATAAATCAGCAATTAAGTACTGCATTACAAAAGGCCTGCAGACACAATACATCTAGGCCAGGTGAGAGACATGGTGGCAGTGTTGGAATCTTACTCTCCCCCTTCTGCTCCTATCAGCACCTGCATCCTCATCCATCTCTCACCTTTTCCTCCTTTGAAGTCCACTGCATCCGCCTGTTCTTCCCCCTCTCCCTCAGGGTGGAAGTTGCCCCCCTGGACCAACCTTCCTATTCCTTGACAACTTTGCTGCCTGGCTTTCTCACTTTCTCTCTACAAATACACTTGCTCTAATCCTGGGGGACTTCAACATCTCATTGATAACCCATCTGCCCCTGCTGCCTCTAAGCTTCTCTCACTCACAAAGTCCTTTTGTCTCTCACAAACAAACCTATTCCCTACTCACCGCGATGGACACTCTATTGATCTGGTATTCTCCTACCTTTGCTCTCTCTTTGATGTCACCTGTCGCCCATTTCCCATCTCAGACCACCATCTGCTCACCTATAATCATAATGTACAAGCTAAACCTACTTCTTCCCCTCGCCCCCACAATTGTAGAAATCTGCACACTATGGATCCTCTCCAACCTTATTCAAAAACGGCTCCCCGACACTTTCACAATATCCTGCCCTGACCTTGCTACAACCCACTATAACAATACTTTCTCTTGACTGCACTTGACACACTTGCTCCTCCCCAAATACACAAAACCCCACATCGTCAGCTCCAACCCTGGCACTCTAAGCAAACACGCTACCTGCAAAAATGCTCCCGTGCTGCTGAACGTGCCTGTAGGAAATCCCGCTCTGAACCAGATTTCCTCCACTATAAATGAATTCTTTATTCCTACTCCTCTGCCCTTCACTTAGCCAAGCAAACATACTTCTCTTCTTTTATATCTACCCACTCCTCAAACACTAAATGTCTCTTCTCCATTTTTAACTCTCTCCTCCTGCACCACCCCTTCATCTGCCTTTAGGCTCAAGACCTGGCAGACTACTTTCTAAAGAAAAAAACACTTGCCATCCGAAGTAATATCCCAACACAAGACTGCAACCTTCCATCTCCGCCCCCGGTCACCCCATCCACCACTCTCAGCACCTTCCCCCCAACCACTGAGAATGAAGTGAGTTCCTTATGGTCTTCCTCACACCTCACTACCTTCCCACTTGACCCTAACCCTTCACATCTAATACCTTCTCTGTCTTCTACCCTCACTCCAGCTCTTACTCACATATTCAACCTATCCCTTATTACCGGTTCATTCCCTCTTCCTTCAAACATGCAAAGGTCACCCCCACCCTCAAAAAACACTCCCATAACATCAATTCGCCTGCAAACTACCGCCCCATATCACTGTTTCCTCTAGCTTCAAAAATCTTGGAAAAACTTAAATTATGCTTACCTGATAATTTTATTTTCTTCAGATGAAAAGAGTCCACAGCTGCATTCATTACGTTTGGGAAATAAGAACCTGGCCACCAGGAGGAGGCAAAGACACCCCAGCCAAAGGCTTAAATACTCCTCCCACTTCCCTCATCCCGCAGTCATTCTGCCGAGGAACAAGGAACAGTAGAAGAAATACCAGGGTGAGAAGGCGCCAGAAGAATAAAAAATATGAGATGCCCCACAGAAAATATACAGGTAGGGAGCTGTGGTCTCTTTCCATCTGAAGAAAAGAAAATTATCAGGTAAGCATAATTTAAGTTTTTCTTCATAAATGGAAAGAGTCCACAGCTACATTCATTACTTTTGGGAAAACAATACCCAAGCTATAGAGGACACTGAATGCCAGAACGGGAGGGTACAACAGACGGCCCATTCTGAGGGCACCAGGCCTGAATAAAAACCACAACCCAACAAACTCTGTTTCATCTGAGCTGGGCAAAAAAAAAAATAGAAGGAAAAGGCCCCAAGGACACTGACCCGCAGATAGTCCAAAAGCCTAACTAGAGACTGCAAGCAGACTCACTGAACCAACACTCCTCTAGGAGAACCAACGCCCAGTAGTCAGTCCCATACAACCCTTACTAGTACAGTACCAAAATCCCCCAAAGGGAGAGGACAAGGGTAAGCCAAAGGAATACCCAAAAAGGTATAGCAAAATCCATAAAGGAAAAACCCCCTTCCAGGAAGGCCAAGGCCACAGAGACCTGAATGGATCCAGAGAACATGGGAGACAACGCCCAACCCACAAGGAGCAACCGGGCATCATCAAGGAGAAGAAACATCTCCCAAACATCGTGCAACAGCACTGAAAAAGTCAGCTGAAGGCAAAGTCCTCAAAACGTCAGTACTCAGAGACTGAGCAAACAGAAAATTACAAGTAGCAAACTCAGAATAAGCACCTGAGTCCAGTAACACTCTGCCATTCGTAGGAAACACGGAGAAAACACTATCAGTAAGGAAAAAGCGGCCGAACAAAATAGCAGATTGTCCAACCTCTAAGACAGAGGACACTCACCAGGCAATCCAGGCCGCCAAGCCTACTCACAGATCTCAAGGGGGAGAGGCACAGAACCTCTAAAAAAAGAGGTCCACGTCACCCACAAGACCTGAGGATGAACAACAGATCTCAGATCCCACACCTAGCCAGACCAGCCCAAGCAACGGCAGATCTGAAATCAAGCGAACCAAAAGGAACCCAAGACCGTCCCCCAAAAGGACGGAAGAATGGACACAGCCACTTCAAACTAAAAACAATAGAGCGGGCGTTAGGCCCAAGGAGATCTAGCAAAGTCATCCGACTAAGTCTCAATGCGGAGCCAGCAGCTCCCCAGATGGAAAGGAACAACTCAAAGAGCAGACCAATCCCCGAACCAGATAAAACATCTGTTCCAACCTCCCAAACACAGGAGAGGCCCCTAAACAAGTAACCACACCTCCGTAAGGAGGACAACGAGTCCCCTGAAGAGGAGAGGGACGATAAACACTTGCTCATAAGACAGGAAGTCGTAGGAAGAACCAAGAGAGCACAAGGCCACATCACCGACGAACACAGAAGAACCCCTTAAACACCATCGTGCTAGCACACATACCAGGCGCAAAAGAGACAGCAGAGCAACCGCAAACCTTCCGTTTGCTAAGCAGGAAAACCCACTATTAGGTTAGATGGCTGTCCCAAGGGAACCGTATTGTCCGGCACAAGACAAGCCCCAAGAAGCCCCGGCTCTCAGTAAATCTGGCCAAGTTGTAAAACAGAACAGCCAGAACAAGGGCTAAGCCCAAGTACCCCGGAAACTGGAACCCCCAGGCCACTCCTAGGATCATAAGGTCCGGTAACATCCCACAGCAGGATCCATAAAGAGGAAACGCTGAGTAAAACCCTCGACAACCGGAAGATCAGGACAAGAAGCTTGGGCCCCACAAATGTTTAGATTAAACAATCTTCCAGGAACATAAATCCCTCGTCTGATATAAAAAAACAGACCTCCCAGGGAAAAATCCAGAACAACCCGGATAACAAGAGCAAGAAGACCTTGCAAGTCCCAACTCAAAGGAAAGAGACTACCCCTTGCAGGAACCCAACATTCCAAAGAGCCAGGGCAACAAAAGGACACTAGAACTAACAGGCGTACAAGCAACAGTAACATGATTGTGTTTGACAAATGCGGCTAATCCCCCTTAAAGGAAACAAGACGCTACTCATTTTATCAACCTCGAATAGAAAACTAGGACACACCATATATATATATATATATATATATATATATATATATATATATATATATATATATATATATATATATATATATATATATATATCTTTTTGGATTGATGTATACTGATTAAACTATGTACTTGGGAACGCCTATTAGGGGTGTGTCCTAGTTTGCTATTGTTCACGTTTTGTTTAAATGGACTGACAGTTAGAAGGTTCATTATGCCTGATGAAACAACCTATGCTGGGTTGAGAAACGCGTTGCATCATTTTAAATTTATCCTGTTATGGTTTTAAACATTCAAATATTTTAATAAACCGAACTTGTTTTATGCAAGTCTTGGTCTATCACCTTCTTTAGCAGTTGTATACACTGCTTCTGACTATCCATTAGCAATCATTTGGACAGGATTCCCCTACACCGTCCATTCTGCATCTGGAAAGGTTTAGCTGGTACACCTGAAGATACCAGCCTGCTCCTACTAGTACATAAGTGTACTAGGGCCTATGGTGAGAACCCATTTGGCTCATTTTTATGATTATATATTTAGATATACTGATGTACACATGAGGCGCCCCTCTTGTTCTTTAATCTCTATACAGCCCTGGATTTATCTATGAGGAGGAGAGCAGCCAGATTAATTTCACCTATTTGGGATTACCTTGCCACATTACTAAGGGTCAGCTGGGACACCTTAGTTTCCAGCCTGCACCTACTAGTACATTGATTGTGAGTACCCATTTGGCTTACTATCATTTTATCTATTTTATAGCATACTTATATGCACATGAGGCGCCCCTCTTGTTTTCTCTATCCTTGATTAAAATAGTAAAGATAAAAAGAGAGAAGAGCTCAACCTGGGAACGAACAAAAGCATAATAGCTTGCTCTATGGCTAGTTACCACCCAAGAAGCAGCCTCTTTTTGCTCAACATGTGCCTTTCACAGAGAAGAACTTTCCTAAAGCATATCAGTCTGATCCTGACTTCACAGTACAGTCCAGCCCCGAAATAACAGGCAATACCTCTCTAAATTAGAGAAACAGCAAAACCCCAGACGTACGTTTCGGCCTATTGTGGGCCTCATCAGTGAGGTGCAGCCATGTCCCTCTAGGCACACTGAGCAACGGGTCCAGGCCTGGATTCCCGAATCACACATCAAGCCCTCACTGAGAGACTGACAGGATTACTTAAAACTCCCGTCCCATGTCGAAGAGTACTACCCTCCATAAGAGAAGAGACAAAAACAAACTTCTGACACTTCTCTGCCAACCTCCTGGGACGAAAGGCAAAGAATGACTGGGGGATGAGGGAAGTGGGAGGAGTATTTAAGCATTTGGCTGGGGTGTCTTTGCCTCCTCCTGGTGGCCAGGTTCTTATTTCCCAAAAGTAATGAATGTAGCTGTGGACTCTTTCCATTTATGAAGAAAAACTAGTTTTTGATCGCCTAACTCACTTCTTGATCTCCAACCTGGCTTCCGTCCTCAACACTCAACTGAGACTGCCCTCACCAAGGTTACTAACAATCTTCTTTATGCTAAAAACAACGACCACTACTCTATACTTATCTTACTTGACCTGTCTGCTGCCTTTGACACCGTTAACCATCCCCTTCTCCTACAGACTCTCAGCTCCCTTGGGCTCTCCGACACTACCCTCTCCTGGATCCACTCTTATCTCTCTAATAGGTAATTTTCTGTCTCCTTTGCTGGCGACTCCTCCTCTGTCTGTTGGGAGTACCTCAAGGCTCTGTTCTGGGTCCTCTTCTCTTCTCTATTTATACTTCCTCACTGGATAAACTTATCAGTAGCTATGGCTTCAACTATCACCTCTTTGGTGATGCTACTCTGATCTACCTATCCACCCCTGCACTCTCTCCTTCTGTCCTTTCTCACATCAATGTCTGCTCATCTGGCATTTCTTCTTGGATGGCCTCTCACCACCTAAAAATCAAAATGTCCAAGACTGAGCTCCTTCTAATCCCCCCTCTAAATCTACTCCGGTTTCTAATTTTTCAATCACTGTTGGTGACACCACTATATCCTCATCAACCCAAGTCCGCTGCCTAGGAAATACACTTGACTCCAATTTGTCCTTCATACCCCACATCCAATTGCTCTCTTCATCCTGTCACAACATCTCCAAAGTTCATCCATTTCTGAGTGCTGAAACTACTAAACAGCTAATCCACTCCCTGGTAATTTCCTGACTTGACTACTGTAATAACCTACTAACTAGCCTTCCTCTCTCCCGCCGCTCCCCTCTTCAATCCATCTTAAATGCCTCTGCTAGGCTAAGCCACCTCTCCTGACGCTCTGTATCTGCTGCACCTCTCTGTGAGTCCCTTCATTGGCTCCCCATTCACAGCAGAATTAAATTAAAAATTCTCACCCTGACCTATAAAGCCCTTACCAACACAGCCCCCCCCCCCACTGTCTTCACTCATCAACAAATATACTCCAGCCCGCCCCTAAGATCCAACAATGACCTGCTCCTTGCATCTTCTACCATCACCTCCTCCCATGCTATACTACAGGACTTCTCACGTGCGGCACCAACCATCTGGAACGCACTTCCGTGAGCTGACTTTCCCCTAACCTCTCCACCTTGAAACTCTCCCTACAGACCTTTTTGTTCAGGGAAGCCTATCTCCAAATCGGTAAAATGAATTCCACTTGCCTAATAGTTGCCCTCATCTAACTCCACACTAACATCATCCCCACCTTTGCAGTTCCCACCTCCTGTTTCTCACCCTCCTACCCATCTAGATTGTAAGTTCCTACGGGAACAGGGCCCTCAATTCCCCCTTTATTTGTTTGTTTAATTTTGTCTGGTATCTTTTATATTGTACTGTACTTTTATCTTTGTACCCATGGACAGCGCTGCAGAATATGTTGGAGCTTTATAAATAAAGAAGAAGAATAATATGTGCAATATGTATATCAGCATTATAAATGGTATACACACACAATAAATGTTTATATATGCACAGTATATATTGATACAAAGGATATCTAAACAATGAAGCAAATTAGATTATAGAGTAAATTGGAATGCTTCTTAAAATTGTATGCTCAATGTGAATCATGAAAGAAAAAATTTGGGTTTAATGTCCCTTTAAGTGCTGCATTACAAAAGGTCTGTGCACACAATAAGGGCTAGATTACAAGAGGCGCGCTAAATATTGCTTGTGTGCAAGCAGTATTAGCGCTCCACATTGTAATACCAGCGCACGATAATGTGCGTCGGTATTACAAGTAAATCGCAATGCAAACGTGAGAGCACTTCCATAGGCTCCTATGGGAGCCTCGTTCTGATGCCGCCAGAAACGGCATCAGAACCTCGAGCAGCAAAGGGGGTAAGTAACGCAATGATGGGCAGCATTTTTAAATATATATGTATATAAGCATATACATATATATTTACTGGGAACACACAGTTCCCATAGACCACAATGTAAAGGCACTTTTCAGTGCCGTTTTTTCCCCCAACCCCTCTCCCACCAACTTCAAAGCCCCAAAACTGCCTAGTGCATTAAAAAAAAAAAAAAAAAAAAAAAAAACTTATAATGCCCTTTATTTTGAGGCACTTTTAGAAAATTAACCAGAGATCAGAACTCTGGTTAATTTTCTGACTGCTAATTCCTACTGCGAGCTTGCGGAAGCAATAACCAGTCACTTGTAATGGCTGGTTAATTAACAATAATTTAGTGTTCCACTTGTAGTCTAACCCTAAATGTTTATATATGCACAATATATATCAGTAATTAAGTGCCACATTACAAAAGGCCTGCACACACAATAAATGTTTATATTTACACACAATATATATCAGTAATTAAGTGCCACATGACAAAAGGTCTGTACACACAATAAATGTTTATATATGCACAGTGTATATCAGTAATTAAGTGCTGCTATACAAAAGGTCTGCGCACACAATAAATGTTTATATACGCACAAAATATATCAGTTATTAACTGCCGCATTACAAAAGGTCTTTGTAGAAAAAAAAAAATTGTACACTGTTTTGTTTGCAGAGTTTACAAAGTTTTGTATATGAAGAGCAGTTCAATTATACAAGATTTTTGCCTCCTTTGCTGTGGCTAATTAGGGACAGCTCGTGTTCTGAGATAACTAATAACTGTGCAGCATGTTACAAGGTTAAAGTAATTTTCAATGGTATTTTACAGAAAAACATAATTTATGAAAGAACTTACCTGATAAATTAACTTCTTTCATATTGGCAAAGAGTCCATGAGCTAGAGACGTATGGGATATACAATCCTACCAGGAGGGGCAAAGTTTCCCAAATCTCAAAATACCTATAAATACACCCCTCACCACACCCACAATTCAGTTTAACAAATAGCCAAGTAGTGGGGTGATAAAGAAAGGAGTAAAAAGCATCAACAAAGAAATTTGGAATAATTGTGCTTTATACAAAAAATTATAACCACCATAAAAAGGGTGGGCCTCATGGACTCTTGCCAATATGAAAGAAATGAATTTATCAGGTAAGTTCTTACATAAATTATGTTTTCTTTCATGTAACTGGCAAGAGTTCATGAGCTAGTGACGTATGGGATATCAAATACCCAAGATGTGGAACTCCACGCAAGAGTCACTAGAGAGGGAGGGATAAAAAATAAACAGCTAAATGCTGAAAAAATAATCCACAACCCAAATATAAGTTATTCTTATGAAGAAAAGAAAAACTGAAAATAGCAGCAGAACAATCAAACTGAAACAGCTGCCTGAAGAACTTTTCTACCAAAAACTGCTTCAGAAGAAGCAAATACATCAAAACGGTAGAATTTAGTAAATGTATGCAAAGAGGACCAAGTCGCTGCTTTGCAAATCTGATCAACTGAAGCTTCATTCTTAAAAGCCCACAAAGTGGAGACTGATTTAGTTGAATGAGCTGTAATTCTCTGAGGCGGGGCTTGACCCAACTCCAAATAAGCTTGATGAATCAAAAGCTTTAACCAAGAGGCCAAGGAAATAGCAGAGGCCTTCTGACCTTTCCTAGGACCAGAAAATATAACAAATAGACTAGAAGTCTTCCTGAAATCATTAGTAGCTTCAACATAATATTTCAAAGCTCTTACCACATCCAAAGAATGTAAGGATCTTTCCAAATGATTCTTAGGCTTAGGACACAAGGAAGGGGCAACAATTTCTCTACTAATGTTGTTAGAATTCACAACCTTAGGTAAAAATTCAAATTAAGTCCGCAAAACCGCCTTATCCTGATGAAAAATGAGAAAAGGAGATTAACAAGAAAGAGCAGATAGCTCAGCCACTCTTGTAGCAGAAGAGATGGCCAAAAGGGACAGTACTTTCCAAGAAAGTAATTTAATGTCCAAAGAATGCATAGGCTCAAACGGAGCCTGTAACGCCTTCAAAACCAAATTAAGACTCCAAGGTGGAGAAATTGATTTAATGACGGGCTTAATATGAACTAAAGCCTGTACAAAACAGTGAATATCAGGAAGTTTAGCAATCTTTCTGTGAAATAAAACAGAGAGCAGAGATTTGTCCCTTCAAGGAACTTGCAGACTAACCCCTATCCAAACCATCCTGGAGAAACTGTAAGATTCTAGGAATTCTAAAAGAATGCCAAGAAAATTTATGAGAAGAACACCATGAAATGTAAATCTTCCAAACTCGATAATAAATCTTCCTAGAGACAGATTTACGAGCTTGTAACATAGTATTAATTACTGAGTCAGAGAAACCTCTATGACTTAATACTAAGCATTCAATTTCCATACCTTCAAATTTAATAATTTGAGATCCTGATGGAAAAACGGACCTTGAGACAGTAGGTCCGGCCTTAATGGAAGTGGCCAAGGTTGTCAACTGGACATCCGAACAAGATCCGCATACCAAAACCTGTGGGGCCAAGCTGGAGCCACCAGCAACACAAACGATTGTTTGATGATGATGATCTTGGAGATCACTCTCGGAAGAAGAACTAGAGACGGGAAGATATAAGCAGGTTGATAACACCAAGGAAGTGTCAGCGCATCCACTGCTTCCGCCTGAGAATCCCTGGACCTGGACAGGTATCTGGGAAGTTTCTTGTTTAGATGAGAGGCCATCAGATCTATTTCTGGAAGACCCCACATCTGAACAATCTGAAAAAACACATCTGGATGGAGAGACCACTCCCCTGGATGTAAATCTGACGGCTGAGATAATCCGCCTCCCAATTTTCCACACCTGGGATATGAACCGCAGAAATTAGACAAGAGCTGGATTCCACCCAAACAAGTATCCGAGATACTTCTTTCATAGCTAGGGGACTGTGAGTCCCACCTTGATGATTGACATATGCCACTATTGTGATATTGTCTGTCTGAAAACGAATGAACGGTTCTCTCTTCAACAGAGGCCAAAACTGAAGAGCTCTGAGAATTGCACGGAGTTCTAAAATATTGATTGGTAATCTCGCCTCTTGAGATTTCCAAACTCCTTGTGCTGTCAGAGATCCCCAGACAGCTCCCCAACCTGAAAGACTCGCATCTGTTGTGATCACAGTCCAGGTTGGCCAAACAAAAGAGGCCCCTTGAACTAAACGCTGGTGATTTAACCACCACATCAGAGAGTGTCGAACAATGGGATTTAAGGATATTAATGTTGATATCTGTGTATAATCCCGGCACCATTGATTCAGCATGCAAAGCTGGAGAGGTCTCATGTGAAAACGAGCAAAAGGAATTGCGTCCGATGCTGCAGTCATGAGGCCTAAAACTTCCATGCACATAGCCACTGAAGGGAATGACTGAGACTGAAGGTGCCGACATACTGCAACCAATTTCAAACGTCTCTTGTCTGTTAGAGACAGAGTCATGGACACTGAATCTATCTGTAAACCTAAAAAGGTGACCCTTGTCTGAGGAATCAAAAAACTTTTTGGTAAATTGATCCTCCAACCATGTTTTCAAAGAAACAACACAAGTTGATTTGTGTGAGATTCTGCAGAACGTAAAGACTGAGCTAGTACCAAGATATCGTCCAAATAAGCAAACACGGCAATACCCTGTTCTCTGATTACAGAGAGTAGGGCACCCAGAACCTTTGAAAAGATTCTTGAAGCTGTTGCTAGGCCAAATGGAAGAGCAACAAATTGGTAATGCTTGTCTAGAAAAGAGAATCTCAGGTACTGATAATGTTCCGGATGAATCGGAATATGAAGGTAAACATCCTGCAAGTCTATTGTAGACATATAATGTCCTTGCTGAACAAAAGGCAGAATAGTCCTTATAGTTACCATCTTGAAAGTTGGTACTCTTGAATAACGATTCAAAATTTTCAAATCCAGAACTGGTCTGAATGAATTTTCTTTCTTTGGGACAATGAATAGATTTGAATAAAACCCCAGGCCTTGTTCCTGAAAAGGAACCGGCATGATTACCCCTGAAACCTCCAGATCTGAAACATACTTCAGGAAAGCCTGAGCTTTTACTGGATTCACTGGGATGCGTGAGAGAAAAAATCTCCTCACAGGAGGTCTTACTCTGAATCCAATTCGGTACCCCTGAGAGACAATGCTCTGAATCCATTGATTTTGGACAGAATTTATCCAAACATCCTTGAAAAACCTTAATCTGCCCCCTACCAGCTGTGCTGGAATGAGGGTCGCACCTTCATGCGGACTTAGGGGCTGACTTTGGTTTCTTGAAAAGCTTGGATTTATTCCAATTTGAGGAAGGCTTCCAATTGGAAACAGATTCCTTGGGGGAAGGATTAGGTTTTTGTTCCTTATTTTGTCGAAAGGAACGAAAACGATTAGAAGCCTTAGATCTACCCTTAGGTTTTTTTATCCTGAGGCAAAAAGACTCCTTTCCCCCCAGTAACAGTTGAAATAATAGAATCCAACTGAGAACCAAATAAATTATTACCTTGGAAAGAAAGAGATAGTAATCTAGACTTAGATATCATATCAGCATTCCAAGATTTAAGCCACAAAGCTCTTATAGCTAAAATAGCTAAAGACATGGATCTAACATCAATTTTGATAATATCAAAAATGGCATCACAAATATAATGATTAGCATGTTGCAGTAAGCGAACAATGCTAGATATGTCAGAATCCAATTCTTGTTGCGCTAAATTCTCCAACCAAAAAGTTGAAGCAGCTGCAACATCAGCCAAAGTAATTGCAGGCCTAAGAAGATGACCTGAATATAAATAGGCTTTCCTTAGATAAGATTCAAGCTTCCTATCTAAAGGAGCTTTAAAGGAAGTACTATCTTCCATAGGAATAGTGGTTCGTTTAGCAAGAGTAGAAATAGCCCCATTAACTTTGGGGATTTTTTTTACCAAAACTCTATTGCAACCGCTGGTAAAGGATACAATTTTTTAACCCTTTCAGAAGGATTAAAAGGAGTACCTGGTTTATTCCATTCCTTCAGAAATCATGTCAGAAATAGCATCAGGAATAGGAAAAACCTCTGGAGTAACCACAGTAAGTTTAAAAGCAGCAGTTAAACGTTTACTAGTTTTAATATCAAGAGGATTAGCTTCCTCAATATCCAAAGTAATTAACACATCTTAACAAAAAACAAATATAGTCTATTTTAAATAAATAAGTAGATTTGTCAGTGTCAATGTCTGAGGAAGGATCTTCTGAATCAGATAGATCTTCATCAGAAGTGGATAACTCATTATGTTGTCGGTCATTTGAAATTTCATCAACTTTATGAGAAGTTTTAAAAGACCTCTTACGCTTATTAGAAGGTGGAAATGCAGACAAAGCCTTCTGAATAGAATCAGTAACAAATTCTTTAAAAATCACAAGTATATCATGTACATTAGAAGTTGAAGGAACTGCAACTGGCAATGTACTATTACTAATGGACACTCTATCTGCATGTAAAAGTTTATCATGACAACTAATACAAATGACATTAGGAGATATAATCTCCACAATTTTTATTTTTTTTATTTTAAATATTTTATTGAAAAATAATGTGATGAATATTCACATATTGAGGAGACGCAGCTCAAAACATCAAGGTAAATTTTAGAGGCATAACATACATTCAACTACATCAGAATTAAAGGAACAATTCAACAAAATGAAAATGCAGAGACTGAACTTGTCTTACCAATCTTTAAAACATGAGTGTTAAGCTTGGGATCAGGAGGAGGGCATCATACCCTCTAAGTATCGCATATTCTTATGTGTGTAAGAGGTAGTAGGGAATTGTGGGGAAGAGGGGGGGTATTTGAGGCTTGGACAAAGTCGTGTTATATGAGTAGTAGGTGTGGCAGGGGCACAGTCAATTAGCTAAGGATCTTGGGCGAATGCGTTGGGTTTCCAGTCTGTGTTGTGAAGCTCTTTCCAATCTGCCCAGACCAACTCGAACAGATCAGATTTATTTAATTTATAAAAGATGCCCTTTTCCATGGTATATATATAAGCCATATTATTACAAACTACAGACTAACTGGGAATCTCCACAATTTTACAACAAATGCACTTAGCTTTGGTAGAACCGATGTCAGGCAGCAAAGTTCCAGCAGATACTTCTGAGGCAGGATCAGATTAAGACATCTTGCAGAATGTAAAAGAAAAAACAACATATAAAGCAAAATTATCAATTTCCTTATATGACAGTTTCAGGAATGGGAAAAAAACTAAATTTATGCTTACCTGATAAATTACTTTCTTTTACAATATCACGAGTCCACGGATTTCATCCTTACTTGTGGGATATTAACCTCCTGCTAACAGGACGTGGCAAAGAGCACCACAGCATAGCTGTATATATAGCCCCTCCCCTTCCCCTCCACCCTCAGTCATTCGGCCGAAGGTTATAGGAAGAGAAAAGGAAATGCTAAAAAGGTGCAGAGGTGACTGAAGTTTTAAAAAAATAAAATAAACCTGTCTTAAAATAACAGGGAGGGCCGTGGGCTCGTCATATCGTAAAAGAAAGTAATTTATCAGGTAAGCATAAATTTAGTTTTCTTTTACAAAGATATGACGAGTCCACGGATTTCATCCTTACTTGTGGGAAACCAATACCCAAGCAATAGGACACGGATGAAAGGGAGGGACAAGACAGGAACCTAAACGGAAGGCACCACTGCTTGAAGAACCTTTCTCCCAAAGATAACCTCAAAAGAAGCAAAATTATCAAATTTGGAAAATTTGGAAAAAGTGTGACCAAGTCGCAGCCTTACAAATCTGTTCCACAGATGCATCGTTTTTAAAAGCCCATGTGGAAGCCACAGCCCAAGAAGAATGAGCCGTAATTCTTTCAGGAGGCAGCTGTCCAGCAGTCTCATATGCCAGGTGGATGATAATTCTCAGCCAAAAAAGAAAGAGAGGTAGCCGAAGCTTTCTGACCCCTACGCTTTCCAGAATAAACAAAGAATAATGAAGATGATTGACAGAAATCCTTATTTGCCTGTAAGTAAAACTTTAAGGCACGGACCACGTCCAAGTTATGTAACAGACGCTCCTTCTTAGAAGAAGGATTAGGACACAAGGAAGGAACAACAATTTCCTGATTAATATTCTTATTCGAAACAACCTTAGGAAGGAACCCAGGTTTGGTAAGTAAAACCACCTTATCAGAATAAAATATGAGATAAGGCGAATCACACTGTAATACTGAAAGCTCAGAAACTCTTCAAGCAGAAGAAATAGCAACCAAAAACTTTCCAAGATAATAGTTTAATATCTATGGAATGCATAGGTTCAAACGGAACCCCTTGCAGAACCCGAAGAACTAAATTCAAACTCCAGGGAGGAGTAATAGGTCTAAATACAGGCTTAATTCTAGATAGAGCCTGACAAAAAGACTGAACATCTGATACATTTGCCAAACGTTTGTGAAACAGAATTGACAAAGCTTAAATTTGTCCCTTTAAGGAACTTGCTGATAACCCTTTCTCCAATCCTTCTTGGAGAAAAGACAAAATCCTAGGAATCCTAACTTTACTCCATGAGTAACCATTGAATTCACACCAATAAAGATATTTACACCATATCTTATGATAGATCTTACTAGTGACAGGCTTTCAAGCCTGTATCAAAGTATTGATAACTGAATCAGAGAATCCTCGCTTCTATAAAATCAAGCGTTCAATCTCCACGCAGTCAGTTGCAGATAAATTAGATTTGGATGTTGGAAAGGACTGAAGTTTCCACGGTGGCAGAGAGGACATGTCCACTAGATCCGCATACCAAGTCCTGCCTGGCCACGCAGGCGCTATCAGGATCACTGAAGCTCTCTCCTGTTTGATTCGAGCAATCACGCGTGGGAGGAGAGGAAACGGCGGAAACACATAAGCTAGGCTGAACAACCAAGGTACTGCCAAGGCATCTATCAGTTCGGCCTGAGGATCCCTTGACCGGGATCCGTATCTTGGAAGCTTGGCATTCTGACGAGATGCCATCAAATCCAATTTCGGTCTGCCCCATCTGAGAATCAATGAGGCAAATACCTCCGGGTGAAGTTCCCACTCCCCCGGATGAAAAGTCTGTTGACTTAAAAAATCTGCTTCCAAGTTCTCTACCCCTGGGATGTAGATCGCTGACAGATGACAAAAGTGGGCCTCGGCCCAACTGATTATCTTGGATACTTCTATCATCGCTAAGGAACTTCTTGTTCCCCCCTGATGATTGACATATGCCACAGTCGTTATGTTGTCCGACTGGAATCTGATGAATTTGGCCGAAGCCAACTGAGGCCACGCCTGAAGCGCATTGAATATTGCTCTCAATTCCAGAATATTGATTGGAAGTAGAGACTCCACCTGAGTCCAAACACCCTGAGCCTTCAGGGAGTTCCAAACTGCACCCCAGCCCAGAAGGCTGGCATCTGTTGTCACTATCACCCACGAGGGTCTGCGGAAACAAGTCCTCTGGGACAGATGATCCGGCGACAACCACCAAAGAAGAGAGTTTCTGGTCTCTTGATCCAGAATTATCTTTGGAGATAAATCCGCATAATCCCCATTCCACTGACCGAGCATGCACAGTTGCAGTGGTCTGAGATGAAAGCGAGCAAACGGAACGATGTCCATTGACACTACCATTAATCCGATTACCTCCATACACTGAGCCACTGATGGCTGAGGAATGGACAGAAGTGCTCGGCAAGATTCAATATCTTTGATTTTCTGACCTCCGTCAGAAATACTTTCATGGCTACCGTGTCTATCAGAGTTCCCAAAAAAGGAACCCTTGTCTGTGGAACAAGTGAACTCTTCTCTATGTTCACCTTCCAGCCGTGAGTTCTCAAAAAAGACATCACTGTGTCCGTGTGAGATTTTGTCAGATGATATGACAACGCCTGAATCAGAATATCGTCTAGATAAGGCGCCACCGCTATCCCTTGCGGTCTGAGAACCGCCAAAAGAGACCCTAGAACCTTTGTGAAGATTCTGGGTGCTGTGGCCAACCTGAAAGTTAGAGCCACAAACTTGATAATGTTTGTCCAAGAAGGCAAACCTTAGAAACCGATGATGATCTTTGTGGATTGGAATATGAAATTCTCTTAGGAACCGGAAAAACATCAGTGTAAGTAGGAACTTCCAAATATTTATCCATTTTACACAATTTCTCTGGAGGAATCACAATAGAATCACAATCATCCAGAGTCGCTAAAACCTCCCTAAGCAACAGGAGGTGTTCAAGCTTAAATTTAAATGACATAGCATCCGAATCTGTCTGAGGCAAAACATTCCCAGAATCAGAAATTTCACCCTCAGACAGCAATTCCCTGATCCCCAACTCAGAGCACTGTGAGGGAACATCGGAAATAGCTAATAAAGCATCAGAGGATTCAGTATTTACATTAATACTTGACCTACTGCAATTACCCTGCAACACTGGTAATTTAGACAATACCTCTGTAAGGGTAGTTGACATAACTGCAGCCATCTCCTGCAGAGTAAAGGAATTAGACGCACTAGAAGTACTAGGCGTCGCTTGTGTGGGCATAAAAGGTTGTGACACGTGGGGAGAATTGGATTGCATATCCTGATTCTCTTCAGACTGAGAATCATCCCTAGGCACACTTACTTTATTTAAAAACAGAATTTATGCTTACCTGATAAATTACTTTCTCCAACGGTGTGTCCGGTCCACGGCGTCATCCTTACTTGTGGGAATATCTCTTCCCCAACAGGAAATGGCAAAGAGTCCCAGCAAAGCTGGCCATATAGTCCCTCCTAGGCTCCGCCCACCCGTCATTCGACCGACGGACAGGAGGAAAAATATAGGAGAAACCATATGGTACCGTGGTGTCTGTAGTTAGAGAAAATAATTCATCCGACCTGATTAAAAAACCAGGGCGGGCCGTTGACCGGACACACCATTGGAGAAAGTAATTTATCAGGTAAGCATAAATTCTGTTTTCTCCAACATTGGTGTGTCCGGTCCACGGCGTCATCCTTACTTGTGGGAACCAATACCAAAGCTTTAGGACACGGATGAAGGGAGGGAGCAAATCAGGTTACCTAAACGAAGGCACCACGGCTTGCAAAACCTCTCTCCCAAAAATAGCCTCCGAAGAAGCAAAAGTATCAAATTTGTAAAATTTGGCAAAAGTGTGCAGTGAAGACCAAGTCGCTGCCTTACATATCTGATCAACAGAAGCCTTGTTCTTGAAGGCCCATGTGGAAGCCACAGCCCTAGTGGAGTGAGCTGTGATTCTTTCAGGAGGCTGCCGTCCGGCAGTCTCATAAGCCAATCGGATGATGCTTTTAAGCCAAAAGGAAAGAGAGGTAGAAGTTGCTTTTTGACCTCTCCTTTTACCAGAATAGATGACAAACAGAGAAGATGTTTGTCTGAACTCTTTTGTAGCTTCTAAGTAGAATTTTAGAGCACGGACTACATCTAAATTGTGTAGCAAACGTTCCTTCTTTGAAACTGGTTTCGGACACAAAGAAGGTACAACTATCTCCTGGTTAATATTCTTGTTGGAAACAACCTTTGGAAGAAAACCAGGCTTAGTACGCAAAACAACCTTATCTGAATGGAACACCAGATAGGGCGGAGTACACTGCAGAGCAGATAACTCTGAAACTCTTCTAGCAGAAGAAATAGCAACCAAAAACAAAACTTTCCAAGATAACAACTTAATATCTATGGAATGTAGAGGTTCAAACGGAACCCCTTGAAGAACTGAAAGAACTAGATTTAGACTCCAGGGAGGAGTCAAAGGTCTGTAAACAGGCTTGATCCTAACCAGAGCCTGAACAAATGCTTGAACATCTGGCACAGCTGCCAGTCGTTTGTGAAGTAAGACAGATAAAGCAGAAATCTGTCCCTTTAGAGAACTCGCAGATAATCCTTTATCCAAACCTTCCTGCAGAAAGGAAAGAATCTTAGGAATTTTTATCTTATTCCATGGGAATCCCTTGGATTCACACCAACAGATATATCTTTTCCATATTTTATGGTAAATCTTTCTAGTTACCGGTTTTCTGGCCTGAACCAGAGTATCTATCACAGAATATGAAAACCCACGCTTTGATAGAATCAAGCGTTCAATCTCCAAGCCGTCAGCTGGAGGGAGACCAGATTTGGATGTTCGAATGGACCCTGAACAAGAAGGTCCTGTCTCAAAGGTAGCTTCCATGGTGGAACCGATGACATATTCACCAGGTCTGCATACCAAGTCCTGCGTGGCCACGCAGGAGCTATCAAGATCATCGAGGCCCTCTCCTGTTTGATCCTGGCTACCAGCCTGGGAATGAGAGGAAACGGTGGAAACACATAAGCTAGGTTGAAGGTCCAAGGTGCTACTAGTGCATCCACTAGAGTCGCCTTGGGATCCCTGGATCTGGACCCGTAGCAAGGAACCTTGAAGTTCTGACGAGACGCCATCAGATCCATGTCTGGAATGCCCCATAATTGAGTCAACTGGGCAAAGATCTCCAGGTGGAGTTCCCACTCCCCCGGATGGAATGTCTGACGACTCAGATAATCCGCTTCCCAGTTTTCCACACCTGGGATGTGGATCGCAGATAGATGGCTGGAGTTATCCTCCGCCCATTGTATTATTTTGGTCACTTCTTTCATCGCTAGGGAACTCCTTGTTCCCCCCTGATGATTGATATACGCAACAGTCGTCATGTTGTCTGATTGGAATCTTATGAATCCGGCCTTTGCAAGCTGAGGCCAAGCCCTGAGAGCATTGAATATCGCTCTTAGTTCCAGAATGTTTATCGGGAGAAGAGACTCTTCCCGAGACCATAGTCCCTGAGCTTTCAGGGATTCCCAGACCGCGCCCCAGCCCACTAGACTGGCGTCGGTCGTGACAATGACCCACTCTGGTCTGCGGAAGCTCATTCCCTGGGATAGATGGTCCAGGGTCAGCCACCAACGGAGTGAATCTCTGGTCTTCTGATCTACTTGAATCACTGGAGACAAGTCTGTATAGTCCCCATTCCACTGTTTGAGCATGCACAGTTGTAATGGTCTTAGATGAATTTGTGCAAAAGGAACTATGTCCATTGCTGCAACCATCAACCCTACTACTTCCATGCACTGAGCGATGGAAGGACGTGGAACAGAGTGAAGAACTTGACAAGTGCTTAGAAGTTTTGACTTTCTGACATCTGTCAGAAAAATCCTTATTTCTAAGGAATCTATTATTGTTCCCAAGAAGGGAACTCTTGTTGACGGAGACAGAGAACTTTTTTCTATGTTCACCTTCCATCCGTGAGATCTGAGAAAGGCCAGAACGATGTCTGTATGAGCCTTTGCTTTTGAAAGGGACGACGCTTGTATTAGAATGTCATCCAAGTAAGGTATTACTGCAATGCCCCTCGGTCTTAGAACCGCTAGAAGGGACCCGAGTACCTTTGTGAAAATCCTTGGAGCAGTGGCTAACCCGAATGGGAGGGCCACAAATTGGTAATGTTTGTCCAGAAAGGCGAACCTTAGGAACTGATGATGTTCTTTGTGGATAGGAATATGTAGGTACGCATCCTTTAGATCCACGGTAGTCATAAATTGACCTTCCTGGATAGTGGGTAGAATCGTTCGAATGGTTTCCATTTTGAACGATGGTACCCTGAGAAAATTCTTTAGGATCTTTAAATCCAGAATTGGTCTGAAGGTTCCCTCTTTTTTGGGAACTACGAACAGATTTGAGTAAAATCCCAATCCTTGTTCCGTCATTGGAACAGGGTGTATTACTCCCATCTTTAACAGGTCTTCTACACAATGTAAGAACGCCTGTCTCTTTATTTGGTTTAAGGATAAGTGAGACATGTGGAACCTTCCCCTTGGGGGTAGTTCCCTGAATTCCAGAAGATAACCCTGAGAAACTATTTCTAGTGCCCAGGGATCCTGAACATCTCTTGCCCAAGCCTGAGCAAAGAGAGAGAGTCTGCCCCCTACTAGATCCGGTCCCGGATCGGGGGCTACTCCTTCATGCTGTTTTGTTAGCAGCAGCAGGCTTCTTGGCCTGCTTACCCTTGTTCCAGCCTTGCATAGGTTTCCAGGCTGGTTTGGGCTGTGAGGCATTACCCTCTTGCTTAGAGGATGCAGAATTAGAGGCCGGTCCGTTCCTGAAATTGCGAAAGGAACGAAAATTAGACTTATTCTTGGCCTTGAAAGGCCTATCTTGTGGAAGGGCGTGGCCCTTTCCCCCAGTGATGTCTGAGATAATCTCTTTCAATTCTGGCCCAAAGAGAGTTTTACCTTTGAAAGGGATGTTAAACAATTTTGTCTTGGATGATACATCCGCTGACCAAGACTTTAACCAAAGCGCTCTGCGCGCCACAATTGCAAACCCTGAATTTTTCGCCGCTAATCTAGCTAATTGCAAAGCGGCATCTAAAATAAAAGAGTTAGCCAACTTAAGTGCGTGAACTCTGTCCATAACCTCCTCATATGGAGTCTCTCTACTGAGCGACTTTTCTATTTCCTCGAACCAGAACCACGCTGCTGTAGTGACAGGAACAATGCACAAAATGGGTTGTAGAAGGTAACCTTGCTGTACAAAAATCTTTTTAAGCAAACCTTCCAATTTTTTATCCATAGGATCTTTGAAAGCACAACTATCCTCGATAGGAATAGTAGTTCGCTTGTTTAGAGTAGAAACTGCCCCCTCGACCTTAGGGACTGTCTGCCATAAGTCCTTTCTGGGGTCGACCATAGGAAATAATTTCTTAAATATAGGGGGGAGGGGACAAAAGGTATGCCGGGCTTCTCCCACTCCTTATTCACTATGTCCGCCACCCGCTTGGGTATAGGAAAAGCGTCGGGGTGCACCGGAACCTCTAGAAACTTGTCCATCTTGCATAATTTCTCTGGAATGACCAAGTTGTCACAATCATCCAGAGTAGATAACACCTCCTTAAGCAGTGCGCGGAGATGTTCTAATTTAAATTTAAATGTCACAACATCAGGTTCAGCTTGGCTTGTTGAGAAATTTTTCCTGAATCTGAAATTTCCCCATCTGACAAAACCTCCCTCATGGCCACTTCAGATTGGTGTGAGGGTATGACAGAACAATTATCATCAGCGCCCTCCTGCTCTTCAGTGTTTAAAACAGAGCAATCGCGCTTTCTCTGATATGCAGGCATTTTGGATAAAATATTTGCTATGGAGTTATCCATTACAGCCGTCAATTGTTGCATGGTAATAAGCATTGGCGCGCTAGATGTACTAGGGGCCTCCTGCGTGGGCAAAACTGGTGTAGACACAGTAGGAGATGATGTAGTATCATGTCTACTCCCCTCATCTGAGGAATCATCTTGGACAATTTCATTATCTGTGGCAGTACTGTCCTTATTTTGTTTGGACGCTATGGCACAATTATCACACAATTTTGAATGGGGAGACACATTGGCTTTCATACATATAGAACATAGCTTATCCGAAGGCACAGACATGTTAAACAGGCTTAAACTTGTCAATAAAGCACAAAAACCGTTTTAAAATAAAACCGTTACTGTCTCTTTAAATTTTAAACAGAGCCCACTTTATTACTGAATATGTGAAAAAGTATGAAGGAATTGTTCAAAATTTACCAAAATTTCACCACAGTGTCTTAAAGCATTAAAAGTATTGCATACCAATTTTCAGAGCTTTAACCCTTAAAATAACTGAACCGGAGCCGTTTACAAATTTAACCCCTATACAGTCCCAGCTACAGCTTTTGCTGTGACCTAACCAAGCCCAGAGGGGAATACGATACCAAATGACGCCTTCTAGAAACTTTTCCAACTACTTTCAGGTCCTCACACATGCATCTGCATGTCTTGTTCTCAAAAACAACTGCGCAGTAATGGCGCGAAAATGAGGCTGAGCCTACAACTGGGAAGGCCCTCCCTGTGGAAAAGGTGTCTAACATAGTGCCTGACGTTAAAAAACATTCCCCAAGTTTATAAGTGTGAATTATCAGCATAAACATGTATAAAATGTCCAAATAAAGCAATCGATTTAGCCCATAAAAGTGTCTACCAGTTTTATAGCCCATATTAAGCCCTTTATTCTGTTTGAAAATGGCTTACCGGTCCCCATGAGGGGAAATGACAGCCTTCCAGCATTACACAGTCTTGTTAGAAATATGGCTAGTCATACCTTAAGCAGAAAAGTCTGCTAACTGTTTCCCCCAACTGAAGTTACTTCATCTCAACAGTCCTATGTGGAAACAGCAATCGATTTTAGTTACTGTCTGCTAAAATCATCTTCCTCTCACAAACAGAAATCTTCATCCTTTTCTGTTTCAGAGTAAATAGTACATACCAGCACTATTTTAAAATAACAAACTCTTGATAGTAGAATAAAAAAACTACATTTAAACACCACATACTCTTAACCATCTCCGTGGAGATGTTGCCTGTGCAACGGCAAAGAGAATGACTGGGGTGGGCGGAGCCTAGGAGGGACTATATGGCCAGCTTTGCTGGGACTCTTTGCCATTTCCTGTTGGGGAAGAGATATTCCCACAAGTAAGGATGACGCCGTGGACCGGACACACCAATGTTGGAGAAATATGCTTTTTACATTGTAAAACCCTTTCAGTACAAAAGTTACACAATGATAGAGGGGGGTTGCAGAATAGCTTCTAAACACATAGAACAATGAGAAACCTCAATGTCAGACATGTTGAACAGACTAGTAATACCACAAAAGTCATTTAAACACTTATTTATAGCATAAAATAAACATCAGAAAAAACGTGTACTGTGCCTTTAAGAAAAGAAAAAATGAAAACATTTTCCAAAATGCACAAAAAACGTTAAATTATTCCCAAATTTAACTTAATATCGTTGGTTAATCCAAAAATTACTGCACCCAAAAGCAAGGGCAGAAATAAGGCTTTAGAAGTACTGTGGCGCCTACCTGCCCCCAGGGTACTTCGAATCAAGTTTCCAACCCTTCAGACCAGCTACACAGTCCAGGAGCCACCGAGTTACTGTTTGCTGCTGCTAAGCCTGAAGAGATTGCGCCAGAATAGGCTCCGCCCCTTAAGGTCAAAAGTCAGAGTAGGCCCAAACAACACTGCATGTAAATGCAGTTTTGCACTAAAGTAAAAATACACACACAATAAAACCCTCAAGCATAAAACCAATAAGTTTTAAGTGCCAAAAATAAAAAACATAAAACATTGTTTTTTATATTGTCTCCCATGTCACATAATGCCCAAATATCAACTAATGATCAATATAAAATAGGGACTCCAGTAACACCCCTCTTATTAAAATAGTTTTTACTGCTTACCCCATTCCCATACAGGGAAATAATGTCAGCCAGTTCTGATACACCAAGTCTCCTCAGAAAAAAAGGCTGCACATACCTTAATGCTGCTTGTAGCATGAAACCGGTCTCCACACTGAAGATGTCTCATGGTTACTTTCAGAAGTCTCGTGGGAACCAGCGTGGATCTTAGTTACAAATGCTAAGAATATCAAACCTCAGGGCAGAAATCTTCTTCCATATCCCCCTGAGGAAAATAGTACGCACCGGTACCATTTAAAATAAAAAACTTCTTGATTGAAGAAACTAACACCTCACTTTTCCATGTCTTCCTAGTATAACACAGGTAAAGAGAATGACTGAGGGTGGAGGGGAAGGGGAGGGGCTATATATACAGCTCTGCTGTGGTGCTCTTTGCCACTTCCTGTTAGCAGGAGGTTAATATCCCACAAGTAAGGATGAAATCCGTGGACTCGTCATATCTTTGTAAAAGAAATGCAAATAGCATTACCCTCTGACTTAGAAAAAGGCAAGAGGCAAAAGCAATGGGGCAATAAATAATGAAAAAAAATTGGCGCCAAGTATGACGCACAACGTAACTAGAAAATGTTTTGGCGCCAACCATGTCCGGAAGTGACACACTCGCATCACTAACGACGCAACCCTGTGGGAACCTCTGCGTCAACTACAACGCCGAAAATTACAAACTTGCGTCAACGGACGTGTCCCTTTTCGCGCCAAAAAATTCTCGCGACAAGAATGACGCAATAAAGTGTGGCATTTAGCCCACCTGCGAGCCTAAGACAGCCCGCAATTTAAAACAAGTAGTCAATTGAAAAAAAGACTAAACCCCAGGTAAGAAAAATATTTAATCAATATTAACTTTCTTAAATATGAAACTGACAATCTGCAAAAGGAAATACATGAACCTGACTCATGGCAAATATAAGTACAATACATATTTTTAGAACTTTATATAAATGCATAAAGTGCCAAACCATAGCTGAGGTTTCTTAAGAAATGAAAACATACTTACCAAAGACACCCATCCACATATAGCAGATAGCCAAACCAGTACTGAAACAGTTATCAGTAGAGGTAATGGTATACGAGAGTATATCGTCAATCTGAAAAGGGAGGTAGGAGATGAATCTCTACGACCTATAACAGAGAACCTATGAAATAGACCCCCGTTAGGAAAATCACTGCATTCAATAGGTAATACTCTCCACATCCCTCTGACATTCCCTGTACTCTGAGAGGAATCGGGCTTCAAAATGCTGAGAAGCGCATGTCAACGTAGAAATCTTAGCACAAACTTACTTCACCACCTCCATAGGAGGCAAAGTTTGTAAAACTGAATTGTGGGTGTGGTGAGGGGTGTATTTATAGGCATTTTGAGGTTTGGGAAACTTTGTCCCTCCTGGTAGGATTGTATGTCCCATACGTCACTAGCTCATGGACTCTTGCCAAGTACATGAAAGAAAATAAATAATGACTGTACATCACAATACGGTTTTATTTTCATTAAGGTGAAGACAGCGCGGCTAAGAGGTGGAAACATTGTCTCATTTAAAAAAAAAATGTTTTGCAGTGTGCAGCCAGAGGCGGTTTGTTTATTATAATAGTTGCAGCAAAATAAAGGTACTTTCTGCATACTTCTTTTTTAACTTCATGACTGAAGGTCCACTTTATTTATAGTACCAGTAAATCCTGGTGTTTTTTTAAATGCTTGGATTTACCATCACTTTAAGAAGATATTTTAAATGAAATGACAATGTAGATTTAATGTCCCATTAAACCAATGCTTTATTTTTTTCTAGCTTGACCCTGACTCTACGAAAAGTCTGTTGTCTAAACACGGCTGCTGTAGGATTGTGACGTGTGTGGCGGATTAAGGTGCACGTCACATTCACCGACCCCATCTAACAATACCGCAAACCATAAGTACGCTGGTGCAGCTGCAGATTCCATTTAACACAATTTTACTTAAGTAGTAAAACAGGATTGGAGGAATAAATAACCATACAACATAAAGAGAGATGAGATTACGTCTTGCTCTATTAGTCAGAAACAGACAAGACTTGTAATATTGTAAATATCCTGATCACAGATGAGACACCTATGACACACATGAAGGGTCTATTGCAGCACCAAAGTCAGAATCACACAGTCATGTCTGGTCTAAGAGTGCAAATATTTATGTTTCTTATTATTTGCAAAATAATCCCATTTCTTTTTAAGAAAAAGCGAATGATCCTGTGGCTAAAGTTGCCATATTGTGCACACATTTAGCATTGCATCAGGAATAATTTAGCCAATCAGCTTTGTTATATACCCCCCCACATGATTAACATATCAACCTTTGGTATCTATACTGGGTATATTAAAATGCTAGAAATATACTAATTTATTTCTGTTTTGTCCTCACTGTCCTATTTTTTTTATTACAAACACTATATATAGACTTGAGTGTAAAAATATATGCGATACTCAAAAACTATTCAACTGAGCAAGTCAAGGCCATACTGGCTCACGCCTGAGCGTCAATGCTAGAGGTCAACAAAATTAGTAGTTTCAGAAAGGTCTCACAATTATTTGAAAGTGCCTTAAACACCTGTTACAATGATAAAGCTGACAAGAGGGTACACATGGTGCATAAAAGTAACAGAAGGGAAGGGGAAGAGAAAGAATGATAAAGGTAGTGAAGGAAGAATGAATACAGGTAACTTGCCAGCACAGCTAGCTCAAGCCATCACCTTCTACGGCAATAAACAGGAAGCATAGGCTTAGTATTTACCTTTCATCAGGTTCCTGTTAATGGTCTCCTGGGACATGCTGTGTAGCCGCTTCATGTAGTCATCACTGTACCAGACACGGAGCTTCTCTCCAGGCTGGATGTCCCGGCATGCTCGGAAATAAATCTTCTCGCTGTGCTGGAATGCCATCAGGTTCTGTTCCTTCTCCTCTCTAGAGATCACCACATACCTGAATTACAGAGAGAGCATATGAGGGTGACTAACAACCCAAATGGTGTGTGCAGCAGCTTATTAGATTTCTGCGCTGGTTAAATCTACAGTTCGTTACGATGTGCAATATGGAGATACTAGCTGTGCTGATTGAACAATCATAATTTAATTATAGGCAGAAGGCTTTACATGTGCCAACATTTTCTGTACTGAAACCAACCGCAAATGAGAAATCACAGAATCATAGTAACCCATCAGGACATTGTCTGAACACCAAATAACCACAAAGAAATTCTCATAATCCAACTTTAGGCCTACTAAATGTTCAGGAACATTAAGAGATATTTAATCAGTCTAATAATCTAACCACTAATTGGAGGTGGAACATTTGCAAACCCCATCAAGACAAAAAAAAAGAACCAGTGATGTGGATACCATTGGTAAAATATTGATAATTAAGTCAGAAGAAAAAGAACACCCATATTTGTGTGCAATTTTAATGCATATCCAAAATAGAATCAAGGCATGTTGGCTACAAATAAAGCATGTTAATAAGAACAAGGCAGGTTGACAAGCACAAAGGCACATTCAATTAAACCAAGGCAGGTTAGCTAGAACAAAGACAGGTTAGCTAGAACAAAGGCAGGTTAGCTAGAACAAAGGCAGGTTAGCTAGAACAAAGGCAGGTTAACTAGAATAAAAACACGTTATCTAGAACAAAGGCAGGTTAGCTAGAACAAAGGCAGGTTAGCTAGAACAAAGACACGTTAGCTAGAACAAAGACACGTTAGCTAGAACAAAGACACGTTAGCTAGAACAAAGACACGTTGGCTAGAACAAAGACACGTTAGCTAGAACAAAGGCAGGTTAACTAGAACAAAGGCAGGTTAACTAGAACAAAGGCAGGTTAACTAGAACAAAGACACGTTAGCTAGAACATAGGCAGCTTAACCAGAACAAAGACACGTTATCTAGAACAAAGGCAGATTATCTAGAACAAAGGCATGTTAATTAGAACAAAGACACATTATCTAGAACAAAGGCAGGTTATCTAGAACAAAAACAAAATTTATGGTTACCTGATACATTTCTTTCTGGATATGGAGAGCCCACAACGTCATTCCAATTACTAGTGGGAATATCACTCCTTGCCAGCAGGAGGAGGCAAAGAGCACCACAGCAAAGCTGTTAAGTGTCAGTCCCCTACCCATAATCCCCAGTCATTTGACCGAAGGGAAATGGGAAAAGGAATAACACAAAGGTATAGAGGTGCCTGAGGTTTAATAAAAAAATAACTGTCTTAATAAAGGGTGGGGTCATGGACTCTCCATATCCGGAAAGAAAGAAATTTATCAGGTAAGCATAAATTTTGTTTTCTTTCCTTAGATATGGAGAGTCCACTACGTCATTCCAATTACTAGTGGTAAACAATACCCAAGCTGGAGGACATTGAATGAATAGGGAGGGAGAACAAGACAGGCAGAACTAAACAGAAGGCACCACTACTTGAAGAACCTTTCTTTTCTTCCTGGAGAAAAGACAAAATTCTAGGACTCTGCTCCAAGAGTAGCCCTTAGATTCACACCAATATAGGTATTTACGCCATACCTTATGGTAAATCTTTCGAGTAACAGGCTTGCAAGCCTGGATCATGGTCTCAATGACAGACTCTGAAAAACCACGCTTAGCCAGAACTAAGCGTTCAATCTCCGAACAGTCAGCTTCAAAGAAACGAGATTTGGATGGAGGAACGGACCCTGAGTTAGAAGGTCATTCCTCAGAGGCAACCTCCAAAGTGGCAGAGATGACATCTTCACTAGGTCTACATACCAGATCCTGCTAGGCCATGCAGGAGCAATTAGAATTACCAACACTCTCTCCTGTTTGATACAAGCAATGACTCGTGGAATGAGCGTAAACGGAGGAAACAAGAATGCTAGACCAAACACCCAAGGAACTGCCAGAGCATCTATCAGAGCTGTCTGCGGATCTCTTGACCTAGAACCGTACCTTGGAAGTTTGGCGTTCTGACGAGACGCCATAAGATCCAACTCCGGCACCCCCAATTTGAGGGTTAACCTGGAGAACACTTCCGGATGGAGAGCCCACTCTCCGGGATTAAATGTCTGTCTGCTCAGGAAATCCGCTTCCCAGTTGTCCACTCCTGGAATGTGGATGACAAATAGACAACAATTGTGAGCTTCCACCCACTAAATAATCTGAGCCACCTCCTTCATGGCTAAGGAACTCAGAGCTCCTCCCTGCTGGTTGATGTAAGCCACTAAGGTGATGTTGTCCGACTGGAACCTGATAAACTGGGCTAAGGACAATTGAGGCCAAGCCATCAGATCATTGAAAATCGCTCTCAACTCAAAGATGTTTATGGGGAGAGCAGACTTCTCCCGAGTCCATAGTCCCTGCGCCTTTAACGAGTCCCCAGACTGCTCCCCAGCCTAGCAGGCTGGCGTCTGTGGTCACAATTACCCAGGAAGGTCTCCGAAAGCATGTGCCCTGAGACAGATGGTCCTGAGAAAACCACCACGGGAGAGAGTCTCTTGTCGACTGGTCTAAATCTATCATCTGAGACAGATCTGAATGGTCTCTGTTCCATTCTCTGAGCATGCATAATTGCAGAGCTCTCAAATGGAATTGAGCAAAGGGAATGATGTCCATGGAAGCGACCATCAGACCAATTACCTCCATACATTGAGCTACTGATGGCCGAACAGTAGACTGTAGAGAGAGGCAAGAGGAGAGAATTTTGGATTTTCTGACCTCCGTCAGAAAATTTTTCATAGATAGGGAATCTATTATGGTCCCTAAGAAAACCACCCTTGTAGCTGGAACAAGGGAATTATTTTCCAGATTCACTTTCCATCTGTGGGAACGTAGAAAAGACAACAAGATCTCTATGGGAGTTTGCTTGTTGAAAAGATGGAGCCTGAACTAATATGTCCAGGTTGGGCGCCACTGCAATTCCCTGAGACCTGATCACTGCCAAGAGAGCCTCCAGAACCTTTGAGAAGATTCTGGGAGCTGTGGCAAGGCCAAACGGAAGAGCCACAAACTGAAAGTTTGTCTAGAAAAGCGAATCTCAGGAACTGGTGATGATCCCTGTGGGTGGGAACATAAAGATATTCATCCTTCAAGTCTATGATCATCATGAACTTACCCTCTTGGACCAAAGGAATAATGGACCGAATGGTTTCCATTTAGGATGATAGCCTAAGAACCTTGTTGAAAAGTGGGTCGAAAAGTTCCCTCTTTTATGGGAACCACAAACAGATTTGAATAGAATCCGTGATCCTGTTCCCTTACTGGAACAATCCGGGGGGCAGACTCTTCATGCTGACTTAGACTCAGCTGAGAGTTACTTTGATTGCTTCCACTTGTTCCAAAACTGATTGGGTTTCCAAGACGACTTGGACTGTTCCTGCTTGGAAGAGGGAGAGGAAGACTTTTAACTCTTGAAGTTATGAAAGGAACGAAAATGACTGACGTCCTTTAGTCCTGTTTCTCTTGTCTTAAAAAGACCCTTTTCCACCTGTAACATCATTATTTCTGCTAAGCCAGGTCCAAACAAGGTTTTACCCTTGAAAGGGAGTGCAAGAAGCTAGGACTTGGAGGTAACATCAGCAGGCCAATATTTTAGCCACAAAATTCTGCAGGCTAAGACGGTGAATCCAGACAGCTTGGCTCCCAGTCTAATAATTTGTATGTTAGCATCAGAAATAAAGGAATTGGCTAGTTTGAGAGCCTTAATCCTATCTTGGATCTCCTCCAACAGAGACTTTGCTAATATTGATTCCGACAAAGCATTGCACCAATATGATGCAGCACTTGTCCATGGGATCCTTAAAAAAGCAGCTATCCTCTATAGCGATCGTAGTTCTCTTAGCCAGAGTAGAAATAGCCCCTTCTAATTTAGGCACCATGAATCTTTAATGAAGTCAGCAACAGGAAACATCTTTTTAAAGACGGGAGAATGGGAGAAAGGTATCCCTGGCTTATCCCATTCCTGTGAAATAATTTCTGTCACGCAAATTGGAACAGGAAACACTTCCACAGAGTAAAGAGCATCATAGTATTTTGTGCAACCTGCGTAGCAGCAGACGGAACAGACACCTTACAATCTGACAAATTTTTACATTTCCCTTTTGCACTTCCCCAACATGGGAAAAACAGATAAAGCCGCTGATACCGCAGAGGATACTTGAGCAGCAAAATATGATGGCAAATAAACTCCTCCAGGAGGCTGAGAGGAACTGCAGGGCACTGTATGTGACGCCATTGAGGCTTGAGACGTTTGAGGAGAAAGCTGTGGCATTGCCTGAACAGCATCATCCTGAGAGACATTAGGTTCGGAAACAAATTTTATCTTTACATTTTAAAGATTTTTTCTAAACATGAGGAACAGAATTGCATGGATAAAACAATATTGGCCTCAAGACACAGTTAACAATAGTCCATATGAACAGACTCCTGCTCCATGATTAAAGCTATCAAAATTTCAACAGAAATTACAGAAAAAATAAAGTTTCTGAAAATTTTGTACTGTCACTTTAAATTTTACAAAGTGATATAGCGCACAAAAAAAAACAAATCGCAATTGAGGACCTCTACACCCCAGCAGACTGAGGTGCCTTTGGGATTATAAAACAACTTGAAAAGAATAACTTGTCAGCTTCTCAAACAGACTCTACTAGTACTAACTGCAGAGCTCTCAACCAACACCGCTCCAATATCAGAGCGGAAGAAAGAGAGAGAGAGTCATATGACTGGCTCTTATTAGAAACTGCGCCACAAGTGTAACCGCGCATTTTCAAGATCCTAACAGAAAAAACACTTTCCATCCGCTGACACACAGAGTCCTGAGCTGATCTTACTGTATCAAGTAAAAACAAAGATACTGCCCAAGAACAACTTTAGTACCACACATATTCACCAGTACCAAGTTGAATAAATAAATAAATGAGCCACCTATTGAAAGTTAACCCCTTCATGCCCATAAAGGATAAACCTTCAGTCTCTCACATACATTCATGTGCCTGCAAACTGTCTCATAAAATCCTATATATGAAGGATTTGATATGTCCCTTTTAAAATGCTGCAGAGTTAAATAAGTAACTGAAGTACCAGTCTCCAATACCTAGATGACAAAAAAGCACCTACCTGCAATCTAGCTGTCCGGTGGGAAGACAGCTCAGAAGTCGTGAAAGAACACATACTCCTTACAGAGACCTGTAGAAAAAAGAAAGAACAGAGATACCAACTCTGGCTTTCTATAACTAGGGAAGCAATATGTTAGAAAACAAAGTAAGGATCACCTCACAACTTCCTAACTGCTTAAAATTTAGCTAAACCCAAATCCTTGCTTGCAGGGAAAAGCACCCAAAAAGGAAATTTATGCTTACCTGATAAATTAATTTCTTTTACGATATGACGAGTCCACAGATTTCATCCTTACTTATGGGATTAAATCTCCTGTTAGCAGGAAGTGGCAAAGAGCACCACAGCAGAGCTGTATATATAGCTCCTCCCTTCCCTCCCAATTCAGTCATTCGACCGAAGTTAGGAAGAGAAAGGAAAAGCCAAAGGTGCAGAGGTGACTGAAGTTTAACAAAAATAAATAACTGGCTTAGAAATGACAGGGTGGGCCGTGGATTCGTCATATCGTAAAAGAAATACATTTATCAGGTAAACATAAATTTCCTTTTCTTTTACAAGATATGACGAGTCCACGGATTTCATCCTTACTTATGGGATACAATACCAAAGCTATAGGACACGGATGAAAGGGAGGGACAAGACAGGAACCTAAACGGAAGGCACCACTGCTTGAAGAACCTTTCTACCAAAACCAGTCTCAGAAGAAGCAAAAGTATCAAATTTGGAAAATTTGGAAAAAGTATGAAGAGACGACCAAGTTGCAGCCTTGCAAATCTGTTCAACAGAAGCATTGTTTTTAAATGCCCATGAGGAAGCCACAGCCCTAGTAGAATGAGCCGTAATTCTTTCAAGAGGCTGCTGTCCAGTAGTCTCATATGCCAGACGGATGATACTCTTCAGCCAAAAAGAAAGAGAGGTAGCCGTAGCCTTCTGGCCGCTATGCTTTCAAGAAAGGACAATGAATAATGAAGATGATTGACGGAATTCCTTGGTCGCCTGCAAGTAAAACTTCAAGGCGCGGACCACGTCCAAATTATATAACAGAAGCTCCTTCTTAGTAGAAAGATTAGGACACAAGGAAGGAACAACAATTTCCTGATTAATATTCTTATTAGAAACAACCTTAGGAAGGAAACCAGGTTTGGTACGTAAAACCACCTTATCAGAATGGAAAATAAGATAAGGCGAGTCACATTGTAACTCAGAAAGCTCGGAAACTCTACGAGCAGAAGAGATAGCAACCAAAAATAAAACCTTCCAAGATAACAACTTAATATCTATGCAATGCATGGGTTCAAACGGAACTCCTTGAAGAACATTAAGAACTAAATTCAAACTCCAGGGTGGAGCAATTGGTCTAAACACAGGCTTGATTCTAATCAAAGCCTGACAAAAAGACTGAATGTCTGGAACATCTGCCAAACGCTTGTGTACTAAAATCGACAAAGCAGAAATTTGGCCCTTAAAGGAACTTGCTGATAACCCCTTCTCCAATCCTTCTTGGAGAAAGGATAAAATCCTGGGAATTCTAACTCTACTCCATGAGTAGCCCTTGTATTCCCACCAACCAAGATATTTACACCATATCTTAAGGTAGATCTTTCTAGTAACAGGCTTACGTGCCTGAATCAAAGTATCAATGACCAAATCAGAGAGCGTTCAATCTCCAAGCAGTCAGCTGCAGAGAAACTAGATTCGGATGTTGGAAGGGTCCCTGAATGAGAAGGTCCTGCCTCAATGGAAGCTTCCACGGCGGCAGAGGACATGTCCACCAGATCGGCATACCAAGTCCTGCAAGGCCACGCAGGCGTGACTAGAATTACCGAAGCCCTCTCCTGTTTGATCCGTGCAATCACCCGGGGCAGGAGAGCAAACGGTGGAAACACATAAGCTAGGTTGAACGACCAAGGCACTGCCAAGGCATCTATCAGTTCGGCCTGAGGATCCCTTGACCTGGACCCGTATCTTGGGAGCTTGGCATTCTGAAGAGACGTCATCAGATCCAATTCCGGTCTGCCCCATCTGAGAATCAGAGTGGCAAAGACCTCCGGATGGAGTTCCCACTCCCCCGGATGAAACGTCTGTCTGCTTAAAAAGCCTGCTTCCCAGTTGTCCACACCTGGGATGTAGATTGCTGACAGATGACAAGAGTGAGCCTCCACCCACCGAATTATCTTGGATACTTCTTTCATCGCTAAGGGACTCCTTGTTCCTCCCTGATGATTGATGTAAGCCATAGTCGTGATGTTGTCCAACTGAAAGTGGATGAATGCGCCTGAAGCGCATTGAATATTGCTCTTAATTCCAGAATATTGATTGGAAGTAGAGACTCCGACTGAGTCCACACACCCTGAGCCTTCAGGGAATTCCAGACTGCACCCTAACCTAGTAGACTGGCGTCCGTTGTCACTATCACCCATGAGGGTCTGTGGAAGCACTTCCCTTGGGACAGATGATCTGGCGACAACCACCAAAGAAGAGAGTCTCTTGTCTCCTGATCCAGATCTATCTGAGGAGATAAATTTGCGTAATCTCCATTCCACTGCCTGAGCATGCTCAGTTGTAGTGGTCTGAGATGAAAACGAGCAAACGGAATGATGTCCATTGCTGCCACCATCAATCCAATTACCTCCATGCACTGAACCACTGATGGCCGAGGATTGGACTGAAGAGCTCGGCATGTATTGAGAATCTTTAACTTTCTGACCTCCGTCAAGAAAATTTTCATAGATATGGAATCTATTAGAGTTCCCAAGAAGGGGAATGTCTGTGGAATTAAGGAACTCTTTTCTAGATTCACCTTCCACCCGTGAGTCCTCAGAAAGGACAGAACCATGTCTGTATGAGACTTTGTCAGATGGTAAGACAACGCCTGGATCAGAATATCGTCCAGATAAGGCACCACTGCAATGCCCCGCAGCCTGAGAACCGCCAGAAGTGACCCTAGAACCTTTGTGAAGATCCTGGGTGCTGTGGCCAACCCGAAGGGAAGAGCCACAAAACTGAAAATGTTTGTCTAGAAAGGCAAACCTTAGGAACTGGTGATGATCCTTGTGGATAGGAATATGAAGATATGCATCCTTCAAGTTCACCATAGTCATATATTGACCCTCCTGGATCAATGACAGAATTGTTTGAATAGTCTCCATCTTGAAGGATGGGACTCTGAGAAACTTGTTTAGACTTTTTAGATCTAAAATGGGTCGAAACGTGTTCTCTTTTTTGGGGACCACGAAAAGATTTGAGTAAAACCCTTGTCCCTATTTCAGTCTTGGAACGGGACGAATTACTCCCATAGTAGAGAGGTCTTTTACACAACGTAAGAACGCCTCTCTTTTTATCTGGTCTACAGACCGTGAAAGAAGAAATCTCCCCCTTGGGAGAGAATTTTTGAATTCCAGCTGATACCCTTGGGACACGATTTCCAGTGTCCAAGGATCCTGTACATCTCTTACCCAAGCTTGGGCAAAGAGAGAAAGTCTGCCCCCTACTAGATCCGGTCCCGGATCGGGGGCCGCCCCTTCATGCTGTCTTGGTAGCAGCAGCGGGCTTCTTGGGTTGTTTACCCTTGTTCCAAGCCTGGTTGGGTCTCCAGACGGACTTGGCCTGAGCAAAATTCCCTTCCTGCTTGGCGGAAGAAGACGAAGAAGAGGGGACTCCTTTAAAGTTCCGAAAGGAACGAAAATTATTTTGTTTACCCCTCAGTTTAGTAGTTCTATCCTGAGGTAGGAGATGACCCTTACCTCCCGTAATGTCAGAAATTATTTCTTTCAAGTCAGGCCCGAATAGAGTCTTACCCTTGAAAGGAATAGCCAAAACCTTTGACTTAGATGACACATCAGCAGACCAAGATTTTAACCATAACGCTCTATGTGCTAAGATAGCAAATCCGGCATTCTTAGCCGCCAATTTGGCAATCTGAAAGGTGGCATCTGTAATAAAATAATTAGCCAGCTTAAGAGCCTTAATTCTATCTAAAATATCCTCTAAAGGAGTCTCAGTCTTAAGAGACTCTTCAAAGGCATCAAACCAGAAGGCCACCGCAGTGGTAACTGATACAATGCAAGCCGTTGGTTGTAAAAGGAAACCCTGATGAATAAACAACTTCTTTAGAATTTTCCTCCAATTTCTTATCCATAGGGTCTTTGAAAGCACAACTGTCCTCAATAGGAATAGTTGTACGCTTAGCCAGGGTAGATATAGCTCCCTCCACCTTAGGGACTGTTTGCCAAGAGTCCCGAACAGGGTCAGATAAGGGCAATTTAGATAATACCTCTGTAAGGGTAATTGACATAACTGCAGCCATATCCTGCAGAGTAAATGAATTAGACGCGGTTGAAGAACCAGGCGTTGCTTGGGTGGGCGTTAAAGGTTGTGACGCTAGGGAAGAATTTGGCGGTATACCCTGATTCTCCTCAGACTGAGAATCATCCTTAGACACATTTTCTTTACATAAAATCTGTGCTTTACATTGTAAGGTCTTCTCAGTACACGAGGGACAAAAAAATCAGAGGGGGTTCCACAGTGGCATCTAAACACATAGAACAAGGTGTTTCCTCAGTTTCAGACATGTTAAACAGACTAGCAATAGTAATAGTCGTTCTTTGCTTAAAATATTAAGCTCTGAATTCAAATTATATAGACAAAAATGTTAATACAAAAAAACTGTACTGCGCCTTTAAATAATAAAAGTGCAACAATTTTTCTGATATCTTCAAAAACGTGTTTGTGGCAATAAAAATTATTTTAATGTGCCCAAAATACTCTATCAGTATTGCATCCACTTGCTGAGATGTGTAAGAAAAAATATAATATCGATTTATACAGTTATTTATTTAATATATTTATTCAGGCCCCTGCACAGAGCTGTGGTGCCTACCTGCCCCCGGAATACACAGCTGCTGCTTGAGAAGCTTTTAAGGCCCTTCGAAAGTCAAGACAACTTAGGCCCCACCGGAGCCCAGGACTCTGCTGCCTATGCGATCCGGATGATACTGCGCGTCTGAGCGCTCGAAAATAGGCCCCGCCCACAGTGGGCGTAACTATAACCTGACTAAGACCCGCATGGATCGCAAAGAAAAAACAAACATGTCGATCCAAGTAAGAAATAAGCCATGTGCCCCTCTTGCATACACCACAAATATCAAGTGAAACATTGTAAAAAACACTGCACTCCCTCAGGCCAGTGATAAAAATAACAATGACAGCCCTTAAGCAAACCACAGCTCCCAGAGTCTAGCCCACCTTGAATAAGCCTCAAAGATATATTTTACATACTTTGGCAATCAATATAAAGATTCCAGGTACACCATGTCCTTACATATAGTGCATACTGCTTACCCCTCCCCATATAGGGAATAATGTCAGCCTGTTCTGATGCATCAAGTCTCCCCAGAAACAAAAGACTGAACATACATCAATGCTGCTTGTAGCAAGACACCGTTCTCCACACTGAAGATTTTTCTTACACTACCTTCAGCTGCACTGTGGGAACCATCATGGATCTTAGATAACGTTTGCTAAGATCATCAACATCAGGGCAGAAAATAAGATGTCTCCACTCCTCTTGGGAAGTAATAGACTGACGATTTCTCCCTGAGAAAAATAGTACTCACTGGCACCATATTAAAATAAAAAACTTCTTGATTGAAGAATCTAAACTAACACCTCACTTTACCTCTTCCTATCACCAACACAGGCAAAGAGAATGACTAGATTGGGAGGGAAGGGAGGAGCTATATATATATACAGCTCTGCTGTGGTGCTCTTTGCCATTTCCTGCTAACAGGAGATTTAATCTCATAAGTAAGGATGAAATCAGTGGACTTGTCATAGCTTGTAAAAGAAAAAGGAATTAATTTCTTCACACACCAAACTTCACCTACTCCATTGATAGAGGCAAAGAGAATGACTGGGGATTATGGGCAGGGGAGTGACACTTAACAGCTTTGCTGTGGTGCTCTTAGCCTCCACCTGATTGGCCAGCAGTGATATTCCCACTAGTAATTGGAATGACGTTGTGGACTCTCCATATGTTAGGAAAGAAAGCACATTAACTAAAACAAACACACATTAGCTAGAACCAAGGCACATTAGCTAGAACCAAGGCACATTAGCTAGAACCAAGGCACATTAGCTAGAACCAAGGCGCATTAGCTAGAACCAAGGCATATTAGTTAGAACCAAGGCACATTAGTTAGAACCAAGGCACATTAGCTAGAACCAAGGCAGGTTGACTAGAAGAAAGGTATATTAACTAGATACCAAGGCAGGTTGACAAGAACAAAGGCAGGTTGACTAGAACAAAGGCACATTAGCTAGATCCAAGTCAGGTTGACTATAACAAAGGTACATTAACTAGAGCCAAGGCCGGTTGGTTGGACAGAACAAAGCCCCACTGAATAGAAACTAAAATTACTTGAAAGGAAAGTGGTGCAGCAGCACCTCTCAAAAACAAAAATGTATGTCTACATTATAAATTAATTTCTTTCATGATGGTGAGAGTCCACGAGTCATCATGTGTGGGAATATTCTCCTCCTTACCAGTAAGAAGAGGACAAAAGTCATCCAAACACACCAAAGCTTTAAATCCCTCCCACTCCCCATGATCTGCAGTCATACATATAGCCAAAAAGATGAGGAAGAAATAAAAGCAGGAAATGAATAGTAGGGAAAACAGTGAGGGCAGGTTGTTACTACTCAGGCACTACGGGTCGCAGAACTTTCCTGCCAAGGCATCAAAGTGCTAAAATGTCAATTTCAGAGTTTTGAGATCTTGATAAAAGAAAGGGCCTTGAGAGAGAAGATCCTTTCTTAGAGGAAGCCTCCAAGGAGGGCACAAGGATATATGCACCAGAACCAAAACCTGCAAAGCCACGCTAGAGCAATGTCATATTCATTCACTATCCCTTTAAGTTTTCTGCAGTCTCCTATCCACTTCCTATAAAAGGATCATTAACACCTGATTCATTGCTTGTTCAACTCAAAGGATTTTATGCTATTCGCCTGCTCCAAGTTCCTATGTTATATACCTGCCTCGTACTAAATCTTCAGCTGTATTGTATATTCACGATTGTTTACTAGAATCTAAGAATAATTATTCTACAATATTTGAATTGCCTTTATCGTATACTGAGACTGTATTTTCACTTCCAAGTCTGAGTTTCAGTTACCAAGTTTCACCTGCATTTATTATTGCTGATACGTTAACACAGTTTATACTAAACTTAACCATATTCATCAATTTATATTACGTTATTTCAGTTGGTATTCTTTATTTTTGCACTGACGTTATCTTGCAAGTAGTTACGTCCGTCTCCTTCCTACGGATCATTCTACTTGCTCTGCCTTGCTTGTCAGTGAACTCTGGATTTAGATCCGGCCCAACTATATTTGAATTCATCTGCCTCTCAAATTCATATGCTGAATACCTCTTGTCTCTCAGTGGTTGCATGTGCTGAAATTAATTCCTCTAAATCATTGTTTCATATTACATATACCACAGTCTTCCTACAATTCTGTCCATATGACACTGCACAATTATATTGTATCTTGATATAATATATTGTGCTAATAATAACTTGCTATAGTGTAATTATTGCAGCATAATTTCATTTAGCTGTATATTACTCAGTAGCTACAACCAAACACTACATAATAATTCCTTAGTACTTTATAATCTATTTATAAGCTTATACACGTACAACTAACTAAAAGGAAGTTTTAGTAAAGTGTTGCAAGTGATCAGAATTGCTGAGGCTGTTTTCTACTTTATTCTGGCTATTATTCTGGATAGCAACACAGAAGGACAAAAAAATGTAAATCAGATTGAATGACCAAGGGACCACTAGGGTAGACTCACCTGAAGGTCCCAAGACCTGGCACAATACTGAGGCAGTTTGTGATTCAAGTTAAAATCCATGAGATCGGTCTCTAGCTGATCCCAGCATTTCACAATTTGGTTGAAAACTTCCTGATTCAGAGATCATTCCCCTGGGTGAAGAGACTGGTGACTGAGAAAGTCTGTCTTGCAACTGTTTACTCCTAGAATGTGGATGGCAAAAATTCTGCAATGATGGTGCTCTTCCCAACTGATTATGCAGGACACTTCCTTCATCGCTAAGGAACTGCAAGTTTCTCTCTGAACATTGACACTGCTGTGACATTGTCTTACTGGAATCTTAGAAAATATCTATGTCTGGGGCCGGGCCAACTCTAGAGAGCCCTAAACAATACACAGAGTTCCAGAATATTTATCGGTATCCTTGCCTCCTGAGCAGATCAAACTCCCTGCCCTCTTCAAGATCCCCAGACTGCACCCCAACCTAAAAGGCTGGCATCTTTAGAGATTACAATCCACACTGGTCAATGAAAGGAAGCATCCTGAACCAAGGACTGGTGAGTCTGCAACCTCAGTCAAAGACTGTTTTGTCTTATGATTTAACAAAATCCTCTGAGACAGATTCTTGTGGTCCCCATTCCACTAATGCATTATGTGCAATTGGAGGGCCCGAAGATGAAAAATAGCAAATGGAACTGCATCCGAAGGACCCAAACAACTTCCCTGCACTGAGCACAGAAAGGAGAGGATTAAGCTGCAGAAGGGCACATGCCTGTTTCAGCTTTAGTCTGGGCTGATCTGTCAGAGATAAAAACAGTCACAGAACTGATTATGAACCTCAGAAAAGACACATGGGTATAAGGAGTTAATAAGGTTTTTGGAAGATTTATTTCCAAACCATGACTCTCAAGCAACTGAAGAACCATCTGAGTGTCAGACATTGCCAGATGAAAAGAGGGAGCCTGAACCAAAATGTTGTCCACGTAAAGGAACTACGGAAATTCCTTGAACTCAAATTACAGACAACAGAGCTCCTTGCACTTTTGTAAACACTCTGGGAGCTGTAGCCAGACCAACAGGCAAATCTCAGGAACTTGATATGATCCCTGTGTATAGGGATATGCAATTAACTCTGAAGTTGGAACTGAAGTAATCACTCCCATTAATTCCACATCTCTCACACAAGCCAAGAAAGCTTGGGCCATTAAAGAAAATCAAGGCACTCAAGACAGAAAGAATATTGCCCGAGGAGGCCTTGAATGAAAACTGATATGGTATGGGGGCTGCACCCCATGCAGTCTTGGGAGATAGGGTAGACTTCTTGGACTGTTTTTGGACCAAGAAGAGTTAGACTTTCAGGAGGATTTGGAATAGCCAGAACTCAGGGCAGAGGGGGAATCTTTCTGACAGATATCCAAGAATCCTCAGTACTCCGGAGTAATAAAAATAATCATTTTATTAGCAAACTGGGATAACCAATAGGCACAATTCCCAACGCCTCTGCTATATCATACATATATACATATTTCATGTCTCAGAGGCACGTAATCACTGACAACAAAGCTGAGCCAATCTCTGTTATTTAAAGTACACCTAATCAATACAACGATAAACACCTGTTGATACATACATTAACCCAGTGGGTAATTGTTAAACCAGTACTAATGCATTGTATTGCTAACACATTGTATCTACAAAAACAAATCATTAAATTAGTTACAGATTCTATTAATGCTAAAACTGTATCTTTAATTATTCAATACATCATTTAATAAATAAGTTAAAATCCATCTTACTATTTTTTTTTTTTTGAAGATTTTATTGAGGCTTAGTACCAATACATTGAAGATACAAAGCAATAACATCTTACTATTTATTCTACATGGCTGTCAAGTCTTGAGATGAAAAACCTCCTTTTCATCTAGTATAGCCTTTCTAGTACCACCCCGACGCCCTCGAAGGAATAAAGTCTATATACCATGCACCTTCAAGAGGGAGTTAACCCTTAGTACACCTGTGCTACCGGTAACAACTAAAGATAAAATCTCAAAGGTAAAAAAGCAGAAATATAGAGCTGGTGAAATAATACATACTGTGAATAGCTCAGAAACAACTTCTGAGAATGCTAAATTAACAGTAATAAATTTAAAGAAACAGTAACCTCAAAAAATGTTTTTTTAAAGGAGCTAAAAACTGCTAGTATAGTTGTACGGTGTAAAAATATATGTCCCCAGACTATGTGAAGCATGCCAACATGTTCATGCTTATAGCTGGTGGGCTATGAAGGTGCAAGTACCTACCTATTAGCAGCTCTGTCCACTGTGTTTTCCTCAGCTGCACCAACTTGCTTCCAGTAGACGAGCCCATCCTAAGCAGTGCGAGCATAATTCCAAGGATCTAAGTTAGTTACAGCATCTACAACCCTGCGAATTGGTGGACAGGTCCATATTTCACCTAGGGAGAGCTGTGGATCCACAACGAGCAGCTCACTGTACACCAGGGGATTGGTAAACAAGTGCACATTTCACCTGGAAGGGCTGACACATTTCTTCACTAAGAAAAGACCTTTCACTGCCTGGCTGATAACCCTCTGTCTGCCCTTCTGAATGGCAGGTTACTGCAAGGAGGATTCGGGCCTCAGATCGGTTAGAGGATCCCATTTTAAATGGTGAATGGACCTTGAACTTCCACTTTCACCTCACTCCTCATCAAAGAGGCAAAAGAAAATTACTAAGTATCGTGGGAAGGATATAAAGCTCTAGTGTGTTGTGGTGTCTTTTGCCTCCTCCTAGTGGTCAGGAGGGGAATATTACCACACGTGATGACTCATGGACCCACCATCTGATATAAGAAACCAGGTTATTGTCTCTATCCCAACTTGTATTATGTCCCTTTAATGAAAGCCAGAAACAAAACCCAGTTTATGTTGCTTAACCCCTTAATGACCGCAGCACTTTTCCATTTTCTGTCCGTTTGGGACCAAGGCTATTTTTACATTTTTGCGGTGTTTGTGTTTAGCTGTAATTTTCCTCTTACTCATTTACTGTACCCACACATATTATATACCGTTTTTCTCGCCATTAAATGGACTTTCAAAAGATACCATTATTTTCATCATATCTTATAATTTACTATAAAAAACATTATAAAATATGAAGGAAAAATGGAAAAAAACACACTTTTTCTAACTTTGACCCCCAAAATCTGTTACACATCTACAACCACCAATAAACACCCATGCTAAATAGTTTCTAAATTTTGTCCTGAGTTTAGAAATACCCAATGTTTACATCTTCTTTGCTTTTTTTGCAAGTTATAGGGCCATAAATACAAGTAGCACTTTGCTATTTCCAAACCACTTTTTTTCAAAATTAGCGCTAGTTACATTGGGACACTAATATCTTTCAGGAATCCCTGAATATCTATTGACATGTATATATTTTTTTTAGAAGACATCCCAAAGTATTGATCTAGGCCCATTTTGGTATATTTCATGCCACTATTTCACCGCCAAATGCGATCAAATAAAAAAAATTGTTCACTTTTTCACAAATTTTTTCACAAACTTTAGGTTTCTCACTGAAATTATTTACAAACAACTTATGCAATTATAGAATAAATGGTTGTAAATGCTTCTCTGGGATCCCCTTTGTTCAGAAATAGCAGACATATATGGCTTTGGCTTTGCTTTTTGGTAATTAGAAGGCTGCTAAATGCCACTGCGCACAATACGTGTATTATGCCCAGCATTGAAGGGGTTAATTAGGGAGCATGTAGGGAGCTTCTAGGGTTAATTTTAGCTTTAGTGTAGTGTAGTAGACAACCCCAAGTATTGATCTAGGCCCATTTTGGTATATTTCATGCCACCATTTCACCGCCAAATGCGATCAAAGTAAAAAAAAAACGTTAATTTTTTCACAATTTTAGGTTTCTCACTGAAATTATTTACAAACAGCTTGTGCAATTATGGCACAAATGGTTGTAAATGCTTCTCTGGGATGCCCTTTGTTCAGAAATAGCAGACATATATGACTTTGGCGTTGCTTTATGGTAATTAGAAAGTCACTAAATGCTGCTGCGCATCACACGTGTATTATGGCTAGCAGTGAAGGGGTTAATTAGGTAGTTTGTAGGGAGCTTGCAGGGTTAATTTTAGCTTTAGTGTAGAGATCAGCCTCCCACCTGACACATCCCACCCCCTGATCCCTCCCAAACAGCTCCCTTCTCTCCCCCACCCCACAATTGTCCCCGCCATCTTAAGTACTGGCAGAAAGTCTGCCAGTACTAAAATAAAAGTTTTTTTTTTTTTAAGGAAAAAAAAAAAAAAAAAGAATATTTACATATGCTGTGTTTAGGATTCCCCCCTTAACCCCCAACCTCCCTGATCCCCCCCAAAACAGCTCTCTAAGCCTCCCTCTCAGCCTTATTGGGGGCCATCTTGGGTACTGGCAGCTGTCTGCCAGTACCCATTTTGAACAATCAAATGTTTATTTTATTAAAAAAAAAATTCTGTAGTGTAGCTCAATCGCCCCCCCCCCCATGGATCAACCCCCACCACCTAAATCACACCTAAGGGCTTTTTTATTTATTTAAATTTTGTCCCACTTTTATTGTTTTGGGACACATTTTTTCCGTAGTGTAGCGGTTCCCACCCGCTCCCTCCCCGTGCACGCGCCCGCCCACGCCCCCTTGTGCACGTGCGCGTGCCTGCGGGCTTACCCGCCCACGATCCCGCCCCCCTCCACATGACCAGGGCCATCGATGGCCGCCACCCACCTCCCACACCGGCTCCCACCCACCAACGATACCGGCCATCGATGTCCGGTGCAGAGAGGGCCACAGAGTGGCTCTCTCTGCATCGGATGGCCGTGAAAGGTTATTGCAGGATGCCTCCATATCGAGGAATCACTGCAATAACCGGAAAGCAGCTGGAAGCGAGCAGGATCGCTTCCAGCTGCTTTCCACACCGAGGACATGCAGGGTACGTTCTCAGGCGTTAACTGCCTTTTTTCTGAGGACGTACCCTGCACGTCCTCAGTCGTTAAGGGGTTAAAGGGACACTCAAGTCAAAATTAAACTTTCATGATTCAGATAGAGCAGGCAATTTTAAACAACTTTCCAAATTACTTCCATTAACAAAATGTGCTCAGTCTTTTTATATTTACACTTTTGAGTCACCAGCTCCTACTGAGCATGTGCAAGAATTCACAGAATATACGTATATGCATTTTTTATTGGCAGATGGGTCTCACATGATACAGGATGAGTGGTAATAGACATAACTGAAATTTGTCAGAATATTATAAAATCATGTATTTGTTAATTATGCAAAGCTACAGTATTTACTGGACCTTTAAACGGACATAAAACCCAAAAAACAAAACAAACCTCCCCCCCACAAACTTTCCTATTTACGTCTATTATCAAATTTGCTTAAAGGGACAGGCTAGTCAAAATGGAACTTTCAGATAGGACATGTACTTTTAAACAACTTTCCAATTTACTTTTAATCACATTTGCTTTGTTCTCTTGGTATAGTTTGTTGAAAGCTAAACCTAGTTAGGCTCATATGCTAATTTTTAAGCCGTTGAAGGCTGCCTCTTATCTGAATGCATTTGACAGTTTTTCACAGCTAGAGGGCATTAATTTCCGAAACGTAGATAACATTGTGCTCACGCCCGTGGAGTTACTTATGAGAGGGCAATAATTGGCTAAAATGCAAACCTCTCAAAATAACAAATGGTAGCACAAATAACAAGAGATATTACAGATGGTGTGAGGAAAACTTTATGATTTAGTTATATGGGAACCGTGAATGGTAGCACAAATTACATCATGAGATCTTACAGATGGTGTGAGGAACACTTTATGATTTAATTATATGGGAACCATGAATGGTAGCACAAATAACATCATGAGATCTTACAGACGGTGTGGTGAACACTTTATGATTTAATTATATGGGAACCATGAATGGTAGCACAAATTACATCATGAGATCTTACGGATGGTGTGAGGAACACTTTATGATTTAGTTATATGGGAACCATGAATGGTAGCACAAATAACATGAGATCTCATATATGGTGTGAGGAACACTATCATTTAGGATCTAGTCACTAACAGCTCGCAGTTTGTGGCTATATCGGGGACAGATTAAGCCTTGAAAGAAATCTGATTGAACTTCAAAATTGTTCAGTAGCCCTGATAATCAAACAGTGGCTGGAAAATCCTATCAGTAAAGATATTTACCTTATAACTCCTATTTAACATCAAGTGGATTAGTTACTATAGCAATATTTTCCTGCCCCTGAATATAGATCTACACAGAGGCATAATTTAACCTAATACACAGTATTCTATGTCCCTTTAAAGTAACACCTTGTTATACCAACTGCAGAGTATAAAATATTTGAGAAATTGCATTTTCGGGTTTATTTGTGTATATGAAGTAACAGGTTTTGTGCTTTGAAACCACAGCCTATTACAATGGGTTGAGCTTCAGGTAATATCAGATCTTACACAGACTTGCTTCCTTATCTTATATTTGTCTGGAACACCAAAGCTCAATACATAGAGAGAACAATGGAAAATTATCATCTTATTACTTAACTATCATGCCCCCACTGAGGGTGTAATCTCTTCTGCTGGCTGTGTTTACTTAGGCTTGTCAATAGCATATACGCCAGTATCAAAACTTTCAGTATAGGTTGGGAAACCACAAGGTAAATCAGCTATTTCAAATGCTGAAATATGAGTAAAGGAGCTACTTGCAACCAATTTAATACACTCTAGCAGGTAAAAAGGATAATTGGGAATAATTTAAAGGGGAGAAAGTTTTTGGGTGAACTGTCCCTTTAACTCCTGACTACAAGTGGAGCACAGGGTATGCTATCAATATCACGGGACAGAGATAAGACTAGTACACAATCTGGAAATACAAGTTCATGATGGTAAAACAGAATAAACAGAAAATGTTTAGTGGGGCTGAAATCCTTTTACTGCACCCTATACTTTCAATGGGCATTACTTATAAAAGCACAAAAAAGTCAGCACGTCTTGAGACCTGAAGTAAAGTGTTATGGATAAAATAAAAGTATCACAAAACGCATGTAAAACAAAATTACAGCATTACACACATATTTAATATAAAATATAAGTTTAAATTAAAAAAAAGGTATAAAAAGGGTTTTAAAGGAATATGGTATATGTTAAGATGTTTGACTGGGAAGTACTCAAACGCCGGGGTTAGGTTCCATGAGGAATGGTTGTAAATCGAAACAGTTGTAAATTGAAACCCAGTTTATAATAGAAGTCAATGGGAAGTGAAGGAGTTAGGTTCCAGGCCCCTCTCAAAATTGACATAAGTAACACCTAATACATTATTTTTAAAGCTTTGAAATGAAGACTTTAAATGCTAAACAGCATTATAAACCTAATAATATAGATTGTATCATCATCAAAGTTTAATGAACAAAAACATTTGCTAAACATCACCTAATTAAATAATTACACAACAGACTGCATAATCATCAAACCAGTGTTAATTTTGGCAGCAAATTTCTATTTAGTCTTAGTCTTTTGACTAAAATTCCATTTTAGTTTTAGTCGTATTTTAGTCATCTGAATTGTTTTAGTTTTAGTCTAGTTTTAGTCGACTGAATCTCCAGTAGATTTTAGTCGACTAAATCTCCAGTTGATTTTAGTCGACTAAAATCTTAGGGGTGTAGTTCAAGTGTAATGCATTATTTAAGCATTTCTCTATTATTTGCAAACTGATTATATACTCCAGGAGTAAACATAACACCTGTTATTATTTATGGTATTAAAATGTAAACATGCATAACAGACACAGATTTAGCCGTTGTGATATGTAACATCTTTATTAAGCTTAAAATTAAATAAAACCAAGTTTCATAAACAAACAGAAGGGTAACTTTAAAATATAAAAAAAAACAACCTGTAAACTGTATTGGCTGTATTGAACAAATTTCCCATAATAAAAAATTTAACAGTTCTCTGTTATTAATTAAAACAAGTATTAAGTAACTCAACACAACAAAACGTTTCTGCAGCTAGCACAGGCACAGCATAACTTAAACCCATATTCGTGGGTTATGCTTATTTCTATAGGAAGAATCAATTAATTGTTCACAGATTCGAAAACAATTTGGCAACGATATTAGCACTGCTCTAGAACTTCCAAACTCATTATATACTCTTGGAGTAAAGGTTTATTAACCTGTTTCTATTTATGGTATTAAGGTTTGAACATGCAATACAGATTTAATAGATTTACCTGTTGTGTGGTATATAACATGTCTTTATTTATCTTAAAATTTAATAAAAACATAATCTATGCTTACCTGATAAATTTATTTCTCTTGTGGTGTATCCTGCCCACGGATCATCCATTACTTGTGGGATATTCTCCTTCCCAACAGGAAGTTGCAAGAGGATCACCCACAGCAGAGATGCTATATAGCTCCTCCCCTAACTGCCATATCCAGTCATTCGACCGAAGACAAGCAGAGAAAGGAGAAACCATAGGGTGCAGTGGTGACTGTAGTTTAAAGTTAAAAAATACCTGCCTTAAAATGACAGGGCGGGCCGTGGACTGGATACACCACAAGAGAAATAAATTTATCAGGTAAGCATAAATTATGTTCTCTCTTGTAAGGTGTATCCAGTCCACGGATCATCCATTACTTGTGGGATACCAATACCAAAGCTAAAGTACACGGATGAAGGGAGGGACAAGGCAGGTACTTAACCGGAAGGTACCAACTGCCTGTAAAACCTTTCTCCCAAAAATAGCCTCCGAAGAAGCAAAAGTATCAAATTTATAGAATTTTGAAAAGGTATGAAGTCGCCGCCTTGCAAATCTGTTCAACAGAAGCCTCATTTTTAAAGGCCCAAGTGGAAGCCACATCTCTAGTAGAATGAGCTGTAATCCTTTCAGGAGGCTGCTGGCCAGCAGTCTCATAAGCTAAGCGTATTATACTCCTTAGCCAAAAAGAAAGAGAAGTTGCCGAAGCCTTTTGGCCTCTCCTCTGTCCAGAGTAGACAACAAACAAAGCAGATGTTTGACGAAAATCTTTAGTAGCTTGTAAATAATACTTTAAAGCACGAACCACGTCAAGATTGTGTAATAGACGTTCCGTCTTTGAAGAAGGATTAGGACACAATGATGGAACAACAATCTCCTGATTAATATTCTTATTAGATACCACCTTATGTAAAAAAAACAGGTTTGGTACGCAGAACTACCTTATCTGCATAGAAGATCAGATAAGGAGAATCACATTGTAAGGCAGATAACTCGGAAACTCTACGAGCCGAGGAAATAGCTACCAAAAAAAGAACTTTCCAAGATAAAAGTTTGATATCTATGGAATGAAGAGGTTCAAACGGAACCCCTTGAAGAACTATAAGAACCAAATTTAAACTCCATGGCGGAGCAACAGGTTTAAACACAGGCTTGATTCTAACTAAAGCCTGACAAAATGCCTGAACGTCTGGAACATCCGCCAGACGCTTGTGCAAAAGAATAGACAGAGCAGAAATCTGTCCCTTTAAGGAACTAGCTGACAATCCTTTTTCCAATCCTTCTTGGAAAAAAGATAATATCCTGGGAATCCTGACTTTACTCCATGAGTAACCCTTGGATTCACACCAATAAAGATATTTACGCCATATCTTATGATAGATTTTCCTGGTGACAGGCTTTCGTGCCTGAATTAAGGTATCAATGACTGACTCGGAGAAGCCACGCTTTGATAAAATCAAGCGTTCAATCTCCAGGCAGTCAGTCTCAGAGAAATTAGATTTGGATGGTTGAAAGGACCTTGAAGTAGAAGGTCCTGTCTCAGCGGCAGAGTCCATGGTGGAAAGGATGACATGTCCACCAGATCTGCATACCAAGTCCTGCGTGGCCACGCAGGCGCTATCAAGATCACTGATGCTCTCTCCTGCGAGACGCCATGAGATCCAGTTCTGGTTTGCCCCAACGATGAATCAATTGTGCAAACACCTCCGGATGGAGTTCCCACTCCCCCGGATGAAAAGTCTGACGACTTAGAAAATCCACCTCCCAGTTCTCTACACCTGGGATATGGATAGCTGATAGGTGGCAATAGTGAATCTCTGCCCAGCGAATTATCTTTGAGACTTCTAACATCGCTAGGGAACTCCTTGTTCCCCCTTGATGGTTGATGTAAGCCACAGTCGTGATATTGTCCGACTGAAATCTGATGAACCTCATTGTCGCTAGCTGAGGCCAAGCCTGAAGAGCATTGAATATCGCTCTCAGTTCCAGAATGTTTATTGGAAGGAGTGCCTCCTCCTGAGTCCACGATCCCTGAGCCTTCAGGGAGTTCCAGACTGCCCCCCAGCCTAGAAGGCTGGCATCTGTCGTTACAATTGTCCAATCTGTCCTGCGAAAGGTCATACCTTTGGACAGATGGACCCGAAATAGCCACCAGAGAAGAGATTCCCTGGTCTCTTGATCCAGATTTAGTAGAGGGGACAAATCTGTGTAATCTCCATTCCACTGACTGAGCATGCAGAGTTGCAGCAGTCTGAGATGTAGGCGTGCAAACGGCACTATGTCCATTGCTGCTACCATTAAGCCGATTACTTCCATACACTGAGCCACCGAAGGGCGAGAAGTGGAATAAAGAACACGGCAGGAATTTAGAAGTTTTGATAACCTGGACTCTGTCAGGTAAATCCTCATTTCTACAGAATCCATTAGAGTTCAAAGAAAGGAGACTCTTGTGAGAAGGGATAGAGAACTCTTTTCTTCGTTCACCTTCCACCCATGCGACCTCAGAAATGCCAGAACTATGTCCGTATGAGACCTGGCAATTTGGATATTTGACGCCTGTATCAGGATGTCGTCTAAATAAGGGGCCACTGCTATGCCCCGCGGTCTTAGGACCGCCAGAAGTGACCCCAGAACCTTCGTAAAGATTCTTGGGGCTGTAGCTAATCCAAACGGAAGAGCTACAAACTGGTAATGCCTGTCTAGGAAGGCAAACCTGAGAAACTGATGATGATCTTTGTGTATCGGAATGTGAAGATAAGCATCCTTTAAATCCACTGTAGTCATATATTGACCCTCCTGGATCATAGGTAGGATGGTACGAATAGTCTCCATCTTGAATGATGGAACTCTGTGGAATTTGTTTAAGATTTTGAGATCTAAAATTGGTCTGAAGGATCCCTCTTTTTTGGGAACCACAAACAGATTTGAGTAAAATCCCTGTCCCTGTTCCTCTTTTGGAACTGGATGGATCACTCCCATAACTAGGAGGTCTTGAACACAGTGTAAGAATGCCTCTCTCTTTATCTGGTTTGCAGATAATTGTGAAAGGTGAAATCTCCCTTTTGGAGGGGAAGCTTTGAAGTCCAGAAGATATCCCTGGGATATAATTTCCAACGCCCAGGGATCCTGGACATCTCTTGCCCAAGCCTGGACGAAGAGTGAAAGTCTGCCCCCTACTAGATCCGTTACCGGATAGGGGGCCAATCCTTCATGCTGTCTTAGAGGCAGCAGCACGCTTTTTGGCCTGATTGCCTTTGTTCCAGGTCTGGTTAGGTTTCCAGACCGACTTGGACTGAGCAAAAGTTCCCTCTTGTTTTGCATTAGAGGAAGTTGATGCCGCACTCGCCTTTTTTTCGAAAGGCACGAAAATTAGTCTGTCTGGCCCTTGATTTGGACCTATCCTGAGGAAGGGCGTGACCTTTTCCTCCAGTGATATCAGAAATGATCTCCTTCAAACCAGGCCCGAATAGGGTTCGCCCCTTGAAGGGAATGTTAAGCAGCTTAGACTTTGAAGTAACGTCAGCTGACCATGATTTAAGCCATAGCGCCCTGCGCGCCTGAATAGCAAAAACAGAATTTTTAGCCGGTAATTTAGTCAAATGAACAATGGCATCAGAAACAAAAGAATTGGCTAGCTTAAGTGCTCTAAGCTTGTCAAGTATGTCACCAAATGGGGTCTCTACCTGTAAAGCCTCTTCCAGAGACTCAAACCAGAAAGCCGCAGCAGCAGTGACTGGGGCAATGCATGCAAGGGGCTGTAGAATAAAACCTTGTTGAATAAACATTTTCTTAAGGTAACCCTCTAATTTTTTATCCATTGGATCTGAGAAAGCACAACTGTCCTCGACAGGGATAGTAGTACGCTTAGCTAGGGTAGAAACTGCTCCATCCACCTTAGGAACTGTCTGCCATAAGTCCCGTGTGGTGGCATCTATTGGAAACATTTTCTTAAAAATAGGAGGGGGAGAGAACGGCACACCTGGTCTATCCCATTCCTTAGTAATAATTTCTGTAAACCTTTTAGGTATAGGAAAAACATCAGTGCACACCAGCACTGCATATTATTTGTCGAATCTACACAATTTTTCTGGCACTGCAATTGTATCACAGTCATTCAGAGCAGCTAAAACCTCCCTGAGCAACACGCGGAGGTGTTCAAGCTTAAATTTAAATGTAGACATATCAGAATAAGGTTGAATCTTTTTTCCTGAGTCAGAACCATCACCCACAGAAAGAAGCTCTCCTTCCTCAGCTTCTGTATATCATGAGGGAGTATCAGACATAGCTCTTAAAGCGTCAGTATGCTCTGTATTTCTTCTAACTCCAGAGCTGTCTCGCTTTCCCCTAAACCCAGGTAGTCTGGATAATACCGCTGACAGGGTATTATCCATGACCGCCGCCATGTCTTGTAAAGTAAACGCTATGGGCGCACTTGATGTACTTGGCGCCATTAGAGCGTGAGTCCCTCGAGCGGGAGTCAAAGGGTCTGACACATGGGGCGAGTTAGTCGGCATAACTTCCCCCTCGTCAGATTCCTCTGGTGATATATTTTTTAAAGACAGAATATGATCTTTATTACTTAAAGTGAAATCAGTACATTTGGTACAGATTCTAAGAGGGGGTTCCACCATGGCTTCTAAACATAATGAACAAGGAGTTTCCTCTATGTCAGACATGTTTAAACAGACTAGCAATGAGACCAGCAAGCTTGGAAAACACTTTAAGTCAAGTTAACAGGCAAAAAATAAAAACGGTACAGTGCCTTTAAGAGAAACTTTTTGTCAGAATTTGAAAAACAGTGAAAAAAGCAGTAAATCAAACAAACTTTTTACAGTGTGTATAATAAGTTAACAGAGCATTGCACCCACTTGCAAATGGATGATTAACCCCTTAGTTAAAAAAACGGATCAAAAAAACTATATAGAAGTTTTTTTAACAGTCACAACAAACTGCCACAGCCCTGCTGTGGGCCTACCTTCCCAAACAAATGACTTTGGAAAGCCTAAGAGCCCTTTAGAGATGTCCTATAGCATTCAGGGGACTCCTGGAGGATGTCTCAGTCTGTAAATGTTACTGCGCAAAAAAGCGCTAAATTAGGCCCCTCCCACTCATAGTAACACAGTGGAAAGCCTCAGGAAACTGTTTCTAGGCAAATTTAAGCCAGCCATGTGGAAAAAACTAGGCCCCAATAAAGTTTTATCACCAAAGTATATATAAAAACGTTTAAACATGCCAGCAAACGTTTTATATTTTAAATCTATAAGAGTATTACCTCAGAAAGTAAGCATGATACCAGTCGCTATTAAATCACTGAATTCAGGCATACCTTACATAAATCTGGTATCAGCAGCATTTTCTAGCATTCACATCTTCTAGAAAAATTTTTAACTGCACATACCTCATAGCAGGATAACCTGCACGCCATTCCCCCGCTGAAGTTACCTCTCTCTTCAGTCATGTGTGAGAACAGCAGTGCATCTTAGTTACAACCTGCTAAGATCATAGAAATCACAGGCAGATTCTTCTTCTATTTTCTGCCTGGGACAAAATAGTACAACTCTGGTACCATTTAAAAATAACAAACTTTTGATTGAAGAAAAAAAACAACTACGTTTCACCACTTCTCTCTTACTACCTCCATGCTTGTCGAGAGTTGCAAGAGAATGACTGGATATGGCAGTTAGGGGAGGAGCTATATAGCAGCTCTGCTGTGGGTGATCCTCTTGCAACTTCCTGTTGGGAAGGAGAATATCCCACAAGTAATGGATGATCCGTGGATTGAATATGCCTTACAAGAGAAATTAAGTTTTGTAAAATTTACAAAAAAACAGTAATTGGATATGGATTGATTATAACACCTTGCATAAAATGTTTTTGTCAGCAAATTTTGATTTAGTTTTAGTCATAGTCTTTTGACTAAAATGTAATTTTGATTTAGTTTTAGTCATAGTCTTTTGACTAAAATGTAATTTTGATTTAGTTTTAGTCATAGTCTTGACTAAAATGCCATTTTAGTTTTAGTCGTATTTTAGTCACCAGAATTTCATTAGTTTTATAGTCATTTTAGTCTAGTTTTAGTCGACGAAATTAACACTGCATCAAACTAAGTTTAATTAACAAAAATATTTGCTAACAGCACCTAATTAAATAATTACACAACAGACTGCATTTTTTTACCTGCATTTTTCTGCAATCAGTTCTCTGCATTGTTAGCATGTTAGATAATATTGGGTCTGCACCTATTCTATGCATTTCAGTCTGCAGTGATTAATAGGCAGTTAGGAGCTCTCACCTCAAGCAGCTGGGCAGAAAGATAATAGGGAAGTGGCTGCTCCATAGCTAATATCTGTTCTGTGTACACAGATCAATTTCAGACCTGTTAAGTTGCACAACTTTGCTGCAAAACAAGCGGACAGCTCCACCTACAGGCTATTTTAATTAGTGCACTTTCAAAGCTTTTCAATAGCAGTCACATGACTGCAAAAAAGGGTTGTTATTCTGAAACGGTGCAAATTGAACCGGCGTGAACCGAGGGCCACCTGTGTGTGTATATAAATATATATATATATATATATATATATGTATATATACACATATATATATATATATATTTATATATACACATATATATATGCACACACACACACATATATATATATATATATATACACATACATACATACAGTATATATATATATATATATATATATATATATATATATATATATATATATATATACACACACACATACATATTCTAGTGTTAAAGCCAGTGTACACAGTACACAGGCCAAAATGTTAAAGGAAAGAAATATACCTATCCCTCTATCTCTATCCCTCTTTTCATATATCTCTATCCCTATTCCTCTATCCATGTATCTATATCCCTATCGCTATCCATCTATCCCTATCCCTCTATCTCTATCCATCTATCCTATCTCTTTCCCTCACCCTCTATCCCTATCCCTCTATCTCTTTATTTTTCTGCAGTGTAGGATCCCCCTAACCCTCCAACCCTCTGATCCCCCCTCAAACAGCAGTCTAACCCTCCACCCTCTAACTATTGCCGCCATCTTAGGTACTGGCAGCTGTCTCTTAAACCTCTTTTTTTTTTTTTTTTTTAATTAATCGCCATTTATCCCCCCCTGCATCCCCAAACTCCTGCATTGTAGTGTAGCTTCCCCATCCCTCCCTGTTCCTTTAAAAATTCATTTCTGTAGCGTAGGGCCCTCCCACTCCCTGCCACCTCCGCTGCTGAGCCTCCCACCAGCCACCCGCCTCCCACCGGCACAAGCAGAAGATTGTTACAGACGGTGACACGCACAGTGTCACCGTCTGTAACCATCAGGCATCTGCCCTCAGCAACGATCGCGCTTCGGCTACATTCACGGCAGATGCCTGGAGCTTCAGGAGCTCCAACAATCATCTGTAACTTAACAGCTGATAGTGCTGGAGCTTCCTGTAGCTATCTCAGGCCTGCGGGGAAAGGCCAGGTATGTTTGTCCTTGCGCAGTCTCTACTACTCATGACTGCATCGGACAAACATACTTGGCCTTTTATAATATAGGATATATTTATTGAAATGGATATATATATATATATATATATATATATATATATATATATATATAACTACGTTCAACCCCAAGGAAGAAAACAAATGCTTCACTCTCCGGTCTTTTTCATCGATGTTTATTACTCACAAAAAATTATATCACAGCATTCCCAAAGGTTTCGACACCAATTGGTGTCTTTTTCAATGGGTATTTGCCAAAATTCTTTTGTCCCAAAAGGCTCCTCCCAAAAGGGACAAAAGAATTTTGGCAAATACCCATTGAAAAAGACACCAATTGGTGTCGAAACGTTTGGGAATGCTGTGATATAATTTTTTTTGAGTAATAAACATCGATGAAAAAGACAGGAGAGTGAAGCGTTTGTTTTCTTCCTTGGGGTTGAACGTAGTTCTACATATCTTCCACGCAGCACCCCGGAAGATGATCTCAGGAACAGTGAGTGCACTATAACTGATATTGCTATATATATATATATATATATATATATATATATATATATATATGTGTGTGCACCCGAACAATAATTAAGAACAAATTATATATATATATATATATATATATAAACTAATTCAAAAGTGAACAAAGTCATAAGTAGAGATATCTAAAAGAAAAGGAAGCCCACAAAAGGTGTTTCTCATAGTGCAGTTTCTTTCATATACAGTGTTAATAAAACAATGTATAGCATAAAAAGGATCCCCTAGGGGTTCCTACTCACTCAAAATATCCCCAAACAGTATAAGGTATGTACGTGCTCAAACTGGGAGTTGCTGCTCAGTAATTTGATAGATTGCTTCTGTGATCCTGTTTCTAGGCTCATCTAATGAATGTGGCTTTGATGAGTAGACAACTGTTTGATGTGAACCCATATACACACACAGCCACCCCCCCCTCTCTCCCATTTAGGGCTAGATTACAAGTGAAGCACAAACGTTTTATCAGTAAATTTTGGTAATAAAGACTATGATACTCATTGCCCCGAGGCAATGCCTATTCAACAAACTCCACAAAATCCATTGCTAAAGAGTGAATGCTTATGTTTAGCCATTTTGGGATACCTAAAAAGATCCTGACTGATTAGGGTACTCCATTCATGTCATATTTTACAAAAGAACATTAAGCAGTTAAAAACCTCTGTGTACCACCCACAAACTGATGGTTTAGTTAAAAGATTAAATAAAACTTTAAAAGCTATATTACAAAAAGTAATTCACAAAGATGGTAAAGACTGGGATTTTCTTTTGGCATATTTGATGTTTCCAATTAGAGAAGTGCCCCAAACATCTACTGGTTTTTCACTGTGACGGATCGCCGGCTACCCCGGCTGGGTAGCTCCGCCAAACGGGTCCTTCCGCTGCCTGGAACAAGCTGCTATGTAGCCCAGGAAAGTGATTCTAGCAGGAGACCACCTAAATGACTAGACAGACTAGCATTCAGGTGAAAAAAGAACTCCCTTTATTGGGACAAACACACATCTTTTATACACACACACATCTTGATAAAACAGGGAGACAATGCCACAGTTTTCCCGCCATTCCCGCCCCTCCAGACTGACCGGCGCCTCCATAGCAACCATAGTCCTACAGAATCCCAGGACACAGTGGTGACGGTTTTGGGGTGATCCCGGGGGAGAGGTGGCACTTCCATTTGAAAGTCACCGGAGATACAGCCTGTTGAAGTTGTAGGGGTGTCCAAAACCCCCGGTTCCCAATGCAGCTAACCTCTGGTAATTCCCCCACCTCCCTAGGGGCTACTAATCCCCAAAAGAGCGGAGCTCTGGGGCTCATGGTTGCTGGAGCGACCAGGGGTAAAGTTAGCGGGTGTTCTGCTGTCCTGTGGCCGACCGGGAGTTCCAGGAGCCCGGACAACCTGAGAGGGGTTAGGCGGGTGTCTGTGGTGAGGCGGCCGACCGGGAGTTCCAGGGGCCCGGCCAGCCTAGGAGGGTTTTCCTGGTCATACACCAGCTTTTCACAAGACAAGCAAACCAAAGCTTCCAGGGATTGTGGTTGCTCTGAGGAGCCCAAAACCACTGAGAAACAACAGGGGTGAGGTTATAGGGGGTAGGGGTTTAACCCTTGCAGCCTGGTATCCGTGACATCACCCCCCCTCGAGTTCGGCAGGCCCGGCTAGATCCACATACGGGTCAGCCTGGGGATGTCCGAGGAATTTATGCCACTTCAGTCCGCCGGGAAAGTCAGTCAGCATTTCCATTGCTTTTTCCCTGTCGGTACTGAATGTCAAAGTTAAATGGCTGCAGGGCTAGGCTCCACCTCAACAGTCTCCCGTTGTCCCCGTTAACTCGGTTGAGCCATACAAGGGGATTATGGTCAGTGAGGACAGTGAAGGGTCTTCCATATAGGTAGTGCTGCAACTTCTTCAAAGCCCATAACAGCGCCAGACACTCTTTCTCGTCCGCCGTGTAGCCTACTTCCCGGGGTAGCAGTTTTCGACTGAGGTAGGCAACGGGGTGGTCCTTTCCTTCCTCGTCTGCCTGACTTAGTATGGCCCCCAACCCGAACATGGAGGCATCTGTGTGGACAGAAAAGCGTTTGGCTGGGTTAGGAGCAGCCAGTACTGGAGCAGAGATTAAGGCAGACTTAAGACTCTGGAAGGCTTGTTCACACTCGGGGGACCACAGGACCTGTCTGGGAAGTCGTTTACAGGTCAGGTCAGTCAGGGGTTTGGCGAGGGTGCTTTAATTGGGGACAAACCTCCGGTAGTAGCCTGCCGTACTCAGAAAGGCAAGGACTTGGGTTTTGGTCCTGGGGGTGGGCCAGTTAGCCACTGCCTCGACTTTGGCCAGTTCGGGTCGTTGCTTACCGCAACCGACTTGGTGGCCCAAGTATTGCACTTCCGAGCGCCCAATGGTACACTTAGCTGGCTTCAAGGTTAGTCCGGCGCCTCGAAGACGATCTAAGACGACGCCTAGGTGGACCAGATGGTCCTCCCAGGTCTCACTAGAGACCTATGCACAGGCATAGTCCTGGAGGCCATCTAACAGGCAGTCTACCATTCTTTGGAAAATGGCTGGGGCGTTCTTCATTCCAAATGGCATGACCTTAATCTGGTATAAGCCGAAGGAAGTGATGAAGGCAGACTTGGGGATAGACTCAGGGTCGAGGGGAATTTGCCAATAACCCTTGCATAGGTCAAGGGTGGTCAGGAAGTGGCCCCGGGCAATTTGATCTAACAGGTCATCTACTCGGGGCATGGGATAGGCGTCAGTGGTGGTTCTGTCATTGAGTCTACGGTAGTCAACGCAGAACCGGGTAGTTCCGTCCTTCTTGGGTACTAACACTACCGGGGAGGCCCAGGGACTGTTGGACGGTTCAATGACACCGAGGTCCAACATTCCCCGGAGCTCCCGGTGCATACTTTCCCTGACGGCCTCTGGGACCCTGTAGGCAGCCTGTCGCAGGGGGGGTCTGTCCTGGGGTTTCCACCCGGTGGATGGCTGTGGTGGCAAACCCAGGGACAGTAGAGAACATGATACTTTGTTCTAGGAGTCTCTGGACCTGCCTTTTCTGTCCGGGCTCTAACCTGTTGTCTAGGGATATGTCATCCACCCCCTGGGGAGCATCATTAGATCCAGGCAGCTCCGGCATTGGAAGACTTTCAGAGTTCAGATATGCCTTCAACATGTTCACATGTGTCACTATCCGAGTAATGATCTCCTCGGGGTGGTTAAGTCCATAGAGAGCCAGTTGCCACTGTACCTGCTGCTGCATGTCGGACACTGTAGTCCCTTGAGTGGAGGCTGCACTTGGCCATCCTCCGTTTTGGTCGCTGTCCGACCCACCAGCCTGTTCGCTAGCCCGATCGTCCTCCATCAGATAGGCTATGAGTACTACCTTTTGTCTTGCTGCCAGCGACTATCCCTCTAGCCTGCAGCAACGTTCTCAATTCTTCCTTCTGGAGCCTATGGTACTGCTCCATCCGGCAAGATCTTCAGTTGGTGGTTTGGACGTTCCATGTAGACGGAAGCATCCCACTGCTGCCAACCAATGTGATGGATCCCCGGCTACACCGGCTGGGTAGCTCCGCCAAACGGGTCCTTCCGCTGCCTGGAACAAGCTGCTATGTAGCCCAGGAAAGTGATTCCTATGTAGCCCAGGAAAGTGATTCTAGCAGGAGCCCACCTAAATGACTAGACAGACATTCAGGTGAAAAAAGAACTCCCTTTATTGAGACAAACACACATCTTTTATACACACACAAACACATCTTGATAAAACAGGGAGACAATGCCACAGTTTTCCCGCCATTCCCGCCCCTCCAGACTGACTGGCGCCTCCATAGCAACCATAGTCCCACAGAATCCCAGGACACAGTGGTGGCTGTTTGGGGGTGATCCCGGGGGAGCGGCAGCACTTCCATTTGAAAGTCATTTGAAAGCTCTCAGTCCCCAGATGCAACAATCCAAAAAGCGGCGTGATTCGTTATTGGGGACTGGAGATACAGCTTGTTGAAATTATGGGGGTAGGGGTGTCCAAAACCCCTGGTTCCCAAAGCAGCTCCCCTCCGGTAATCCCCCCACCTCTTGTCCTCCCTAGGGACTACTAATCCCCAAAAGAGTGGAGCTCTGGGGCACATGGTTGCTGGAGCGACCAGGGGTAAAGTTAGCGGGTGTCCTGCTGTCCTGTGTCCAACCGGGAGTTCCAGGAGCCCGGACAGCCTGAGAGGGGTTAGGCGGGTGTCCGTGGTGAGGCGGCCGACCGGGAGTTCCAGGGATCCGGCCAGCCAAGGAGGGCTTTCCTGGTCATACACCAGCTTTTCACAAGACAAGCAAACCAAAGCTTCCAGGGATTGTGGTTGCTCTGAGGAGCCCAAAACCACTGAGAAACAACAGGGGTGAGTTTATAGGGGGTAGGGGTTTAACCCTTGCAGCCTGGTATCCGTGACATTCACTCTTTGAGTTATTGTAGGCTAGACATCCCAGGAGTATGTTGGACAAAGCTAAGGAGCCATCGGAACACGAGGCTACCCTAACATTGCAGTGTAATTGAACATATTTCTCAGATACAGAGGCGTATGGCAGCTATTACGCCTATAGTTAAGGAACACATGGAAAAGGCCCAACAAGGGCAAAAGAAAAGCTACAATAAGAATGTTAGGGTACTTGTATTTCAGCCAGGGGACAGAGTTCTAGTTTTGGTTTTCACTGTAGAAAACAAATTCTTGGCAACCTGACAGGGACCCTAAGAGGTAATTGAAAGAACAGGTGAACTTAAGTGAGGCAGCCAGGTAGAAGGAAGGAGGAGCAGTTTTACTATGTAAATTTATTGAAGCCATGGAAAGAAAGGGAGGTCCTTGTTACTACAGAGCTAAATATTTATACTGTTGAGGATAAAAGTGATCCTGAAGTTAAAGAATAGTCAACCCAAAATGTATAATAAATTATTCCTATGTAGTATGTAATGATGAATAAAACATCCTATAGCCCAAGTTTAATGCGAATATAGTTTTAGTGTGAAATCATTTACTAGTTCTCCTCTGGCCGTTTTCAAATAGCCGCTAGAGCCCTCCTTTCCCTGACATCATCCTACATGTAGGCTCAGTTGAAAATAGCTGGTCCATGTCGATCCGGCTCATGCACGTAATTTTATGCATGTTCAAGGGGGTCATTTAATAGAATACTCACTTGACGGAAAAAAAAAACATTGAGCATGCGTGAATTACGTGCACGCCCCGGATCAACACGGACCGGCTATTTTTAACTAAGCCTACATAGGAATAATTGATTATACATTTTGGGTTGACTGTCCCTTTAATGTGCAAAACAGAATGAGAAGCATTGTTCAGAAACCTTGTCTGTTCATTAAATAAAAAAATATATTATGTAATTGTATATTTCTCCACAGTTTGGATGTGGCAGAGAACTAGAGGTGATGAACCCCGTTTCAGTTTTTTTTTAATATTTTTGCTCCCTATTGCATTTTATTACAACCTGGAAGTGTTTTATGTCCTTTTAAAAGCCTGAGGACCAATAACCATCAGCAACAGGGAGTATAATCTGGGTACTATTTTGTTAATTCTTTTTGTAGTTAAAAAAAAAAAAAAAGGTTAGATTTAAATGCCAAAAACACTGTAAACAAAACAGAGAAGTAAAGAGACGAGAACGCACTGTGTTATAAATAATAGCAGCCTGTCTTACTATCACTGTCTCTTCTTGCTCTGTAAGTTCCTGTGAGAATAATACACTCCCTGCTGCACATACGCTACTTGTTAGGGTGAGAGCGCACTGTGTATATAAATAATAGCAGCCTGTCTTACTATCACTGTCTCTTCTTGCTCTGTATTGTCCTGTCAGTAATAATACGCTCCCTGCCGCACATACGCTACTTGTTAGGGTAAGAGCGCACTGTGTTATAAATAGCAGCCTGTCTTACTATCACTGTCTCTTCTTGCTCTGTAAGTTCCCGTCAGTAATAATACACCCCCTGCTGCACATACGCTACTTGTTAGGGTGAGAGCGCACTGTGTATATAAATAATAGCAGCCAGTCTTACTATCACTGTCTCTTCTTGCTCTGTATTGTCCTGTCAGTAATAATACGCTCCCTGCCGCACATACGCTACTTGTTAGGGTAAGAGCGCACTGTGTTATAAATAGCAGCCTGTCTTACTATCACTGTCTCTTCTTGCTCTGTAAGTTCCCGTCAGTAATAATACACCCCCTGCTGCACATACGCTACTTGTTAGGGTGAGAGCGCACTGTGTTATAAATAATAGCAGCCTGTCTTACTATCACTGTCTCTTCTTGCTCTGTAAGTTCCCCTCAGTAATAATACGCTCCCTGACGCACATACGCTACTTGTTAGGGTGAGAGCGCACTGTGTTATAAATAATAGCAGCCTGTCTTACTATCACAGTCTCTTCTTGCTCTGTAAGTTCCTGTCAGTAATAATACGCTCCCTGCTGCACATACGCTACTTGTTAGGGTGAGAGCGCACTGTGTTATAAATAATAGCAGCCTGTCTTACTATCACAGTCTCTTCTTGCTCTGTAAGTTCCTGTCAGTAATAATACGTTCCCCTGCTGCACATACGCTACTTGTTAGGGTGAGAACGCACTGTGTATATAAATAATAGCAGCCTGTCTTACTATCACTGTCTCTTCTTGCTCTGTAAGTTCCCCTCAGTAATAATACGCTCCCTGCTGCACATACGCTACTTGTTAGGGTGAGCGCGCACTGTGTTATAAATAATAGTAGCCTGTCTTACTATCACTGTCTCTTCTTGCTCTGTAAGTTCCTGTCAGTAATAATACACCCCCTGCTGCACATACGCTACTTGTTAGGGTGAGAGTGCACTGTGTTATAAATAATAGCAGCCTGTCTTACTATCACTGTCTCTTCTTGCTCTGTAAGTTCCCTACTAGTAATAATACACCCCCTGCTGCACATACGCTACTTGTTAGGGTGAGAGTGCACTGTGTTATAAATAATAGCAGCCTGTCTTACTATCACAGTCTCTTCTTGCTCTGTAAGTTCCCTACTAGTAATAATACACCCCCTGCTGCACATACGCTACTTGTTAGAGTGAGAGCGCACTGTGTTATAACTAATAGCAGCCTGTCTTACTATCACTGTCTCTTATTGCTCTGTAAGTTCCCGTCAGTAATAATACACCCCCTGCTGCACATACGCTACTTGTTAGGGTGAGAACGCACTGTGTTATAAATAATAGCAGCCTGTCTTACTATCACTGTCTCTTCTTGCTCTGCAAGTTCCCCTCAGTAATCATACACCCCCTGCTGCACATACGCTACTTGTTAGGGTGAGAGCGCACTGTGTTATAAATAATAGCAGCCTGTCTTACTTTCACTGTCTCTTCTTGCTCTGTAAGTTCCCGTCAGTAATAATACGCTCCCTGCTGCACATACGGTACTTGTTAGGGTGAGAGCGCACTGTGTATATAAATAATAGCAGCCTGTCTTACTATCACTGTCTCTTCTTGCTCTGTAAGTTCCTTACTAGTAATAATAAACCCCCTGCTGCACATACGCTACTTGTTAGGGTGAGAGCGCACTGTGTTATAAATAGCAGCCTGTCTTACTATCATTGTCTCCTCTTGCTCTGTAAGTTCCCTACTAGTAATAATACACCCCCTGCTGCACATACGCTACTTGTTAGGGTGAGAGCGCACTGTGTTATAAATAGTAGCCTGTCTTACTATCACTGTCTCTTCTTGCTCTGTAAGTTCCCTACTAGTAATAATACACCCCCTGCTGCACATACGCTACTTGTTAGGGTGAGAACGCACTGTGTTATAAATAATAGCAGCCTGTCTTACTATCACTGTCTCTTCTTGCTCTGTAAGTTCCCTACTAGTAATAATACACCCCCTGCTGCACATACGCTACTTGCTAGAGTGAGAGCGCACTGTGTTATAAATAATAGCAGCCTGTCTTACTATCACTGTCTCTTCTTGCTCTGTAAGTTCCCGTCAGTAATAATACACCCCCTGCTGCACATACACTACTTGCTAGAGTGAGAGCGCACTGTATTATAAATAATAGCAGCCTGTCTTACTATCACTGTCTCTTCTTGCTCTGTAAGTTCCCCTCAGTAATAATACGCTCCCTGCTGCACATACGGTACTTGTTAGGGTGAGAACGCACTGTGTTATAAATAATAGCAGCCTGTCTTACTATCACTGTCTCTTCTAGCTCTGTAAGTTCCCCTCAGTAATAATACGCTCCCTGCTGCACATACGGTACTTGTTAGGGTGAGAACGCACTGTGTTATAAATAATAGCAGCCTGTCTTACTATCATTGTCTCTTCTTGCTCTGTAAGTTCCCGTCAGTAATAATACGCTCCCCTGCTGCACATACGGTACTTGTTAGGGTGAGAGCGCACTGTGTTATAAATAATAGCAGCCTGTCTTACTATCATTGTCTCTTCTTGCTCTGTAAGTTCCCGTCAGTAATAATACGCTCCCTGCTGCACATACGGTACTTGTTAGGGTGAGAACGCACCGTGTTATAAATAATAGCAGCCTGTCTTACTATCATTGTCTCTTCTTGCTCTGTAAGTTCCCGTCAGTAATAATACACCCCCTGCTGCACATACGCTACTTGTTAGGGTGAGAGCGCACTGTGTTATAAATAATAGCAGCCTGTCTTACTATCACTGTCTCTTCTTGCTCTGTAAGTTCACGTCAGTAATAATACGCTCCCTGCTGCACATACGGTACTTGTTAGGGTGAGAGCGCACTGTGTATATAAATAATAGCAGCCTGTCTTACTATCACTGTCTCTTCTTGCTCTGTAAGTTCCCTACTAGTAATAATACACCCCCTGCTGCACATACGCTACTTGTTAGGGTGAGAGCGCACTGTGTTATAAATAGCAGCCTGTCTTACTATCATTGTCTCCTCTTGCTCTGTAAGTTCCCTACTAGTAATAATACACCCCCCGCTTACAAATACGCTACTTGTTAGGGTGAGAGCGCACTGTGTTATAAATAGTAGCCTGTCTTACTATCACTGTCTCTTCTTGCTCTGTAAGTTCTCTACTAGTAATAATACACCCCCTGCTGCACATACGCTACTTGTTAGGGTGAGAGCGCACTGTGTTATAAATAATAGCAGCCTGTCTTACTATCACTGTCTCTTCTTGCTCTGTAAGTTCCCTACTAGTAATAATACACCCCCTGCTGCACATACGCTACTTGCTAGAGTGAGAGCGCACTGTGTTATAAATAATAGCAGCCTGTCTTACTATCACTGTCTCTTCTTGCTCTGTAAGTTCCCGTCAGTAATAATACACCCCCTGCTGCACATACACTACTTGCTAGAGTGAGAGCGCACTGTATTATAAATAATAGCAGCCTGTCTTACTATCACTGTCTCTTCTTGCTCTGTAAGTTCCCCTCAGTAATAATACGCTCCCTGCTGCACATACGGTACTTGTTAGGGTGAGAACGCACTGTGTTATAAATAATAGCAGCCTGTCTTACTATCACTGTCTCTTCTAGCTCTGTAAGTTCCCCTCAGTAATAATACGCTCCCTGCTGCACATACGGTACTTGTTAGGGTGAGAACGCACTGTGTTATAAATAATAGCAGCCTGTCTTACTATCATTGTCTCTTCTTGCTCTGTAAGTTCCCGTCAGTAATAATACGCTCCCCTGCTGCACATACGGTACTTGTTAGGGTGAGAGCGCACTGTGTTATAAATAATAGCAGCCTGTCTTACTATCACTGTCTCTTCTTGCTCTGTAAGTTCACGTCAGTAATAATACGCTCCCTGCTGCACATACGGTACTTGTTAGGGTGAGAGCGCACTGTGTATATAAATAATAGCAGCCTGTCTTACTATCATTGTCTCTTCTTGCTCTGTAAGTTCCCGTCAGTAATAATACACCCCCTGCTGCACATACGCTACTTGTTAGGGTGAGAGCGCACTGTGTTATAAATAATAGCAGCCTGTCTTACTATCACTGTCTCTTCTTGCTCTGTAAGTTCACGTCAGTAATAATACGCTCCCTGCTGCACATACGGTACTTGTTAGGGTGAGAGCGCACTGTGTATATAAATAATAGCAGCCTGTCTTACTATCACTGTCTCTTCTTGCTCTGTAAGTTCCCTACTAGTAATAATACACCCCCTGCTGCACATACACTACTTGTTAGGGTGAGAGCGCACTGTGTTATAAATAGCAGCCTGTCTTACTATCATTGTCTCCTCTTGCTCTGTAAGTTCCCTACTAGTAATAATACACCCCCCGCTTACAAATACGCTACTTGTTAGGGTGAGAGCGCACTGTGTTATAAATAGTAGCCTGTCTTACTATCACTGTCTCTTCTTGCTCTGTAAGTTCTCTACTAGTAATAATACACCCCCTGCTGCACATACGCTACTTGTTAGGGTGAGAGCGCACTGTGTTATAAATAATAGCAGCCTGTCTTACTATCACTGTCTCTTCTTGCTCTGTAAGTTCCCGTCAGTAATAATACACCCCCTGCTGAACATACGCTACTTGTTAGGGTGAGAGCGCACTGTGTTATAAATAATAGCAGCCTGTCTTACTATCACTGTCTCTTCTTGCTCTGTAAGTTCCCTACTAGTAATAATACACCCCCTGCTGAACATACGCTACTTGTTAGGGTGAGAGCGCACTGTGTTATAAATAGCAGCCTGTCTTACTATCATTGTCTCCTCTTGCTCTGTAAGTTCCCTACTAGTAATAATACACCCCCTGCTGAACATACGCTACTTGTTAGGGTGAGAGCGCACTGTGTATATAAATAATAGCAGCCTGTCTTACTATCATTGTCTCTTCTTGCTCTGTAAGTTCCTGTCAGTAATAATACGCTCCCTGCTGCACATACGGTACTTGTTAGGGTGAGAACGCACTGTGTTATAAATAATAGTAGCCTGTCTTACTATCATTGTCTCTTCTTGCTCTGTAAGTTCCCGTCAGTAATAACAGAAATACAATTTCAGCTCAACGTGACCCCCTAAAAACTGTCAAAATCCAAACTTCAGCTCTGCAACTCACCTCATCCAGTTGGCGCAAGCCTCATCTGTCCCATCAATAGATTTGTATTGGTTGTCTTTATCCACTATCTGCATAAAGAGGGGAAAGGCCACAATTCACAAGGTGATAAAACAGAGGAAATATATATATACACACACACATTACGGAAACACTGAGATAAAAATAAGCTCATGGGGCAGTGAAATTACCACAAAAACATCATGCTTATCTGATAAATACATTTATTTCATGGTGGTTAATGGCCATGATCCATTACTCATTGTAATTACTCTTCTCTACCACTAGGAGGAGGCAAAGATTCCCACACCCCAAGAGCTCTATAAAACCCCTCCCACCTCACAGGTACCTCAATCTAACGTATAGCCAAGCGATATGAGGTAGGAAAATAAATAAGAGCAAAAAAAAAAAAAAGAGGAAGGAAAGAAGATGAGCACAAGAATTAAACCAACACCAAAAAAAAACACAGGGTGGGCTCTCGTCACCACCATGAAAGAGATGAATTTATCAGGTAAGAATAAATTATGTTTTCTTTCATACATGTGGTGAGAGTCCACAATCCATTACTCCTGGGAACTAATACCCAAGGTTTAAGAAATCTTTTTTCTTTCACCGAAAAAAATAAATCCACAACCCCAAAAGGTGTGTGTGTGTATCAGGCATCCCAACCTGCAAAAACTCATTTCAGGGAGGTTGCTTCACCCGCTACTGCGCCGCCACCCCCCCCCCCAGTTATATATTGGACACCTTGAAACCCTAAAAAAGTCCTAACGCTGGTTTTGGCCGCCCGCTGGTATTTAGAGTCAGTCAGGAAAGGGTCTAACGCTCACTTTCCAGCCACGACTTTTCCATACCGCAGATCCCCTTACGTCAATTGCGAATCCTATCTTTTCAATGGGATCTTCCTAACGCTGGTATTTAGAGTCTTGGCTGAAGTGAGCGTTAGAACTCTAACAACAAGACTCCAGACGCAGAAAAAAGTCAGGAGTTAAGAGCTTTATGGGCTAACGCCGGTTCATAAAGCTCTTAACTACTGTGCTCTAAAGTACACTAACACCCATAAACTACCTATGTACCCCTAAACCGAGGTCCCCCCACATCGCCGCCACTCTAATAAAAATTTTTAACCCCCTAATCTGCCGACCGCACACCGCCGCAACCTACATTATCCATATGTACCCCTAATCTGCTGCCCCTAACATCGCCGACACCTACATAATATTTATTAACCCCTAATCTGCCCCCCCCCCAACGTCGCCGCTACCTACCTACACTTATTAACCCCTAATCTGCCGACCGGACCTTGCCGCCACTATAATAAATGTATTAACCCCTAAACCGCCTCACTCCCGCCTCAAAAATCCTATAATAAATAGTATTAACCCCTAATCTGCCCTCCCTAACATCGCCGACACCTAACTAAAAGTATTAACCCCTAATCTGCCGACCGGACCTCCCCGCTACTATAATAAATGTATTAACCCCTAAAGCTAAGTCTAACCCTAACACCCCCCTAAGTTAAATATAATTTTTATCTAACGAAATAAATTAACTCTTATTAAATAAATTAATCCTATTTAAAGCTAAATACTTACCTGTAAAATAAACCCTAATATAGCTACAATATAACGAATAATTATATTGTAGCTATTTTAGCATTTATATTTATTTTACAGGCAACTTTGTATTTATTTTAACTAGGTACAATAGCTATTAAATAGTTAATAACTATTTAATAGCTACCTAGTTAAAATAAGTACAAAATTACCTGTAAAATAATTCCTAACCTAAGTTACAATTAAACCTAACACTACACTATCAATAAATTAATTAACTAAACTATCTACAATTATCTACAATTAAATCAACTAAACTAGGGGCGGAGCCGGCACTGAGTCTGAACGGTCGCATACTAACACAGCTCCGGCAAATTATTACTAAAACCATTATACATGACCGTTCTGCTCTATGGAAGTGTCTATCACTGAATACCTAACAACCCTTAGTTTGTATAGACGAAATCTGAAGACTTTAGGGTAATCTAGGACAAAGCTGTTTGAAGTAATCCTGGCGTGAGATCTATTAGACCACATGCTGGCAGCCATCTTATCTACATGAGAAGGCTAACGCAGGACAAGTTTGACAGTACATGAAACTATCTGACATGGCAGCCGTTGACTATCAAGGGAGCGACAATGCACACGGTATCAACGTGGGGACCTGTGATGAACCCTCAGCCATCAACACCTATCTCGACATCAAGAGGTTGTTCAAGATCTTAGCGGAGGAAGCTGAGATTCTACTAGCACCTAGCTGCGTATCGCCTGCAGTAACTAACTGCCCACCACTAGCCCAGAGACCAAAGCTACGCTACGAGGGCTCACTACCTCAGATGGACAGCTCGGGCTCTCTCCCTCAGATGGACAGTCCTAAGTTTATAGACACCGGAGCACATAGCTCACCCGGAACTCCTCAGCTAAACCTACTACACATGACCAGCGACACCTACCTGTTCACCCCTCCAGTAACTATCGAGACTCTCACTACGAATAGACTTTACTGCTTGTATAAGTGGTCAGACTGGATGGTGAATGTGTCACACTGCCTCTCTCAACTGTATCCAGCGTCGCTATCACCCGGCCTGACTCACAGAAGACATATTAGGGAAATCATGAGCTTGGACTTTCCCCTGGCTCACGATATAGAGTACTTACTGATCCGGAGACACAACACAGAGGGTATCACACAGGCTAGCAGCGCCCTTCCTGATCCTCAAACAAGGCTACGCCATAAGATGGGCATTGGGTGATTGAAGCTTTCACTATACCTAGTGCCCATCTGCGGTATTCCCAAGTACTAAATAGTTCTGTGATCCTAGTTTTTTTACTCTTTGACATCGTTGTATTTTGTTTCCTTTATTGCTTTTTTTTTCTATGATGGGGTACTGTGGAAGAATGTTAGACATGTTTGTAGAAATCTCATGCATAAAATGTTCCTGCTGTTTATCTAGAGTTAATTAAGTCTGCAGCCATGCGGTTTCATCCCTTTATTACTCTTTGTATGAGATTTAGATGACTGTTAAGGTTCCTGCATATGTTATGGAGGCTTCCTCTGTAAACTACAGGCAGAATGGTAATTGTTGCATATAGCTATTTACATCTTACAGGTAGTTGGAGGACTTTTTAGATATGATATCTCTGTACGCTGAGTGAGTTTGTCCTGACCACTATAAATAATGACAAACTACCTGTTTACTTCTGTAGTATTGCCTTTAGATAAGAAACACTTTGCAGATGACTAAACTCTATGTCAATTACCTCTCTTACTGCATACCCCCCACTAAGGTCTAAACAGAAAGTCCTGACCCCATCCCCACACCTCAGTCACCATTGCTACTTCTATCTCAACCTCTTAGACTCACATCACTTACAAAATGCTCCCCACAGGTCCCCATTTTGGTCATTCTGGTCATTACCTTTTGTACATTAACAACTTACATAGTCCCATAAATATGCTTATCTTATTACCCCTTAATAGTAGGCTCCGCCCTCCCCGCTTTTTCCTCCCCCTCCCCTTCCACAATTCAAGTGGCTCTTGCCCACTGTAATCCCTCTTCTTTCTTGTCCACCCTGACCTTCTCGTGGTTATTCTCAATTCTAACTCCCCACATCAAAATGGAAATTTTCACTTTATTCATTCTATAGGGGCAGAGATTAGATCCCTATCACTAAAATTTAAAATTAAGTCTCATCATAACTTGTCCAGGCGTAAAACGGACACCTTTTCAGACATAGTTTGGGTTATATTGGTTCTGGCCAACCTTTTAATATTCATACTGTTATGATTATTTTTTGCAAATCCTAAAACTCTTGACTCAATTTACCGTCTGGAACAGATACTCCCTCACTAACTATATGAATAACCCTTTTGTCATATCATTGTATGTTATACTTTGTTGTCAAACTGATGCATGGACAATTGTTATTGCATTATATATCTCATTGTTTGTCGAAACTTCAATAAAAAATATAATTTAAAAAAAAAAAAATCAACTAAACTAAATTACAAAAAAAACCAAACACTAAATTACAAAAAATAAAAAAAGATTACAAGAATTTTAAACTAATTACACCTACTCTAAGCCCCCTAAAAAAATAACAAAGCCCCCCAAAATAAAAAAATGCCCTACCCTATTCTAAAATAAAAAGTTAACAGCTCTTTTACCTTACCAGACCTTAAAAGGGCCTTTTGCGGGGCATGCCCCAAAGAAAACAGCTCTTTTGCATTTAAATAAACATACAATACCCCCCCCCCCCAACATTACAACCCACCACCCACATACCCCTAATCTAACCCAAACACCCCTTAAAAAACCTAACACTAAGCCCCTGAAGATCTCCCTACCTTATCTTCACCACGCCGGGTATCACCGATCCGTCCAGAAGAGGGTCCAAAGTCTTCATCCTATCCGGCAAGAAGAGGTCCAGAAGAGGGTCCGAAGTCTTCATCCTATCCGGCAAGAAGAGGACATCCGGACCGGTAGACATGTTCATCCAGGCGGCGTCTTCTATCTTCATTCATCTGGCGCGGAGCGGGACCATCTTGAAGGAGGCGACGCGGATCCATCCTCTTCTTCCGGCGACTCCCGACGAATGAAGGTTCCTTTAAGTGACGTCCTCCAAGATGGGGTCCCTCGAATTCCGATTGGCTGATAGGATTCTATCAGCCAATCAGAATTAAGGTAGGAAAAATCTGATTGGCTGATTGAATCAGCCAATCAGATTCAAGTTCAATCCGATTGGCTGATCCAATCAGATTGAGCTCGCATTCTATTGGCTGTTCCGATCAGGATCCCAGGCATCTGATGAAACGGTTTGCTAACCGAGAAACGCGTTGCAATTATTGGGGCCAACTGGGTGACCCTGTAATCCACTTTTTATAACAACCCTGGTGTTGTTTTTAACTCTTTGTTTTTAATAAATATTTGCAGCTTTTACTTTTGAAGTTGATCTCTTTTCCTACCTTCTGCCTGCAAATCCCTGAAAAGGGATATCCTATATTTTGGTATAGCTACTGTGAAGCATCAAGCCTGTTTTTGTTCCTGCTGTACTAATATCAAAAAGATTGTTTGCTTCTGTGAGCTGCCACACCTGCCTAAATCTGCAGCCTGTTCCTACCAGCACATTGGTGTGCTCTTGGAGTATGTGAGTACCTACTTTATACTATCAAGTACACACCTTTGTTTTATACTTAATGGTCTGCACATATAGTGCTCTTTGTTGTTTTTTCACACCTGTTGCAGCACCACAGCACTGGAAGCATCCTTGAACGGGTGAGCTGTTACACCCTCCTAAATCTACAGCCCGCCCCTACCAGCACATAAGTGTGCTCCTGGAGTATGGGAGTACTCATTTGGCTATTTTGATACTCTTTCTATGTCTTCATCTAGACAATACTACACATGAGGTGCCCCTCTGTTGTTTTCTATTTCTCCTAGTATGATATTATAAATGTCGCAATCAGTACCAGTCAGTATGATGTTATAGATGTTGCAGTCAATATAGTATTATACACGTCACAGTTAGTATGATATTATACATGTCGCAATCAGTTCCAGTCAGTATGATGTTATAGATGTTGCAGTCAGTATAATATATATGTTGCAGTCAGTATAATATTATACACGTCACAGTCAGTATATTATACATGTCGCAATCAGTCCCAGTCAGTATGACGTTATAGATGTTGCAGTCAGTATAGTATTATATATGTCGCAGTCAGTATACTATTATACATGGATTTTTTAAAGGTGTTTGCAAAGGTACTGGTAATAAGGAGTAGTAGTAAACGGATCATACTCAGATTGAACAAAGGTACGGTAATCAGTGGAGTCCACTAGGAATCAGTACAGGGCCCTGTTCTTTTTTAAAAAAAAAAAAAATAATGACTTGGAGCAATGATTAAATAGCAAGATCTATATTTTTGCAGATGATGATACAAAGTTGTGTAAAGTCATTAGGTCAGGGCAGGATGAACTTGCTTTACAAAGGGATCTACAAAAATTAGAAGAATGTGCAGGTAAATGGAAATGAGAATACTGGAAAATGCAAGGTTTTATATTTTGGAAGTAAAAATAAGCAGGCAATCTATTATTTATCTAGTACTAGACTTACCCAAACAGAAGAGGAAAGGGATTTGGGTAATAGTAGTAAAAGATAACAAGATAAGGATGGGTGCACAATGCAGGGCAGCAGCTTCTAAGGCTAATAAGATACTAGCATATTTTAAAACAGGCATTGACGCAAGCGAGGAAAGCATACTGTACTGTAAGAGCAATCAAATTGTGGAACTCCTTACCTGAGGAGGTAGATGCCAATACGATATGAAAAGTATATTAAGATTTGTATGGGTTGAACTCGATAGACTTTTTTCAACCTCATCTGCTTTGTTACTTTGTTATAATTTCCTAATTGATGTTTTCAAACAGAAAAAACCTTAGGAAGGAAAGCGTAGTTTGTTCTAAACACTGCTTTATCCTGATAAAAAAAAAAAAAAATCAGGTAAGGAGAATCACAAGATGGAGCAGAAAGCTCAGATGCTCTTCTGGGTGAGGAAAAGGCTAAGAGAAAGAGAACCTTTCAAGACAACAGTTGCATGCCCTAACTATGCATTGGTACAAATATCTGTGCCTGAAGAAGCCCTCAAGACCAAGTTAAGGTTCCACGTAGGGGAAGCAGGCATAACTGGTCTTATCCTGAACAAATCTTGAACATAAGGCTAGAATGTCAGGAAGACTAAAAGAGCAGACATTTGGCATTTAAAGGAACTAGCTGAATAACAATTATCCAGACCATCCTGCAAAAAATTAAGACTTCAAGAAATCTAAAAAGAGTTCCAATGGTAATTCTTAGAGTCACACCAGGAAAGGAATACTTTGTGATAAATACGCCATGTAACAGTCTTTCTGGCCTGAATCAGTGTCTATCACTTGATCTGAAAAAAACTCTCTGAGACAAAATCAAACATTCAATTGCCATGCTGACAAATTGAGACTTGGGATCTTGATGGGAGAAGAGATCTTCCTGAGAGGAAAACACCAAGGCTGGCTTGAGAACAACTGTACCAGATCCGAGTACCACGTCCTGCAAAGCCATGCAAGAGCAATTAAAATCACGGATGCCCTTTACTGTTTTTTCATGGCTACAATACTCAATAGTAAAGCGAAAGGAAGAAAGATGTAAATCAAACTGAAAGACCAGAAAATCACTGGTGCATCTAATAGTGTCGCTTGTGGATCTCATTATCTTCAATAATACTGGGGTAGCTTGTAATTCAAGCGAGAATCCATAAAGTCTATGTCTGGCTTTCCCCAACATCCTGAACCAAAGACCATTGTCAGGGGCAAAGGTAGTGATGACTGAGGAAGTCCGCTTCCCCATTGTCCACACCCATAATGTGAATATCTGGAATCAAGCAATAATGGTGATCTGCTTAAGTCAGAATACGGCTACCTCTTTCATTGCTACGTCACTTTGAGTACCACCATGACATTGTCTCACTGAAACCTCAGAAAACAGGGGCCAGCCCTGTGGAGCATTGAAAGTTGCATGGATCACTAAGATGTTGATCAGAAACCTCACTTCCCGAGGAGACCAAACCCCCTGAACATTTTTTAAACCCCAGACTGTGCTCCAACTCAGCAAGCTGAGGTATGTGGTAAATGCTACCCAATTCTGATACAGGGCAGAAGCTTCCTAAATCTAAATTGGCGAGTCTGCCACCAAGTTAGAGATTGCCTTGTCTTGAAGTCTAAAGAGATCTTCTGAGAAATACTGTTAAATCTCCATTCCACTGTTGCGACATTTGAAGCTAAAAGAATGTAAGTGGAATCTGGCAAATTGAATGGAATCTGATGCCGCTACTATGAGACCAACCAGTTTGATGGAGAAGAGGACAGGGCTTCTGCAATTTTAGTTTGAGAGCATCTGTGAGAGAGTCTGATTGTTACAGAGTTTATGATGAAGCCAAGAAAGGCAACTCCGGTATGTGGCAGTAGAGAGCTTATTGAGAGTTTAATTCTCCAACTATGGGAATGAAGGAACTGAAGAAACTGTGTTCATATGTTTCTGAGCCATCTGAAAGAGGCAGCTCGTACCAGAATGTAGTCTAAGTAAGGAGCTACTGCTGAGCCCTGAACTCTCAATACGTACAAAAGAGATCCAAGAAGCTTTGAGAAAATACTTGGTGCTGGTGCCAGATCAAATGGGAGTGGCACACATTGCTAATGCCTGCTAAGAAAGGCAAATCTGAGAAATTTTGTATGATCCCTGTGAACAGGGATATGCAAATAAGCATCTTTCAAGTCTATGTTAGACAAAAATGTATCCTCCTCCACTAAGGGTAATATAGTGCAAAATGTTCAGCCTGTAAGTCATTACTTTCTTTGGAACAATGAAAAAAGGCTTGAATAGAACACCTGAATTTTCTACCCCAAGGGGAGCAGAATAATCACTCCCATGGCTTCTAAGTCTGTTACACATGATCTTTTGGAACATGAGACAGGAGGTATCTTCCTTGAGGAGGATGGGACTGAAAAGCTATGAGATACCCCTAGGAAATGATGTTCAAGACCAAAGGAAGGTCAACAGAATTTTCTGAAAGCCTCCTGAAAAAAGTTAAAAAAGTTAAGTCAGACGCCCGACCAGTGTCTGGGTTGGGGGCTGCACCTTCATGTTGATTTCTGTTTGAACTTAAAGGGATACTGAACACATTTTTTTTTCTTTCATGATTCAGATAGAGCTTGCAATTTTAAGCAACTTTCTAATTTACTTCTATTATACATTTTTCTTCGTTCTCTTGGTATCTTTATTTGAAAAAGCAGGAATGTAAGCTTATGAGCCGACCCATTTTTGGTTCAGCATCCTGGATAGTGCTTGCTGATTGGTGGCTACATTTATCCACCTTCTATCCTATGGACAGAAAACTTTAAGGTTTCCTCAGGACATTCTTTCAGCTGGAGGAAACATTTAGCCTACCAGATGAAAGGATCGCTATATGATAGAAGAGGTACTACCCTCTAAAGGAACGGTAAAGTAAAAATATCACTGTCCATCTTTGTAATGGTCTCCAACACCTCCAATTTTTCAGAAGGTAAAGGAAAGACATTTTTTAATTTGGCCAAGGAAACAAAGGGAATGTCTAGTTTGTTCCATTTCTTGCTAATAAGCTCAGAAACCAGGAAGGTAGATAAATTATTTAAAGCAGTCACAAAAAAGGTTATCAGTTTTTTTCACAAATTGTTTGACTGTACATGGGGAGTCCCCAATATGCAAGGCAAGTCAAAATGTTGTGCAATAGAGTGTGTATGTGCTCCAATTTGAAATAAAACTTTTGCTACTTAATTCAGAAGTGGGTCATGGGTTTCTGAATAATTGTCCTCAGCTGAGAAGCGGGATTCTAATTATAAATTGTACTAATGATACATTCTGTATAAATTGTCCCAAATGAGCCCAGGACCTGTGAAGGGTTCTGTTCCTTTGCATGCATATGTGTTTAACTGGTGGAGGCATGAAAGCAATCAGTTGTGAAATTGCAGAGTGAATGAACTGTTTTAAGTTAGGGGACAGCTCAGTAGAACTGTCCAGGGGATAACCCTGGTAGTAACAAAATCCTGAGTACTCTGCTGCAAATGCAATAATGCATAACCCTGTCTGGCAATAGACACAGATTAAACCCTTAGGTTACAAAGCTGAGTAGGGGGGCACACTTACACTTTCTTACACAGCAAATACCTATGATAAGAGATTAAATTATCACTAGATTGCCCTTCTAAGGGATCAGTGTTAAGTCCTAAGACTTAAGCTGCACCAGTTTGCTCTATAATGATTAAGATTAGTAAGGAGAGGCAAGTATCTAATATTAGATAGCAGCACATAAATACATTATAGCTGGCACAGAAAGACTAAAGTCCCTGTGAGGGAATCAAAACAAAATTGGGTACTGTCTTTTTAAGAGAAAAAACATAATTTATGTAAGAACTTACCTGATAAATTCATTTCTTTCATATTAGCAAGAGTCCATGAGCTAGTGACGTATGGGATATACATTCCTACCAGGAGGGGCAAAGTTTCCCAAACCTCAAAATGCCTATAAATACACCCCTCACCACACCCACAATTCAGTTTAACGAATAGCCAAGAAGTGGGGTGATAAGAAAAAAGTGCGAAAGCATATAAAATAAGGAATTGGAATAATTGTGCTTTATACAAAAAAATCATAACCACCCCAAAAAAAGGGCGGGCCTCATGGACTCTTGCTAATATGAAAGAAATGAATTTATCAGGTAAGTTCTTACATAAATTATGTTTTCTTTCATGTAATTAGCAAGAGTCCATGAGCTAGTGACGTATGGGATAATGATTACCCAAGATGTGGATCTTTCCACACAAGAGTCACTAGAGAGGGAGGGATAAAATAAAGACAGCCAATTCCTGCTGAAAATAATCCACACCCAAAATAAAGTTTAACGAAAAACATAAGCAGAAGATTCAAACTGAAACCGCTGCCTGAAGTACTTTTCTACCAAAAACTGCTTCAGAAGAAGAAAATACATCAAAATGGTAGAATTTAGTAAAAGTATGCAAAGAGGACCAAGTTGCTGCTTTGCAAATCTGATCAACCGAAGCTTCATTCCTAAACGCCCAGGAAGTAGAAACTGACCTAGTAGAATGAGCTGTAATTCTCTGAGGCGGAGTTTTACCCGACTCAACATAGGCAAGATGAATTAAAGATTTCAACCAAGATGCCAAAGAAATGGCAGAAGCTTTCTGGCCTTTTCTAGAACCGGAAAAGATAACAAATAGACTAGAAGTCTTTCTGAAAGATTTAGTAGCTTCAACATAATATTTCAAAGCTCTAACAACATCCAAAGAATGCAGCGATTTCTCCTTAGAATTCTTAGGATTAGGACATAATGAAGGAACCACAATTTCTCTACTAATGTTGTTGGAATTCACAACTTTAGGTAAAAATTCAAAAGAAGTTCGCAACACCGCCTTATCCTGATGAAAAATCAGAAAAGGAGACTCACAAGAAAGAGCAGATAATTCAGAAACTCTTCTGGCAGAAGAGATGGCCAAAAGGAACAAAACTTTCCAAGAAAGTAATTTAATGTCCAATGAATGCATAGGTTCAAACGGAGGAGCTTGAAGAGCCCCCAGAACCAAATTCAAACTCCAAGGAGGAGAAATTGACTTAATGACAGGTTTTATACGAACCAAAGCTTGTACAAAACAATGAATATCAGGAAGAATAGCAATCTTTCTGTGAAAAAGAACAGAAAGAGCAGAGATTTGTCCTTTCAAGGAACTTGCGGACAAACCTTTATCTAAACCATCCTGAAGAAACTGTAAAATTCTCGGAATTCTAAAAGAATGCCAAGAAAAATGATGAGAAATACACCAAGAAATATAAGTCTTCCAGACTCTATAATATATCTCTCTAGATACAGATTTACGAGCCTGTAACATAGTATTAATCACAGCGTCAGAGAAACCTCTTTGACGAAGAATCAAGCGTTCAATCTCCATACCTTTAAATTTAAGGATTTCAGATCCTGATGGAAAAAAGGACCTTGTGACAGAAGGTCTGGTCTTAACGGAAGAGTCCACGGTTGGCAAGAGGCCATCCGGACAAGATCCGCATACCAAAACCTGTGAGGCCATGCCGGAGCTACCAGCAGAACAAACGAGCATTCCTTCAGAATCTTGGAGATTACTCTTGGAAGAAGAACTAGAGGCGGAAAGATATAGGCAGGATGATACTTCCAAGGAAGTGATAATGCATCCACTGCCTCCGCCTGAGGATCCCGGGATCTGGACAGATACCTGGGAAGTTTCTTGTTTAGATGGGACGCCATCAAATCTATTTCTGGAAGTTCCCACATTTGAACGATCTGAAGAAATACCTCTGGGTGAAGAGACCATTCGCCCGGATGCAACGTTTGGCGACTGAGATAATCCGCTTCCCAATTGTCTACACCTGGGATATGAACCGCAGAGATTAGACAGGAGCTGGATTCCGCCCAAACCAAAATTCGAGATACTTCTTTCATAGCCAGAGGACTGTGAGTTCCTCCTTGATGATTGATGTATGCCACAGTTGTGACATTGTCTGTCTGAAAACAAATGAACGATTCTCTCTTCAGAAGAGGCCAAAACTGAAGAGCTCTGAAAATTGCACGGAGTTCCAAAATATTGATCGGTAATCTCACCTCCTGAGATTCCCAAACTCCTTGTGCCGTCAGAGATCCCCACACAGCTCCCCAACCTGTGAGACTTGCATCTGTTGAAATTACAGTCCAGGTCGGAAGCACAAAAGAAGCCCCCTGAATTAAACGATGGTGATCCGTCCACCACGTTAGAGAGTGTCGAACAATCGGTTTTAAAGATATTAATTGAGATATCTTTGTGTAATCCTTGCACCATTGATTCAGCATACAAAGCTGAAGAGGTCGCATGTGAAAACGAGCAAAGGGGATCGCGTCCGATGCAGCAGTCATAAGACCTAGAATTTCCATGCATAAGGCTACCGAAGGAAATGATTGTGACTGAAGGTTTCGACAAGCTGCCATCAGTTTTAGACGCCACTTGTCTGTTAAAGACAGAGTCATGGACACTGAATCTATTTGGAAACCCAGAAAGGTTACCCTTGTCTGAGGAATCAATGAACTTTTTTGTAAATTGATCCTCCAACCATGATCTTGAAGAAACAACACAAGTCGATTCGTATGAAATTCTGCTAAATGTAAAGACTGAGCAAGTACCAAGATATTGTCCAAATAAGGAAATACCACAATACCCTGTTCTCTGATTACAGACAGAAGGGCACCGAGAACCTTTGTAAAAATTCTTGGAGCTGTAGCAAGGCCAAACGGCAGAGCCACAAACTGGTAATGCTTGTCCAGAAAAGAGAATCTCAGGAACCGATAATGATCCGGATGAATCGGAATATGCAGATATGCATCCTGTAAATCTATTGTGGACATATAATTCCCTTGCTGAACAAAAGGCAAGATAGTCCTTACAGTTACCATCTTGAACGTTGGTATCCTTACATAACGATTCAATATTTTTAGATCCAGAACTGGTCTGAAGGAATTCTCCTTCTTTGGTACAATGAAGAGATTTGAATAAAACCCCATCCCCTGTTCCTGAACTGGAACTGGCACAATTACTCCAGTCAACTCTAGATCTGAAACACAATTCAGAAATGCTTGAGCTTTTACTGGATTTACTGGGACACGGGAAAGAAAAAATCTCTTTGCAGGAGGTCTCAACTTGAAACCAATTCTGTACCCTTCTGAAACAATGTTCTGAATCCAAAGATTGTGAACAGAATTGATCCAAATTTCTTTGAAAAAACGTAACCTGCCCCCTACCAGCTGAGCTGGAATGAGGGCCGCACCTTCATGTGGACTTAGAAGCAGGCTTTGCCTTTCTGGCTGGCTTGGATTTATTCCAGATTGGAGATGGTTTCCAAACTGAAACTGCTCCTGAGGATGAAGGATCAGGTTTTTGTTCTTTGTTGAAACGAAAGGAACGAAAACGATTATTAGCTCTGTTTTTACCCTTAGATTTTTTATCCTGTGGTAAAAAAGTTCCTTTCCCGCCAGTAACAGTTGAAATAATAGAATCCAACTGAGAACCAAATAATTTGTTACCCTGGAAAGAAATGGAAAGTAGAGTTGATTTAGAAGCCATATCAGCATTCCAAGTCTTAAGCCATAAAGCTCTTCTAGCTAAAATAGCTAGAGACATAAACCTGACATCAACCCTGATAATATCAAAGATGGCATCACAGATAAAATTATTAGCATGCTGAAGAAGAATAATAATATCATGAGAATCATGATGTGTTACTTGTTGCGCTAAGGTTTCCAACCAAAAAGTTGAAGCTGCAGCAACATCAGCCAAAGATATAGCAGGTCTAAGAAGATTACCTGAACACAGATAAGCTTTTCTTAGAAAGGATTCAATTTTCCTATCTAAAGGATCCTTAAACGAAGTACCATCTGACGTAGGAATAGAAGTACGTTTAGCAAGGGTAGAAATAGCCCCATCAACCTTAGGGATTTTGTCCCAAAATTCTAATCTGTCAGACGGCACAGGATATAATTGCTTAAAACGTTTAGAAGGAGTAAATGAATTACCCAATTTATCCCATTCTTTGGAAATTACTGCAGAAATAGCATTAGGAACAGGAAAAACTTCTGGAATAACCACAGGAGATTTAAATACCTTATCCAAACGTTTAGAATTAGTATCAAGAGGACCAGAATCCTCTATTTCTAAAGCAATTAGAACTTCTTTAAGTAAAGAACGAATAAATTCCATTTTAAATAAATATGAAGATTTATCAGCATCAACCTCTGAGACAGAATCCTCTGAACCAGAAGAGTCATCAGAATCAGAATGATGATGTTCATTTAAAAATTCATCTGTAGGGAGAGAAGTTTTAAAAGATTTTTTACGTTTACTAGAAGGAGAAATAACAGACATAGCCTTCTTTATGGATTCAGAAACAAAATCTCTTATGTCATCAGGAACATTCTGCACCTTAGATGTTGAAGGAACTGCAACAGGCAATGGTACTTTACTAAAGGAAATATTATCTGCATTAACAAGTTTGTCATGACAATCAATACAAACAACAGCTGGAGGAATAGCTACCAAAAGTTTACAGCAGATACACTTAGCTTTGGTAGATCCAGCACTAGACAGCGATTTTCCTGTAGTATCTTCTGACTCAGATGCAACGTGAGACATCTTGCAATATGTAAGAGAAAAAACAACAACATATAAAGCAAAATTGATCAAATTCCTTAAATGACAGTTTCAGGAATGGGAAAAAATGCCAAAGAACAAGCTTCTAGCAACCAGAAGCAATGAAAAATGAGACTTAAATAATGTGGAGACAAAAGCGACGCCCATATTTTTTAGCGCCAAATAAGACGCCCACATTATTTGGCGCCTAAATGCTTTTTGGCGCCAAAAATGACGCCACATCCGGAACGCCGACATTTTTGGCGCAAAATAACGTCAAAAAATGATGCAACTTCCGGCGACACGTATGAAAAAAGTCTGCGCCAAGAATGACGCAATAAAATGAAGCATTTTCAGCCCCCGCGAGCCTAACAGCCCACAGGGAAAAAAGTCAAATTTTTGAAGGTAAGAAAAAATGAATTAAATCAAATGCATTATCCCAAATATGAAACTGACTGTCTGAAAAATAAGGAAAGTTGAACATTCTGAGTCAAGGCAAATAAATGTTTGAATACATATATTTAGAACTTTATAAACAAAGTGCCCAACCATAGCTTAGAGTGTCACAGAAAATAAGATTTACTTACCCCAGGACACTCATCTACATGTTTGTAGAAAGCCAAACCAGTACTGAAACGAGAATCAGCAGAGGTAATGGTATATATAAGAGTATATCGTCGATCTGAAAAGGGAGGTAAGAGATGAATCTCTACGACCGATAACAGAGAACCTATGAAATAGACCCCTTAGAAGGAGATCACTGCATTCAAATAGGCAATACTCTCCTCACATCCCTCTGACATTCACTGCACGCTGAGAGGAAAACCGGGCTCCAACTTGCTGCGGAGCGCATATCAACGTAGAATCTAGCACAAACTTACTTCACCACCTCCATCGGAGGCAAAGTTTGTAAAACTGAATTGTGGGTGTGGTGAGGGGTGTATTTATAGGCATTTTGAGGTTTGTGAAACTTTGCCCCTCCTGGTAGGAATGTATATCCCATACGTCACTAGCTCATGGACTCTTGCTAATTACATGAAAGAAATGTGTACTTTAAAATATAAAAAAATGACAGTCAATAAAGGGTGAAATCAATATATATTTATGTAAAACTCTAGTTATTTAGGGTGCTTACCACTAAGGCTTTAATGATAAATTTTATTGTGTCAGTAAAGATGGCCGTATGTGAGGAAAAGGAGGAACAGAGAACAGATATGGAGGGAAAGTGTTAACTCCTTGAGGTCTGCACAGAAGGAAGCTTAGAAACTTAGCAAAATGAGATCACCAGCGTCAGAGATGTTCCTGATCATTTGAGAGCCTTCTGAGAAGGAGGAGCAGAGCTCTTGTATGTAATAAATACTAGAAACAACTTTAACCCATTAACACCCTTAGGATATTCCATGCCATCTTAAAGGTGCTGGGCCTAAAAGCCCTTAGGACGGCATGGAACTATTCTGGCGTTCTGCTCCCCTCCTCAAGTAAACACTGCTGGATCTGACGAGGTGTACCTAGCAAATGCAGGCAGTCCCCGAGGAACCAATTAGTACATTTTTGAGTCACATGATTTCAGTGGTGATCATGTGCATTCCAATTTAGCCCTTTGTTCACATTCGCATCCGGGACAGGGTTAAAGAGACAGTACCTCAATGTTATTGTAAATGTGTAAAAGTGTCCAAAAGTGCCTAAAACTGTATGTAAAGTTATCTGGTGTATGTAACTATGACCCCAGGCTATGTGAATCATGTGTACATGTTCATGTCAATAGCCTGTGAGTTTTGTGAGTGCAGGTACCTACTTATCTGTCAGCACTCAATGTACTGTGCTAACACAGGATCTAAGGAAGACATATCAAGCTGCAGGAAACTAAGTCAAGTAGAAGAGCGCACCATGTGTAGTACATACTAATACAGGATCCAAGGAAGAAATACCAAACTACAAGGGACCTGCTTCCAGCAGAAGAGATCATCCTGTGTAGTATTCACTAACACTGGATCTAAGGAAGGAGTACCAAGCTGCTGGAGACTGCGTCCAGTAGAATAGCCCATCCAGTGTAGTATTCACTAACACTGGATCTAAGGAAGGAGTACCAAGCTGCAGGAGACTTTATTTATAAAATATTTTACCAGGAAAGATACATTGAGATTTCTCTTGTTTTCAAGTATGTCCTGGGTACACAAAACATTGCATTGATACAATGGGTACAATAAAATACAAAAACAATAATAATACACAATATATGAACAAAAAACAGAATTTATGCTTACCTGATAAATTACTTTCTCTTGTGGTGTATCCAGTCCACGGATTCATCCTTTACTTGTGGGATATTCTCCTTCCCTACAGGAAGTGACAAAGAGAGCACACAGCAGAGCTGTCCATATAGCTCCCCCTCTAGCTCCACCCCCCAGTCATTCGACCGAAGGTTAGGAAGAAAAAGGAGAAACCATAGGGTGCAGTGGTGACTGTAGGTTAAAAATAAAAAAACCCTGTCTTAAAATGACAGGGCAGGCCGTGGACTGGATACACCACAAGATAAAGTAATTTATCAGGTAAGCATAAATTCTGTTTTCTCTTGTAAGGTGTATCCCGTCCACGGATTCATCCTTTACTTGTGGGATACCAATACCAAAGCTTTAGGACACGGATGAAGTGAGGGAACAAGACAGGTACCTTAAGCGGAAGGCACCACTGCTTGTAAAACCTTTCTCCCAAAAATAGCCTCAGAAGAAGCAAAAGTATCGAATTTGTAAAATTTGGAAAAAGTATGCAGCGAAGACCAAGTCGCTGCCTTACAAATCTGTTCAACAGAAGCCTCATTTTTAAAAGCCCATGTGGAAGCCACTGCTCTGGTAGAATGAGCAGTAATTGTTTCAGGAGGCTGCTGGCCAGCAGTCTCATAGGCCAAACGGATGATGCTTTTCAGCCAAAAGGAAAGAGAGGTAGCATTCGCCTTCTGACCTCTCCTCTTACCAGAATAGATAACAAACAAAGAAGTTGTTTGTCTGAAATCCTTAGTTGCTTGTAAATAGAACTTTAAAGCACGAACCACATCAAGATTGTGTAACAAACGTTCCTTCTTCGACGAAGGATTAGGACACAGAGAAGGAACAACAATTTCCTGGTTAATATTCCTATTAGACACAACCTTAGGAAGAAAACCGGGTTTGGTACGTAAAACTACCTTATCTACATGGAACACCAGGTAAGGTGAATCACACTGTAAAGCAGATAACTCTGAAACTCTTCGAGCAGAAGAGATAGCTACCAAAAAAAAAACTTTCCAAGATAAAAGCTTAATATCTATGGAATGTAAAGGTTCAAACGGAACCCCTTGCAAAACTGAAAGAACTAAATTCAGACTCCATGGCGGAGCCACAGATCTATAAACAGGCTTGATTCTGACTAAAGCCTGACTAAACGTTTGAACATCTGGTACCTCTGCCAGACGTTTGTGAAAAAGAATAGACAAAGCAGATATCTGTCCCCTTAAGGAACTAGCTGATAATCCTTTCTCCAATCCATCTTGGAGAAAAGACAAAATCCTGGGAATCCTAACCTTACTCCACGAGTAACCCTTTGATTCGCACCAAAAAAGATATTTTCGCCAAATCTTATGGTAGATTTTCCTGGTGACAGGCTTTCTAGCCTGAATCAGGGTATCAATAACCACGCTTTGATAGAATTAGGCGTTCAATCTACAAGCAGTCAGACGCAGAGAAATTAGATTTGGATGTTTGAAAGGACCCTGAATAAGAAGGTCCTGCCTCATTGGCAGTGACCATGGTGGCACAGATGGCATGTCCACTAGGTCTGCATACCAAGTCCTGCGTGGCCACGCAGGCGCTATTAGAATCACCAAGGCCCTCTCCTGCTTGATTCTGGCAACCAGACGAGGGAGGAGAGGAAAAGGTGGGAAAACATAGGCCAGATTGAAGGACCAAGGCACTGCTAGAGCATCTATCAGCACCGCCTGGGGATCCCGGGACCTGGACCCGTAAAGAGGAAGCTTGGTGTTCTGACGGGACGCCATCAGATCCAATTCTGGAGTGCCCCATAGCTGAGTCAGCTGGGCAAATACCTCCGGGTGGAGTTCCCACTCCCCCGGGTGAAAAGTCTGACGACTTAGAAAATCCGCCTCCCAGTTGTCTACTCCTGGGATGTGAATTGCTGAGAGGTGGCAAGAGTGATCCTCCGCCCACCTGATTATTTTGGTTACTTCCATCATTGCTAAGGAACTCCTTGTTCCCCCTTGATGATTGACATAAGCTACAGTCGTGATGTTGTCCGACTGAAATCTGATGAATTTGGCCGCAGCTAGCTGAGGCCATGCCTGAAGCGCGTTGAATATCGCCCTCAGTTCCAGAATGTTTATCGGGAGAAGAGCTTCTTCCCGAGACCATAAGCCCTGAGCTTTCAGGGAGTCCCAGACTGCACCCCAGCCCAACAGACTGGCGTCGGTCGTTACAATGATCCACTCTGGTCTGCGGAAACACATTCCCTGAGACAGGTGATCCTGAGACAACCACCAGAGAAGGGAATCTCTGGTCCCCTGGTCCAACTGTATTTGAGGAGACAAATCTGCATAATCCCCATTCCACTGTCTGAGCATGCAAAGTTGCAGTGGTCTGAGATGTATCCGTGCAAAAGGGACTATATCCATTGCCACTACCATTAATCCGATTGTCTCCATGCACTGAGCTACAGATGGCTGAGGAATGGAATGAAGAGCTCGGCAAGTAGTTAAGAGTTTTAACTTTCTGACCTCCGTCAAAAATATCTTCATTTCTACCGAGTCTATTAGTGTTCCTAGGAAGGGAACTCTTGTGAGGGGGGAGAGAGAACTCTTTTTGATGTTCACCTTCCACCTGTGAGACCTCAGAAAGGCCACTACAATTTCCGTGTGAGACTTGGCTCTTTGGAAAGTCGACGCCTGAATTAAGATGTCGTCTAGATAAGGAGCCACTGCTATGCCCCGCGGTCTTAGCACTGCCAAGAGGGACCCTAGCACCTTTGTGAAAATTCTGGGAGCAGTGGCCAACCCGAAAGGGAGAGCCACAAACTGATAATGCTTGTCCAGAAAGGCAAACCTGAGAAACTGGTGATGATCTTTGTGGATAGGAATGTGCAGATACGCATCCTTTAGATCCACGGTAGTCATATATTGACCCTCCTGGATCATTGGTAAGATTGTCCAAATGGTCTCCATCTTGAATGATGGGACTCTGAGGAATTTGTTTAGAATTTTGAGATCCAGGATTGGTCTGAAAGTTCCTTCTTTTTTGGGAACCACAAACAGGTTTGAGTAAAACCCCAGCCCTTGTTCCGCAATTGGAACTGGGTGGATCACTCCCATTGTATGTAGGTCTTCTACACAGCGTAAGAACGCCTCTTTCTTTGTCGTGTCTGTAGACAGACGAGAAATATGGAACCTTCCCCTTGGAGGGGAGTCCTTGAATTCTAGAAGATATCCCTGGGAAACAATCTCTAAGGCCCAGGGATCGTGTACGTCTCTTGCCCAGGCCTGAGCGAAGAGAGAGAGTCTGCCCCCTACTAGATCCGATCCCGGATCTGGGGCAACCCCATCATGCTGTCTTGGAGGCAGCTGCAGGCTTCTTGGCCTGTTTACCCTTGTTCCAGCCCTGGTAAGGTTTCCAGGCTGCCCTGGGTTGTGAAGTGTTACCCTCTTGCTTTGCAGCAGGGGAGGATGAAGCGAGACCGCTCCTGAAATTCCGAAAGGAACGAAAATTATTTTGTTTGTTCTTCGTCTTGAAGGACTTGTCCTGGGGGAGAGCATGGCCTTTTCCCCCAGTGATTTCTGATATAATCTCCTTTAATTCAGGCCCAAAGAGGGTCTTTCCTTTGAAAGGGATTTTCAATAGTTTGGATTTTGACGACACATCGGCCGACCAGGACTTTAGCGATAACGCCCTGCGCGTTAAAGTGGCAAAACCTGAATTTTTTGCAGCTAACTTGGCTATTTGGAAAGCGGCATTTGTGATAAAAGAATTAGCCAGCTTAAAAGCCTTAATTCTGTCCATAATGTCGTCATATGAGGTCTCCGTCTGGAGCGCATCTTCCAGCGCCTCGAACCAGAAAGCAGCTGCAGTAGTTACAGGAACAATGCACGCAATAGGTTGGAGAAGAAAACCTTGTTGAACAAAAATTTTCTAAAGTAAACCCTCTAATTTTTTATCCATAGGGTCTTTAAAAGCACAACTGTCTTCGATTGGTATAGTTGTGCGTTTAGCAAGTGAAGAAACAGCCCCCCTACCTTAGGGACCGTCTGCCACGAGTCCCGCATGGGGTCAGATATGGGGAACATTTTCTTAAAAGCAGGAGGGGGAACAAAGGGAATACCTGGTCTATCCCACTCCCTAGAAACGATATCCGCAATCCTCTTAGGGACCGGGAACACATCAGTGTAAACAGGAACTTCTAGGTACTTGTCCATTTTACACAATTTCTCCGGAACCACCATAGGGTCGCAGTCATCCAGAGTAACTAATACCTCCCTGAGTAATAAGCGAGGTGTTCTAGTTTAAATTTAAAAGCCAACGTATCGGAGTCTGTCTGAGGAGCAACCTTTCCCGAATCGGAAACTTCTCCCTCAGACAGCACATCCCTCGCCCCCATGTCAGAGCGTTGTGAGTGTATATCGGATACGGCTACTAAAGCGTCAGAATGCTCATAATCTGTTCTTAAAACAGAGCTATCACGCTTTGCAGGTAACACGGGCAGTTTAGATAAAAATACTGAGAGGGAATTATCCATAACTGCTCTGAATAAAGCTTACCCTTCCTTCATGGGGATCTTATCAGTCCTTTTCTAGCATTATCAAAGTCTTGTCTAGAAATAAATGACTGAACATACCTTATTGCAGCCTAATCTGCAAACCGTTCCCCCCAACTGAAGTTTTCTTGTACTCCTCAGTCCTGTGTGGGAACAGCAGTGGATTTTAGTTACAACATGCTAAAATAATTTTCCTCTCTGCAGAAATCTTCATCCCTTTTCTGCTGGAGAGTAAATAGTACACACCGGTACCATTTAAAATAACAAACTTTTGCTTGTAGAACAAAAACTACAAATCTAACACCACATTCACTTTACCCTCCTGAGAGAGACCCTACTGCTTAGAGCCGGCAAAGAGAATGACTGGGGGGTGGAGCTAGAGGGGGAGCTATATGCACAGCTCTGCTGTATGCTCTCTTTGCCACTTCCTGTAGGGAAGGAGAATATCCCACAAGTAAAGGATGAATCCGTGGACTGGATACAACTTACAAGAGAAATTTAACATAGAACAGGTAGGAAATATATAATCAACCATGACAGGTGCATTCTGTTTTGAGATATGTAGAGAGGGATCTCTTAAAGGATATTAGGCATGGGGAAGGTTTAAAAGTGTGCGGGAGGTCGTTCCATAATTGTGGTACTCTGTAGGAAAAAGTAGTATCGAGCTGCTTTCTTTTTGTATTGAGGCAAGCTAAATAATGTGCTGGTACTGGATCGGAGGTTATAGGAGGTGGGAATAGCCGGGGAGAGCATTTTGCTCAGGTAGGGTGGGAGCTTCCCTGAAAAGCTTTTAAACGCAAGGCTGGAAAGATGGAGGTTGTGTTTGGATTCCAGCGACAGCCAGTTTAGTTCTTTTAGCATGTCACAATGGTGGGTCCTGTAATTACATTGTAGCACAAAGCGGCAGAACGAGTTATACAATGTATTAAGTTTATTAAGGTGAGTTTGCAGTGCAGGTGCATATACTACATCCCCATAATCCACGATTGGCATCAGCATTTCCTGTACAATCTTTTCATTTACAGTAGGGCTGAGGCAGGATTTGTTTCTGTACAGGGCACCTATTTTTGGATAAAGCTTAGATGCCAGTTTTTCTATATGGAGGCCAAAAGATAGATTGGGGTCTAACAACATACCCAAGTATTTAAAAGAGTGGACTGCGGTCAGTGTACAATTTGATTTTGTTTTGATGCATAGATGGGAATTTTGTAGTTTGTGTAGTTTAGGTCCTGTTCCAAAGATCATTGTGACAGTTTTGTCAGTGTTTAGGAAGAGTTTGTGTTTTGAGATCCACTTTTCTACCTCTGTGAACTGGTCTTGGAGCACTGCTTGAAGCTGCGGCAGATCGGAATTGTTTGCATAGATTACTGTGTCGTCTGCGTACATGTGTACAGTTGACGATTTGCAGACATTAGGCAGATCATTTATAAATAAGGTGAATAGTAGGGGGCCGAGAATGGAACCTTGGGGAACACCATACGTGACTGGGAGAGGGAGGGAGTTGCTGTCAGAAATGGAGACATATTGTGATCAATCCGATACATATGATCAAAACCAGGTTAGCGGATGATCACTAATACCTGAATTTTTTTAATTTGAGCAGTAGTATGTCGTGGTCTACTGTGTCAAAGGCCTTTGCAAAATCAAGGAAAATAGCTCCAGTTAGGTCTCCTTGTTCCATTCCAGTTTGGATGTTGTTGCAAACTTTTAGGAGGGCAGTTGTAGTGGAGTGATTTGTACGAAAACCTGATTGATCAGGGGTCAGATAGTTAGATTGTTGGTAATATTCACATAATTGCGTATGGACACATTTTTCTAAGATTTTTGACAATACTGGGAGCAATGATATTGGGCGATAGTTAGAAACCAAGGTTATCTCCCCACTTTTATGGATAGGCACTATTCTTGCAGTCTTCCAAAGTTTGGGTATGTATCCAAACACCAAGGATTCGTTAATTAGGGTTGTGACAGGTTTAGCAATAACTGGCGCACTAAGCTTCAACAGCATTGCTGGGATTTGATCAGGTCCAGACTGGTTTTTCATTTTTAGGTTATTAAAGGTGTTTCTTAATGACATTGATGGGTACAGGTCTAAAATTGAACTTCTCTATAATGGGTCTTTCCTGATTAAGTGGGGTCTGATCCACATTTGTAGCTTCAGGATGCGTGTCATTTATTAGTTTGTTAATCAGGGTGGTGGAGCATCCAACAAAATAATTGTTAAAGGCATTTGCTACTTCTAAGGGGAGTTGCAGGGTTTGGTTGTCCACATTGACAGTGGAGGGTTGGGAGTGGATTGGTGGAGTTTGTAAGTTATTTATGAGTTTCCAAAACTTTCTAGGGTTTGATATGTTATTGTTCAGATTTTCACAGAAATATTGGGCCTTGGTCAATTTTGTTTGTTTAGTGCATATATTTCGCCATTGTCTATATACACAGTGATCGTTTATAGAGCCAGTATGCTTGAACTTTGACCACAATGAATCCCGAAACTGGTACATTTGAATGAGGACAGCTGTGATCCAATTCAAGTGTGCTCCTTTTACTCTTACCTTACGCAGCGGGGCATGTAAATTCCAAACTTGTAGGAGTTCGGACTGAAAGAATTCAACTGCAGAGTCAAGATCTGGGATTAGGTTTAATCTGTGCCAGGGGACGTTCTTGATGTCATTTAGAAATGATTGAAGATTGCCCCGACTTCCGGTAGGCGGCTTAACAAGATGGCCACAGCTTCACTTTGCTCCGGGACTGAAACCTGCTTTTAAGTACACTGTGGCAACATCCCCAGCCATCCATACCTCCCTTGGCAATAATTGTGCCTGGGAATACTCCAGGATCAGGACATTACAACTCCTGGCCTCCGAGAAGATACAGAAAAGTAAGGAATTTGTTTTTGGACCTACAGACGTGCATGCTCAGACAACCAAGATGGCTCGCATTGCTGAGGCCCTAGTAGATATATTCATGCCTATGCTGGATTCCTTAACAACAACTATAGGGGATCTCCTCTGTGAAGTGCGAGAGCTTCGCACACCCGAACATCCTCATGTAATTCCTACATGTCTGAGTGTGCCTCGTCAGATGTCACCAGCTCGTGTGAACAGCGATACCTTAGATAACGGCACTATATCACAGATGGAAGAATCACTCTCCCCTATCCTCCCTCCTCAACCAAACTACCTGATCATGTCGGAAACAGAGATATTGAAAGAGGTAGCGGTCCCCAACACACGGATCTACCTAAGACCTGCTTCTGTAGAGGCGCATCAAACCTCGGGACTCCTGGCACTCTTTGGGACTGAGAGCGCTGACGGCCCCACGATCGGTGTCCCTGATCCTCTTCACCTCGGCTCTCCAGCCATCAGCATGCTGTTGTGTTCAGCCGACACGCCTGGCAAATGTCCTCACCTGCCGGAAAGGGGCGACGATGCAACTCCCGAGCCCCCAGAGGCCCTCGCCGCACTGCGCACACCGGGAGAAGACAATAGCTGCAGAACTCATGCTGCACAGGAGAGCAGACAGGCAGCGGTTGTAACCTCCACACCGCAAGGTGACGGCTATTCTGTTGTAGCGCCACTGTATTGGCTTCTTGCTGCGGAACAACCCCTATCTCAGCCGCAAAAGAACTGCACCCTTCTGAGGCATGAGTGCCATACTCCTTCTCGTGCTGGGGTCGGGTGATCCGCTCCAGACAATAATCCTATACTCCAGCTGACTGGGTGGCAGAGCGGTCGTATGAATACAAATTTTCAGCTGGCTCATGTATAATGGTGGAGTAACGGACATATTTTAATATCTGACTGTGTGTGTGCTCTGGTACCTTTGCACTTTATTCTCAGTCATACACCGCTTCTTGTGTGTTGAAAGAATTGAGTCTACCATACCTATTAGAAAGCATAATTTCTTATCAGGACACACAGGGGCTGAAGGCACTTAGAAGCAGCGGCTGCACTAATCTATTGTCATGTATATCAACCACTTTGTGCTGCTTCGGTGCTGTTTGTTTGCTTTGCCGGTCAGTGTTATTCAGTCTACTAATAGTACTTTGTTTGGCAGGCAACTTACAATAAAATCTTGTCAGCACTTTTTCTTATTAGATGCACCTTGGTGAATCAAAACGATACTGCACACTGAGATCTCACCATATTTATATATATAATCTCCTGCTGGGGGCCATAGTCAGATGTACTTAATAGTTTTGAGTAGCTTATGAATGCACCCATCCCACCCAGAACCACCAAGAATCTATCAAGTATTTACGTGCATGCAACATAGGAGCGGCCACACTGTTTACACTGGGTGATTAGCACAGTCAGTCACTAACCCATTGTATAATATAAGATACCTGCCGGGCAGTACAATCTGTGAATTAATTGAAGCTGAGTAATTGATGCCCTTACACATACCTGGCTGGGGACCACTCTACTTAACTTAGATTTTTTCCTATTGCAGCTACCGCCCATATACCTGCTGAACCCATTCAGGACCTGCCTTGTTTTAGTTTAACTTATATGTGTAGCTTAGAAGCTCTATTTCACTATTTCATTATTTTATTATGTAATATGTGTTGTATTATTAGCTATGATTCTGAACTACTGAAAAATTATAGTGCTGTCTGCTGAGGATTGCAGTGCGTTAAAACCCTCATAATGTGTCAACAACTTTAGCCACGCTGCTTTCTTATAAGGGCCGCATTTCCACTGTAACTCCATAGTTTGGTTATTGTGTTTTATTTTGTTCTGTTTTGTTTATTAATGTTCTCATCCTGTTTAGTATTTTAAACTCTATTTAGCTAGCGCTCATCACCCTGACACATAGTAACTTCTCCAACCAGTTCAACTCCCTCAAATTCATAGATTCTCAATTTTATTGGGGACTAGGCAATTTCGTTATATACTTATCTCTATGCACTTTTGGTCGAATGTCACTTACCCTGACTACGATACCTGCTTATTTGGGTTTGGTTTCATTACTGCAGCATAATATTAATACCCCACAGTACTTAATGCTGCTAGTCATCATTCTCTCTACATAACTCATACTAACTCAGTATTTGCTATCAGCACATACAGCTTTTCTTTTTCTGTAAGCAGCCTGAATATAGTCATCTTACAGCAGCCCCTAGATTGATACTGGCGTCCTATCTCCAGACCCCAGGCTAAGAGTCAACTACATAAATGCCTGTTAGTCCCCTATACTAGTAAATCGGTCCCTCCACTCTGTGTACCCGAAAATCTGGTAACATATAGTCTTGGTCAGGGGCACAGCATAAATCAATATCATTCCCATGATAGTGCCAATTCTACACATGAAACTCACATTACTACCGGGCTATAGGACTGAGATACAACAGCTGTCCCCCATACGGTTTCAATTTACCCAATATACTCATTATAGACTAGATCTCATATGATTGGAACCTCTTTATGGAGGGACAGGCCTAGCATTAAGGGAACACTCATGCAGAAATGCCCACAGGGATAGCTGGGATATCCCCGCAATTTTGCTCTGACTCCTATGATCTGAGTACAACGCATCAGAGTTGTAGAGCATCAAGGGTGAATTGACAGTGTGTACTAGTTTTAGCTTAGTTTTGTCGATGTTTAGTTATGTTAGGTTATAAAATAATAAAAAAACCCAGTAGTGAGGTACACCTGTGTAAAAACTAAACTGCTCTCTCATTCGTAGAGGATCTCTGCAGCCTTTATTGTAACTGTAACCATTGAGCTTCTTTTCTCCTTCTTGTTTCTTAAATGTATTGGAAATATTTGCACTTGGTAGTCACATTGTACTGTTTTATCTACTCTGTAAACTTTTATCTCACCCTGCGTGGTGTTTCACAGATATACAGTTTATTCTTGTACCTCATGCTGGTTATAAATAAAATTTAAAAAAAAAAAAAAAAGAAATGATTGAAGATTAATTTTTTTTAAGGACCTGGTGATTTTAACCTTGGGAGAGGTTTTAGTTGCCTTTATTTTGCGCACACAGTACACTAAGCAGTGGTCACTGAAATTGTTAGGGAGAACACCTGCTCTTCCTGGATTCGGTCGGAAGAGGTGGAGAGAATCCAATCGAGCAGGGTGTGATTATGGCTTTTGATGTTTATGTGAGTTGGGGAGGAGATTAATTGTGTTAGCTGCAAAGACTTAAACACAGAGCAACAACTATTATTTTTTGGATTCAGCCAATCAATATTAAAATCTCCAAAAACCAAAACTTCACTTTTTGGGTTTTGAGCTATGGTTTCACTAAGGAGATGTGCTATGTCAGAAAGGGAATGCACAGTGGAGCTAGGTGGGCGGTTGATTCCTGCAACAATTATCGATTTACTGCACGGGATCTCAATTGTGCCAGAAAGGAAATCAAAGGTGGCAGGAGAGCTAGATTTTTGTAAGGGGGGTGTACTTTGTGAAATTGTCAACATAAATTACAATGCCGCCTCCTCTCTTTGCTCTGTCATTTCTATGGCATGAATACCCATGTATTGCAATGGCAGAGTCAGGTATTTCTTGCTGTTAGCCATGATTCAGAGATCACAATGATTTTGGGATTGTATTGTAAACACCAAGCTTGTAGTGCATCAATTTTTGGTAGTAAGCTGCGGATATTACAGTGCACAAAGGAGATTCCTTTTTAAGCTGGAAGGCTAGGAATGAAATGTGTTGGGGGACCAGGGTTAGACTCTACATCATTTGCAAAGGCAAGTAACATAAGGAATAGAAATTTGGACATAGTTTTTGTTTTGCCATATAGTGAATGGGATACTTTATAGTTTTGTGAGGTGGGGGTAGGAGGGTTATTTTTTATAACTCTCTACCAGCACTCAGCAGATAAGTTACAGCAACAGAGCAGGCTATGGTGCATGATAATTTGTTTTCTAGTTTGAGGTGTGTGCTTATGGCTGTAGTGATGTGAACAAAATTGGAGTGAGAAAAGGGTTAACACAAATAACAGTATGGTCATATTTGGATTCATGTTAGTGGTATGAGGTGTGTAGATGAAAATAAAACAAAAATAGTACAACATTAAAAAGAAATAAAAGTAATACTATTGATGTGTGATATATACAGACTAGCCCATCCTGTGTAGTGCTCACTAACACTGGATCTAACAAAGGAGTACCAAGCTGCAGGAGACTGCGTCCAGTAGAATAGCCCATCCAGTGTAGTATTCACTAGCACTGGATCTAAGGAAGGAGTGCCAAGCTGCTGGAAACCTGCTACCAGTAGAAGAGCCCATCCTGTGTAGTGCACACTAACATAGGATCTTAGGAAGGAGTAACAAGCTGCAGGAGGCCGGCTTCCAGTTTAAAAGCCCATCCTGTGTAGTACACACTAACATAGGATCTAAGAAAAGAGTACCAAGCTGCAAGAGGCCGGTTTCTAGTTTAAAAGCCCATCCTGTGTAGTACACACTAGCATTGGATCTAAGGAAGGAGTGCCAAACTACAGGAGACCTGCTTCAAGTAGAAGAGCCCATACTGTTTATTACACACTAACATAGGATCTAAGGAAAGAGTACCAAGCTGCAGGAGGCCGGCTTCCAGTAGAAGAGCCATTCCTGTGTAGTACGCACTAATACAAGATCTAAGGAAGGAGTACTCTGAGGCACCAACAAGGAGGCTGCAGGATCAGTCCCAACGACACCTGTGGCAGGCAAGTGACAAACTCCTGCAGGGGAATTACTATCACCGCCAATGTATTTCTTTACACCTCTTTGTCCTATTCCCGGCTCTCTAAGGGGGATATTGGGTCTTGTATCAGTTTGAGAACCTCTTTAATCAATGTGTAGATCAGCACTTCCTACCTTCCTCCTTGCTGGAGGCAAAAAATGACTAAGGAATCATGGGAAAGTCGGAGGGATTAAAGTTTTGTGATGTGGGGTATTTTGCCTACTCCTGTAGGACTGGACTTGCCGGAAGTGAACGCTCATGGACTCTCACCATCTTATGAAACAAATGCATGTTGCAGTTAGTCCCAATCACTATGATGATAATATGCATGTTGCAGTCAGCCCCAATCAGTATGATGATGATATGCAGGTTGCAGTCAGCCCCAATCAGTATGATGATGATATGCAAGGTTGCAGTCAATCCCAGTCAGTATGATGATGATGATATGCATGTCACAGTAAGTCCCAGTAAATATGATGATGATATGCATGTCACAGTAAGTCCCAGTCAGTATGATGATGATGATGATATGCATGTCACAGTAAGTCCCAGTCAGTATGATGATGATGATGATGATATGCATGTCACAGTAAGTCCCTGTCAGTATGATGGTGATATGCATGTTGTAGTCAGTCCCATTCAGTGTGATGATGAGATGAATGTTACAGTCATTCCAAATTAGTATGATGTTAACATAATTTATGCTTACCTGATAAATTAATTTATTTTTTCGTGGTGAGTCTCCACGAAAGTCCTTACTGTTGGGAATTCGCCAGGAGGAGGCAAAGACATCCTACAGTAAATGCTTTAATATCGCTCCCACTTCCTGTTCCCTCCCAGTATTTCATAAAGTCAAGAACAGGAAGAATAAAAAAAAAAAAAGATAGTAGGGTAAAGAGGCACAAACTAGACCCTAATAGTAAAATTCGGCGGGTTCATGGACTCTCACCACCAAGAAGGAAATTAATTTATCTTGTAAGCATAAATTATGTTTTCTTTCTAATGGTGGTGAGAGTCCATGAAAACCCTTACTGTTTAGAACTAATACCCAAGCTGAGTCCACTAAAAATGGGTGGGACAAAAAAAAAAAAAAAAAAAAAGGCAGGCACCTATTTACCATGAACTACAGGACCTACCAATCAAATGTTACTTCAACCGAGACAAAAAAAAAAAACATCAAAGGACGATATATAAATTAAACTGAAACTGATCTGTCTCCAAAAGAGCGCTAATAAATGGACGCCTCAACCAAGAAGCTACAAAAAAAAAAGATGACGCACTTCGGCCCTTATGTTCTCTAGAAAAGGAAGAAACTGAAAAACTGCCGAAAGACTCTAGTAGCCTGAAATAAAAATGTAAAATGCCCAGACTACTTTCAGGACGTGTGATAAGCACACAGACTAAGATTTTGGCTTAGAACCTAGATTTAATATGCAAAACCCCCAGAACCCAGATCAAATTTCAAGGGGGAAAAAAAGGGACTTGACAACAGGACTGAAACTAACCAGAGTCTGAACAAATGTCTGATAAATGGAAGGCAAAAAAATAAAAGGCTGCCTGAGAGTAAAACAAGAAGCAGAAAGAAATCTTCCAAAGAACTTAACAAAAAATTATTTCAGGCCTCTAGAATCCGATTTGGGGAATATGAACATCACACAGAGTATAATCTCTAGCTGAACACTAAGAAGATACATCAACCACACCTAGAGAAAATCTTCCTAGGTACGGATGTGGTAAGCTGACAAACTCCAGGCAGACAAGTAGGAACTAGGAGGCCTTGTGAAGGAGGAAATATCCTTAGATAGCAGATTTAAACACTGCGAGAGGCGACCCAAGAAAGTGCTGAACAAGTAAACTGAATCAGCACCTTGCGTCTCCTGAGGCTAACACTGAGCAAAGAAAATCAACGGTAACCTCTGAGTGGAACATGTTGAACTAAATATATAGAAGAGAACAGACTAGATAGAATTTTTGAGCAAATGCCAGAAAAGCAGAATACTGAAACATGACATACTGCAAACTGCCATAGCATTGGTAATAATACAGAAATGACACAGATAACAATAAATTACTATTTAGAACAGCCCCTGTAACACACAAAGCATACAGATGATGGTTAGACAAAATTAAAATAATAGAGCCTATGTTCTGAGTGTACTACCCAGAAGAGATAGATATAGTGTGCACCATGACAAATAAGGTTAAAAAACGATCTTATTAATGAATGTTCCAGTACAGCGTTTCATAAATAGTGATGGTACTGTACAGAAATGGTACATAGATTATAGTAAAGTGTAGAAAAAATAAACCACTGAACTACCCTTAAAGGTTATATAAGTCTTTACTAAAATCTTTAACCTCATATGAGTAAGGAAAAACCTGCAAAAAGACACCCCTCTGCCTCCGGTAAAGGAATCTCACTCCCTCCGGAGAGTATTCCACAGAGGACTGGTGAGACTGTAGTGTAACATGGCCGCCAGGAAAATAAGCAGAGAGAGAGAGAGAGAGAGAGAGACAAAATTAACTTTGGTGGGAAAAAATGAACACTCTTCCAGAAACAGACACCTGATGAAACAGCTCTTGCAGCTGAGAAACGCGTAGCTGTTCTGTTTTGATACCACAGGGTTACTTATCGTTCCCTCTGGGTTTTAACTTGTCATTATTTTAAATAAACAAATAACTATTATCAAGTTGAAGCACAACAGATTCTTTCCATACAGGGTTGGACGTTGTAGTGGGTAGCACATCCTTCACCGGGAGCCAGTGAGCTGGGACATAGAGATACCAGTCTGCCAGAATAAGCACATACCAGTCTGCCAGATATGCAAGTTCATTTGCAGTAACATTGTTTGTGATATGTTTGGATGTTTGTAATGGAGTTGCAACAGGAGGCGCCTTCTATTTGTTTTATTTATTTCAGAGTGAATCTGAAGATTTTGTACAAGAAGAGCAGCCGGTACTGTGCACTGGACATTGAAATATCATATGATAGAAAATTGCTAATGATCTAACGTGTGGAAGGTAAATAATATACGCTTTGTTTTTAAGTATATATTCTGTATTACATATTAGTATCATTGTGCACCTAGTGTCTAGGGTTGGAATATATCCTTAGAAGGGTCTTTCAATTTAGAAACCATCATGCTGCATGCTGGCTACAATGTACATATGTGTATGTATCTACTGATGGAGTGTGGGCACTGAAGACATGCATGCACTTACCCAGATTATGTCCCCTCACCCTGTTAATAATCCTGAGGATACAATAGAGAGCCCATACTGTACTGTAACTAACATTGGAGGATATACTGAGAGAGTACATCAGCATGGCTAAACAGGAGGTTACTATGGGAACTTCCCAGCAACACCCGTGCAGGCTCGTGACCACAACTCCAGAGAAAAGATTTGTATTGCACAGCCAAGTACTTTCCTATTTCCCTCTCTTCTAGGAACTATCCATTAAGGGAAAATTTAGATAAAATCCAATAAGTACAGAGCACCTCTGTCTTCGGCTGAATCCTTGACTAGGCAAAGAAATACTGGGAGGGAACAGGAAGTGGGAGAGATATTAAAGCTTTTACTGTAGGGTGTCTTTGTCTCCATCTGGTGGCAAGGTGATGAATTCAAACAAGAAAATAGAGAGAGACACACTCAACGGATACAGAACAAAAGCTAGAAAAACTTCTGTGCTTGTCCAAAAGGCCAGTGCCACTCAGGGTGCAGTCTCGTTTAGCACATTATGCCTGTCACAGAGAAAATTAGGAATTTCAGGTGATGAATTCCTAACAGTAAGGATTTGTGTGCACTCTCACCACCATTACAAAGAAATGCATGTCACAGTCAGTCCAAATCAGTATGATGATTATATGCATGTCACAGTCAATACCAGTCGGTATTATGATATGCATGTCGCAGTCAGTCCCAGTCAGTATGATGATGACGTTGCAGTCAGTCCCAGTTAGTATGATGATGATGTTGCAGTCAGTCCCAGTTAGTATGATGATGATGTTGCAGTCAGTCCCAGTTAGTATGATGATGACGTCGCAGTCAGTTCCAGTTAGTATGATGATGACGTCGCAGTCAGTACCAGTGAGTATGATGATGATGTCGCAGTCAATCCATATTAGTATGATGATGATGATGTCGCAGTCAGTCCCAATCAGTATGATGATGATGATGATGAGGATGGCGCAGTCAGTTCCAATCAGTATGATGATGATGATGTCGCAGTCAGTCCCAATCAGTATGATGATGTCGCAGTCAGTTCCAATCAGTATGATGATGTCGCAGTCAGTTCCAATCAGTATGATGATGATGTTGCAGTCAGTCCCAGTCAGTATGATGATGATGTCGCAGTCAGTCCCCAATCAGTATGATGATGATGTTGCAGTCAGTCACAGTTAGTATGATGAAGTCGCAGTCAGTCCCAGTCAGTATGATGATGATGATGTCGAAGTCAGTCCCAATCAGTATGATGATGATATGCACAACGCAGTCAGTCCAAGTCAGTTTGATGATAATATGCACGTAGCAGTTGCACACAATCAGTATGATAAAATACATGTAGCTGTCACATGCAGACAGTAGGACATTATAGATGTAGCTGTCACATGCAGTCAAGTAGGACATTATACATGTAACTGTTACTCACCAGCCAGGAGAAGAAACCTGAAGATTTGTCTTGCGAGGAGATTTGTCCTTCATAGGGTCCAAAGATTTGCCCTTTAGGAATGACCTTGTTCACACAACGTACTTCATTCTCTCCATGGCTGTCCCTTAGCACCTCAATCCCACATGGTGCTGACAAAGCCGCTCGTTTGTGAGTCCCAAAAGGAACAGGAGTATCCGAAATAAGAACAGGGGGACCATGGCTCGGACATTCATCCACAAAGTACTCTTGGCAGGACTCGCAGACTGTGAGAAAGAACAGTGATAATCACAATAAATAGCAACCCCAAAAAGTCAGTTTGCAAAGTTCTTTTTATGATCTCTCTGACAACACAAACAGCCCTAACCACATGCCCACAAACAGAATGCATCTCTAATCTGAAATCTTGCCTGTTAGTTTTGGGTGCTTGGGACCAATGGGGGGGGTATACCCGAAGGCTCCTAGTGCTTTGTATCCAGCATCTACCACTCCTTGTTTGCAACAATTCACTCCCTTCTCTGCATAATGCTCATATACACACTTCTGGGTAAGTGTGTATAGGCTGGTGCGTGCATAGGTCGGAGGGACGATAAGTCATTGCATGTATAGGCCCGGAGGGAGTATAGGTAATCGCGTGTATAGGCTTGAGGGATTATAGTTCATTGTATGTATAGGCTGCCAGGATATATAGGCCATCGCGTGTATAGGCCTTCGCATTTATAGACCGGTGGGGATATATACTATCGCATGTATAAGCCGGCAGGAGTATATGTCAAAGCTTGTATAGGCTGGCGGGAGTCTACGCCATTACGCATATAGGCCAGTGGGGAGTATAGGTAATTGCATATATAGGCCAGTGTGGAGTATAGGTCATTGTGTATATAGGCCCGGCGGGGAATATAGGTCATCGAGTGTATAGGCCAGTGGGGAATATAGGTCATCGCATGTATAGGCCGGCAGGAGTATATAGGCCATTGCATGTATAGGCCGGCAGTAGTATGTAGGCTATTGCATGTATAGGCCGGCAGGAGTATATAGGTCATCGCATGTATAGGCCAGTGCGTGTTTAAGCCATCACATGTATAGACCGGTGGGAGTATAGGCCGGTGCATGTATAGACCGGAGGGGAGTATAGGTCATTGTGTGTATAGGCCGGTGTGTTTTGGGCGAGGCGTGTATAGGCCATCACATGACTAGGCCGGCAGGAGTATAGGTCATCGCGTGTATAGGCCGGCAGGGAGTATAGGTCATTCCGTGTATTGGCCAGCGGGGAGTATAGGTCATCGCATGTATAGGCCTGGTGGATGTATAGGTCAATATTGGTATAGGCCAGTGTGTGTATAGGCCATTGCATGTATAGGCCGCCGGGAGTATGGGTCATTACATGTATAGACCATTGCATGTATTGGCTGGTGGGAGTAAAAGCCAGTACCTGTATAGGTCATCCTAAGTATAAGCTGGCGGGAGTATAGGTGTGTGTGTGTGTACAGGCCGGCGGGTGTATAGGTCAGCACATGTATAGGCCGGTGGGAGTGTAGTTCATCACCTGTATAGGCCGGTGTGTATATAGGCCTTCGGGAGTATAGGTCATTCCGTGTATAGGCCGGTATGTGTATAGGTCATCCTATGTATAGGCTGGCGGGAGTATAGGTGTGTGTGTACAGGCTGGCGGGTGTATAAGTCATCACATGTATAAGCCAGCACGTGTATAGGCCGGCGTGTGAATAGGTCATCGCATGTACAGGTCATCACATGTATAGGTTGGCACGTGTACAAGTCATCGCATATATAGGCTGGCACGTGTAAAGGTCATCGCATGTATAGGCCGGGAACATGTTCAGGTCATCGCATGTATAGGCCGGCATGTGTATAGGTCATCACATGTATAGGCTGGCGGGTATATAGGCCATTTCGTGCACAGGTCATCACGCTTATAGGCCGACGGGTGTATAGGTCATCACGCTTATAGGCCGAAAGCTTTATAGGTTTTTCGCTTATAGGCCGACGGGTGTATAGGTATCTCGCTTATAGGCCAGCGGGTGTATAGATATCTCTTTTATAGGCTGGCTGGTGTATATGTCATTGGGCTTATAGGCTGGTGGGTGTATAGGTCAGTGTGTGTATAGGCAGGCATGTCTATAAGCATGCTTGTGTAGAGGTCAGAGTGTGCATAAACAAGGGTGTTTATAGGATGGCTCATGAATAGGCCAACATGTGTATATGTTAAATAAAAACCTGCATAGTCTCACAGTTGTAGCCAATTCTTACAAAATTAACTGACACGAACCAAGAGCCTCAGGGGTGGGACTTGAGATATGGTAGGGCTGAAGTTTGTGGGAAGGGCAATTTTTTATTTTTTATTTTAAAGCCCTGGGGACAAGTCGTTTTGGAGCTTGGCAGGCTGGGTTCTGGAGTGTTGCAGAGAGAGAAATTAAAAATCTTATCTAGAGACATTAAACATTCTTATAATATATGAGAAAGCCCTGAAAAAGCATTATTTTTGAGAGCCAGGTTCTAGCACAATACATATGAGAAAAAAAAAATATAGAAGTGTAATAAATAAAACAATTGTAGCCTATCTAGATAGATGAAACACTACAGCAAATTCCATGCACAATGATTGGTTGATACACACTGGAGCTTGTTTATATCTGACTCTAATTGGCCACAGCAAAGGAGTTTATTCAAGTCTATAGGGGGGGGTCCTGTCAAAATGGAATTTGTTAACTCTTTAAAAAACATAATTTATGTAAGAACTTACCTGATAAATTCATTTCTTTCATATTAGCAAGAGTCCATGAGCTAGTGACGTATGGGATATACATTCCTACCAGGAGGGGCAAAGTTTCCCAAACCTCAAAATGCCTATAAATACACCCCTCACCACACCCACAAATCAGTTTAACGTATAGCCAAGAAGTGGGGTGATAAGAAAAAAGTGTGAAAGCATAAAAAATAAGGAATTGGAATAATTGTGCTTTATACAAAAAAATCATAACCACCACAAAAAAGGGTGGGCCTCATGGACACTTGCTAATATGAAAGAAATGAATTTATCAGGTAAGTTCTTACATAAATTATGTTTTCTTTCATGTAATTAGCAAGAGTCCATGAGCTAGTGACGTATGGGATAATGACTACCCAAGATGTGGATCTTCCACGCTAGAGTCACTAGAGAGGGAGGGATAAAATAAAGACAGCCAAATCCGCTGAAAAAAATCCACACCCAAAACAAAGTTTAAATCTTATAATGAAAAAAAATGAAATTATAAGCAGAAGAATCAAACTGAAACAGCTGCCTGAAGTACTTTTCTACCAAAAACTGCTTCAGAAGAAGAAAACACATCAAAATGGTAGAATTTAGTAAAAGTATGCAAAGAAGACCAAGTTTCTGCTTTGCAAATCTGATCAACCGAAGCTTCATTCCTAAACGCCCAGGAAGTAGAAACTGACCTAGTAGAATGAGCTGTAATCCTTTGAGGCGGAGTTTTACCCGACTCGACATAAGCAAGATGAATCAAAGACTTTAACCAAAGAAATGGCAGAGGCCTTCTGACCTTTCCTAGAACCGGAAAAGATAACAAATAGACTAGAAGTCTTTCGGAAATTTTTAGTAGCTTCAACATAATATTTCAAAGCTCTAACTACATCCAAAGAATGCAACGATCTTTCCTTAGAATTCTTAGGATTAGGACACAATGAAGGAACCACAATTTCTCTACTAATGTTGTTAGAATTCACAACCTTAGGTAAAAATTCAAAAGAAGTTCGCAACACCGCCTTATCCTGATGAAGAATCAGAAAAGGAGACTCACAAGAAAAAGCAGATAATTCAGAAACTCTTCTAGCAGAAGAGATGGCCAAAAGAAACAAAACTTTCCAAGAATGTAATTTAATGTCCAGCGAATGCATAGGTTCAAACGGAGGAGCTTGAAGAGCCCCCAGAACCAAATTCAAACTCCAAGGAGGAGAAATTGACTTAATAACAGGTTTTATACGAACCAAAGCTTGTACAAAACAATGAATATCAGGAAGACTGACAATCTTTCTGTGAAAAAGAACAGAAAGAGCAGAGATTTGTCCTTCAAGGAACTTGCAGACAAACCTTTATCCAAACCATCCTGAAGAAACTGTAAAATTCTAGGAATTCTAAAAGAATGCCAAGAAAAATGATGAGAAAAACACCAAGAAATGTAAATCTTCCAGACTCGATAATATATCTTCCTAGATACAGATTTACGAGCCTGTAACATAGTATTAATCACAGAGTCAGAGAAACCTCTATGACTGAGAATTAAGCGTTCAATCTCCATATCTTCAAATTTAAGGATTTGAGATCCTGATGGAAAAAAGGACCTTGCGATAGAAGGTCTGGTCTTAACGGAAGAGTCCACGGTTGGCAAGTGGCCATCCGGACAAGATCCGCATACCAAAACCTGTGAGGCCATGCTGGAGCCACCAGCAGAACAAACTAGCACTCCTTTAGAATCTTGGAAATCACTCTTGGAAGAAGAACTAGAGGCGGAAAGATATAGGCAGGATGATACTTCCAAGGAAGTGACAATGCATCCACTGCCTCTGCCTGAGGATCCCTGGATCTGGACAGATACCTGGGAAGCTTCTTGTTTAGATGAGAAGCCATCAGATCTATTTCTGGAAGTCCCCACATTTGAACAATCTGAAGAAATACCTCTGGGTGAAGAGACCATTCGCCCGGATGTAACGTTTGGCGACTGAGATAATCCGCTTCCCAATTGTCTATACCTGGGATATGAACCGCAGAAATTAGACAGGAGCTGGATTCCGCCCATACCAGTATTCGAGATACTTCTATCATAGCCAGAGGACTGTGAGTCCCTCCTTGATGATTTACATATGCCACGGTTGTGACATTGTCCGTCTGAAAACAAATGAACGACTCTCTCTTTAGAAGAGGCCATGAGCTCTGAAAATTGCACGGAGTTCCAAAATGTTGATTGGTAATCTCACCTCCTGAGATTCCCAAACCCCTTGTGCTGTCAGAGACCCCCAAACAGCTCCCCAACCTGTCAGACTTGCATATGTTGAAATCACAGTCCAGGTCGGAAGAACAAAAGAAGCCCCCTGAACTAAACGATGGTGGTCTGTCCACCACGTTAGAGAGTGTCGTACAATCGGTTTTAAAGATATTAATTGAGATATCTTTGTACAATCCCTGCACCACTGGTTCAGCATACAGAGCTGAAGAGGTCGCATGTGAAAACGAGCAAAGGGGATCGCGTACGATGCAGCAGTCATAAGACCTAGAATTTCCATGCATAAGGCTACCGAAGGGAATGATCGAGACTGAAGGTTTCGACAAGCTGAAACCAATTTTAGACGTCTCTTGTCTGTCAGAGACAGAGTCATGGACACTGAATCTATCTGGAAACCTAAAAAGGTTACCCTTGTCTGAGGAATCAATGAACTTTTTGGTAAATTGATCCTCCAACCATGTTCTCGAAGAAACAATACAAGTCGATTTGTATGAGATTCTGCTAAATGTGAAGACTGAGCAAGTACCAAGATATCGTCCAAATAAGGAAATACCACAATACCCTGTTCTCTGATTACAGACAGAAGGGCACCAAGAACCTTTGTAAAAATCCTTGGAGCTGTTGCTAGGCCAAACGGCAGAGCCACAAACTGGTAATGCTTGTCTAGGAAAGAGAATCTCAGAAACTGATAGTGATCTGGATGAATCGGAATATGCAGATATGCATCCTGTAAATCTATTGTGGACATATAATGCCCTTGCTGAACAAAAGGCAGAATAGTCCTTATAGTTACCATTTTGAATGTTGGTATCCTTACATAATGATTCAATATTTTCAAATCCAGAACTGGTCTGAAGGAATTCTCCTTCTTTGGTACAATGAAGAGATTTGAGTAAAACCCCAGCCCCTGTTCCAGAACTGGAACTGGCATAATTACTCCAGCCAACTCTAGATCTGAAACACATTTCAGAAATGCTTGAGCCTTCACTGGATTTACTGGGATACGGGAAAGAAAAATTCTTCTTGCAGGAGGCCTTATCTTGAAGCCTATTCTGTACCCTTGTGAAACAATGTTCTGAATCCAAAGATTGTGAATCGAATTGATCCAAATTTCTTTGAAAAATCGTAATCTGCCCCCTACCAGCTGGGCTGGAATGAGGGCCGCACCTTCATGTTGACTTGGGAGCTGGCTTTGGCTTTCTAAAAGGCTTGGATTTATTCCAGACTGGAGATGGTTTCCAAACTGATACCGCTCCTGTAGGGGAAGGATCAGGCTTTTGTTCCTTATTGTGACGAAAGGAACGAAAACGATTAGTAGACCTAAATTTACCTTTAGATTTTTTATCCTGTGGTAAAAAAGTTCCTTTCCCCCCAGTTACAGTCGAAATAATAGAATCCAACTGTGAACCAAATAATTTATTACCCTGGAAAGAAAGGGAAAGCAAAGTTGACTTAGAAGACATATCAGCATTCCAAGTCTTAAGCCATAAAGCTCTTCTAGCTAAAATAGCTAGAGACATATACCTGACATCAACCCTAATGATATCAAAGATGGCATCACAAATAAAATTATTAGCATGTTGAAGAAGATTAACAATGCTATGAGAATTATGATCTGTTACTTGTTGCGCTAAAGCATCCAACCAAAACGTTGAAGCTGCAGCAACATCCGCTAAAGATATAGCAGGTCTAAGAAGATTACCTGAACATAAGTAAGCTTTTCTTAGAAAGGATTCAATTTTCCTATCTAAAGGATCCTTAAAGGAAGTACTATCTGCCGTAGGAATAGTAGTACGTTTAGCAAGAGTAGAGATAGCCCCATCAACCTTAGGGATTTTGTCCCAAAACTCTAATCTGTCAGATGGCACAGGATATAATTGCTTAAAACGTTTAGAAGGAGTAAATGAATTACCCAAATTATTCCATTCCCTGGAAATTACTTCAGAAATAGCATCAGGGACAGGAAAAACTTCTGGAATAACTACAGGAGATATAAAAACCTTATTTAAACGTTTAGATTTAGTATCAAGAGGACCAGATTCCTCTATTTCTAATGCAATTAAGACTTCTTTAAGTAAAGAACGAATAAATTCCATCTTGAATAAATATGAAGATTTATCAGCATCAACCTCTGAAACAGAATTCTCTGAACCAGATGAATCATTATCAGAATCAGAATGATGATGTTCATTTAAAAATTCATCTGAAAAATGAGAAGTTTTAAAAGACCTTTTACGTTTACTAGGAGGAATAACAGACATAGCCTTCTTAATGGATTTAGAAACAAAATCTCTTATGTTAACAGGAACACTCTGAGAATTAGATGTTGATGGAACAGCAACAGGTAATGTAGTATTACTAAAGGAAATATCTGCATTAACAAGTTTGTCATGACATTCAATACAAACAACAGCTTGAGGAACAGATACCACAAGTTTACAGCAAATACACTTAACTTTGGTAGATCCAGCATCAGGCAGCGATTTTCCAGAAGTATCTTCTGATTCAGGGTCAATCTGAGACATCTTGCAATATGTAATAGAAAAAACAACATATAAAGCAAAATTGATCAAATTCCTTAAATGACAGTTTCAGGAATGGGGAAAAAATGCCAGTGAACAAGCTTCTAGCAACCAGAAGCAAATAAACAATGAGACTTAAATAATGTGGAGACAATAATGACGCCCATATTTTTTAGCGCAAAAAAGACGCCCACATTATTTGGCGCCTAAATGCTTTTAGCGCCAAAAAATGACGCCACATCCGGTAACGCTGACACTTTTTACGCCAAAAAAGTCTGCGCCAAGAATGACGCAATAAAATGAAGCATTTTCAGCCCCCGTGAGCCTAACAGCCCACAGGGAAAAAAGACAAATTTTAAGGTAAGAAAAAAATTGATTATTCAAATGCATTATCCCAAATAATGAAACTGACTGTCTGAAATAAGGAATATTGAACATCCTGAATCAAGGCAAATAAATGTTTAAACACAAATATTTAGAACTTTATATAAAAGTGCCCAACCATAGCTTAGAGTGTCACAAAAATAAGACTTACTTACCCCAGGACACTCATCTACATGTAGTAGAAAGCCAAACCAGTACTGAAATGAGAATCAGTAGAGGTAATGGTATATATAAGAGTATATCGTCGATCTGAAAAGGGAGGTAAGAGATGAATCTCTACGACCGATAACAGAGAACCTATGAAATAGACCCCGTAGAAGGAGATCATTGAATTCAAATAGGCAATACTCTCTTCACATCCCTCTGACATTCACTGCACGCTGAGAGGAAAACCGGGCTCCAACCTGCTGCGGAGCGCATATCAACGTAGAATCTAGCACAAACTTACTTCACCACCTCCACAGGAGGCAAAGTTTGTAAAACTGATTTGTGGGTGTGGTGAGGGGTGTATTTATAGGCATTTTGAGGTTTGGGAAACTTTGCCCCTCCTGGTAGGAATGTATATCCCATACGTCACTAGCTCATGGACTCTTGCTAATTACATGAAATAAATATTAATTGTGCATGCAGATCCTTTGCGTTGCAGTAAATAATATCTAACACATTACTATAAAATGTATTTTTAAGTGAGCAGCAGGGGGTGACCCATCAAGCAGGTAATATAGGCAAAAAGATTTGTCATCTATATGGATTTTAACGCTGAGGCCGAGGGCGAACATGACTCCTGCTTTTGGGTCTAGAAGACTGTAAAAAGAAGAAGAAAAGCGCAGCTCCGACTCAAGGTGAGTCGGAGGTGCGCTGTGCCTACTTCTTTTTACAGTTTTGTCCACTTTCAAACTGAAGGAGATTCCGGTTTTGCTACAGATGCGCTCATTTGCTCTGAGGATCTTGAGACCTACAAGCGGACAATATATTGATCATCATACGGAATGTCTAAGATTGTTGTCCTTCACTTGTTTATCCAATCTGCACCAGTTGGTAACCGTATAAAGGACTTTATTTCACTTATGGATATTATTTAATTGCAGTGTTTTTTTGCTGCTATATTTGTATTTAAGTTTATGCTGCTATACCTAATATTTTCATGTTCACCTTTAGTTAGTTCTATATAATGCATAATACTCAACCCACATCACTATACAGCAATAATACTATATCAGGCACCAAATGAATAAGGTACAAGGCTAATCTCCTTGTGCGTTAGATCCAGCTTTCTTCCTCTGTACAAACCTGTCAGGTATGACACAAGCCAATGTTACCTCTAACAAAAAAAGTCTACACTATGGGGCATATTTATCAAGCTCTGTATGGAGCTTGATGCCCCGTGTTTCTGGCGAGCCTGCAGGCTCGCCAGAAACAGCAGTTATGAAGCAGCGGTCACAAAGATCGCTGCTCCATAACCTGTCCGCCTGCTCTGAGCAGGCGGACAGACATCGCCGGAAATCAACCCGATCGAGTACGATCGGATTGATTGACACCCCCTGCTGGCGGCCCATTGGTCGCGAGTCTGCAGCGGGCGGCGTTGCACCAGCAGCTCTTGTGAGCTGCTGGTGCAATGCTGAATACGGAGAGCGTATTGCTCGCCGTATTCAGCGAGGTCCGCCAGACCTTGATAAATAGGGGCCTATGTCTGTTTAAATATGCTGGGAAAGAAGAGCATTTCAGAAAGAAACATAAATAAAAGATAACTAAAGGGAGAAAAAGGTCAAAATTGAAATCTACATCGTGCATTTCAATTTTAAATAGAAGCATTTTGCAATATACTTCCATTAGCAAAAATGCCTCTAGGAAAAGTTATTAGTGTTTTTCAGTGGCATACGTTCATATGCTGTAAAGGACACATGTGCCAGTATTTAAACACCTTCTCAGATAGTCAGCAGTGGCTTATATGACACAAACTAAGTCTTCACAGGCACAACACACATTACCAAGCACTGCAGCAAGTTGCGTAACAATAAAATCTTAAAATTGTATTAAATTCCTTAAAACAGCACAGACATGCAGGCAGACATATATACACACAGGACAGAATGTCTGACGCATTTCACGCCATCTAGTGGCCACTAAGTACCTGCTACTTTTCTTCCTGTGATGGTTTTTCTGCTAAGGCACTTCTAGCTAAATGGAGAATTTGGGCGACCTTTTCTAGCGGGTTCGTTTTCGCCACTTCCGGTACTGAGGATCGAGAGGCACCGAGGTCAGTGGATTTTATGTTTACAACACACATTATGCTAGTGCAAGAGCGCTCACACCCAGTAACAACTTTACTAGAAACAATTTTGCTAATAGAAGTATATTGCAAAAAACATAATTTATGCTTACCTGATTCCTTTCTCCTGTAGTGTAGTCAGTCCACGGGTCATCCATTACTTATGGGATTATATCTCCTCCCTAACAGGAAGTGCAAGAGGATCACCCAAGCAGAGCTGCTATATAGCTCCTCCCCTCTACGTCATACCCAGTCATTCGACCGAAACCAAACGAGAAAGGAGAAACTATAGGGTGCAGTGGTGACTGGAGTTTAATTTAAAATTTAGACCTGCCGTAAAAACAGGGCGGGCCGTGGACTGACTACACTACAGGAGAAAGGAATTTATCAGGTAAGCATAAATTATGTTTTCTCCTGTTAAGTGTAGTCAGTCCACGGGTCATCCATTACTTATGGGATACCAATACCAAAGCTAAAAGTACACGGATGATGGGAGGGACAGGCAGGACCTTTAAACGGGAGGAACCACTGCCTGAAGAACCTTTCTCCCAAAAACAGCCTCCGAAGAAGCAAAAGTGTCAAATTTGTAAAATTTTGAAAAGGTGTGAAGTGAAGACCAAGTTGCAGCCTTGCAAATCTGTTCAACAGAGGCCTCATTTTTAAAGGCCCAAGTGGAAGCCACAGCTCTGGTAGAATGAGCTGTAATTCTTTCAGGAGGCTGCTGTCCAGCAGTCTCATAGGCTAAACGTATTATGCTACGAAGCCAGAAGGAGAGAGAGGTAGCCGAAGCCTTTTGACCTCTCCTCTGTCCAGAATAAACGACAAACAGGGAAGAAGTTTGTCGAAAATCTTTAGTTGCCTGCAAATAAAATTTCAGGGCACGGACAACGTCCAGATTGTGCAGAAGTCGTTCCTTCCTTGAAGAAGGGTTAGGGCACAATGATGGAACAACAATCTCTTGATTGATATTCCTGTTAGTGACTACCTTAGGTAAGAACCCAGGTTTAGTACGCAGAACTACCTTGTCTGAATGAAAAATCAGGTAAGGAGAATCACAATGTAAGGCCGATAACTCAGAGACTCTTCGAGCAGAGGAAATAGCCATTAAAAACAGAACTTTCCAAGATAACAACTTGATATCAATGGAATGAAGGGGTTCAAACAGAACACCCTGTAAAACGTTAAGAACTAAGTTTAAGCTCCATGGCGGAGCAACAGTTTTAAACACAGGCTTAATCCTGGCCAAAGCCTGACAAAAAGCCTGAACGTCTGGAACTTCTGACAGACGTTTGTGTAAAAGGATGGACAGAGCTGAGATCTGTCCCTTTAACGAACTAGCAGATAAACCCTTTTCTAAACCTTCTTGTAGAAAAGACAATATCCTAGGAATCCTAACCTTACTCCATGAGTAACTCTTGGATTCGCACCAATGCAAGTATTTACGCCATATTTTATGGTAAATTTTCCTGGTAACAGGTTTCCTAGCCTGTATTAAGGTATCAATCACTGACTCTGAGAATCCACGCTTTGATAGAATCAAGCGTTCAATCTCCATGCAGTCAGCCTCAGAGAAATTAGATTTGGATATTTGAAAGGACCCTGAACCAGAAGGTCCTGTCTCAGAGGCAGAGACCATGGTGGACAGGACGACATGTCCACTAGATCTGCATACCAGGTCCTGCGTGGCCACGCAGGCGCTATTAGAATCACCGATGCTCTCTCCTGTTTGATCCTGGCAATCAATCGAGGAAGCATCGGGAAGGGTGGAAACACATAAGCCATGTTGAAGACCCAAGGTGCTGTCAGAGCATCTATCAGAACCGCTCCCGGGTCCCTGGACCTGGATCCGTAACAAGGAAGCTTGGCGTTCTGGCGAGACGCCATGAGATCCAGATCTGGTTTGCCCCAACGCCGAAGCAGTTGGGCAAATACCTCCGGATGAAGTTCCCACTCCCCCGGATGAAAAGTCTGGCGACTTAGGAAATCCGCGTCCCAGTTCTCCACGCCTGGAATGTGGATCGCTGACAGGTGGCAAGAGTGAGACTCTGCCCAGCGAATTATCTTTGAGACTTCCATCATCGCTAGGGAACTCCTTGTCCCTCCCTGATGGTTGATGTAAGCCACAGTCGTGATGTTGTCCGACTGAAACCTGATGAACCTCAGAGTTGCTAACTGAGGCCAAGCCAGAAGGGCATTGAGAACTGCTCTTAATTCCAGAATGTTTATTGGAAGGAGTCTCTCCTCCTGAGTCCATGATCCCTGAGCCTTCAGGGAATTCCAGACAGCGCCCCAACCTAGCAGGCTGGAGTCTGTTGTTACAATCGTCCAATCTGGCCTGCTGAAGGGCATCCCCCTGGACAGATGTGGCCGAGAAAGCCACCATAGAAGAGAATCTCTGGTCTCTTGATCCAGATTCAGCATAGGGGACAAATCTGAGTAATCCCCATTCCACTGACTTAGCATGCACAATTGTAGTGGTCTGAGATGCAGGCGTGCAAAAGGTACTATGTCCATTGCCGCTACCATTAAGCCGATTACCTCCATGCATTGAGCCACTGACGGGTGTTGAATGGAATGAAGGACACGGCAAGCATTTAGAAGTTTTGTTAACCTGTCCTCTGTCAGGTAAATTTTCATTTCTACAGAATCTATAAGAGTCCCCAAGAAGGGAACTCTTGTGAGTGGCATTAGAGAACTCTTTTCTACGTTCACCTTCCACCCATGCGACCTTAGAAATGCCAGAACTAACTCTGTATGAGACTTGGCAGTCTGGAAACTTGACGCTTGTATCAGAATGTCGTCTAGGTACGGAGCTACCGAAATTCCTCGCGGTGTTAGTACCGCCAGAAGAGAGCCCAGAACCTTTGTAAAGATTCTTGGAGCCATAGCTAACCCGAAGGGAAGAGCTACAAACTGGTAATGCCTGTTTAGGAAGGCAAACCTTAGGTACCGATAATGATCCTTGTGAATCGGTATGTGAAGGTAGGCATCCTTTAAATCCACTGTGGTCATGTACTGACCCTTTTGGATCATAGTAAGATTGTCCGAATAGTTTCCATTTTGAACGATGGAACTCTTAGGAATTTGTTTAGGATTTTTAAGTCCAAGATTGGTCTGAAGATTCCCTCTTTTTTGGGAACCACAAACAGATTTGAGTAAAACCCTTGTCCGTGTTCCGACCGCGGAACTGGGTGGATCACTCCCATTAGTAAAAGGTCTTGTACACAGCGTAGAAACGCCTCTTTCTTTATCTGGTTTGCTGACAACCTTGAAAGATGAAATCTCCCTTTTGGAGGAGAAGCTTTGAAGTCCAGAAGATATCCCTGAGATATGATCTCTAACGCCCAGGGATCCTAGACATCTCTTGCCCAAGCCTGGGCGAAGAGAGAAAGTCTGCCCCCCACTAGATCCGTTTCCGGATCGGGGGCCCTCACTTCATGCTGTCTTAGGGGCAGCAGCAGGCTTTCTGGCCTGCTTGCCCTTGTTCCAGGACTGGTTAGGTTTCCAGCCCTGTCTGTAGCGAGCAACAGTTCCTTCCTGGTTTGGAGCGGAGGAAGTTGATGCTGCTCCTGCCTTGAAGTTACGAAAGGCACGAAAATTAGACTGTCTAGCCCTTGGTTTGGCTCTGTCTTGAGGCAGGGCATGGCCCTTACCTCCAGTAATGTCAGCGATAATTTCTTTCAAACCGGGCCCAAATAATGTCTGCCCTTTGAAAGGCATGTTAAGCAATTTAGATTTAGAAGTCACATCGGCTGACCAGGATTTAAGCCAAAGCGCTCTGCGCGCTTGAATGGCGAATACGGAGTTCTTAGCCGTAAGTTTAGTTAAGTGTACTACGGCATCAGAAATAAATGAATTAGCTAGCTTAAGGACTCTAAGCTTGTCTATAATCTCATCCAATGGAGCTGAGCTAATGGTCTCTTCCAGAGACTCAGACCAGAATGCCGCCGCAGCCGTGACAGGAGCAATGCATGCAAGGGGTTGTAATATAAAACCTTGTTGAACAAACATTTTCTTAAGGTAACCCTCTAACTTTTTATCCATTGGATCTGAAAAAGCACAGCTATCCTCCACCGGGATAGTGGTGCGCTTAGCCAGAGTAGAAACTGCTCCCTCCACCTTAGGGACCGTCTGCCATAAGTCCTGTGTGGTGGCGTCTATTGGAAACATCTTTCTAAATATAGGAGGGGGTGAAAAAGGCACACCGGGTCTATCCCACTCCTTGTTAACAATTTCTGTAAGCCTTTTAGGTATAGGAAAAACGTCAGTACACGTCGGTACCGCAAAATATTTATCCAGCCTACATATTTTCTCTGGAATTGCAACCGTGTTACAATCATTCAGAGCCGCTAATACCTCCCCTAGTAATACACGGAGGTTCTCAAGCTTAAATTTAAAATTTGAAATGTCTGAATCCAGTTTACTTGGATCAGATCCGTCACCCACAGAATGAAGCTCTCCGTCCTCATGTTCTGCAAATTGTGACGCAGTATCAGACATGGCTCTATTATTATCAGCGCACTCTGTTCTCACCCCAGAGTGGTCGCGTTTACCCCTAAATTCTGGCAATTTAGATAATACTTCAGTCATAACATTAGCCATGTCTTGCAAAGTGATTTGTATGGGCCGTCCTGATGTACTTGGCGCCACAATATCACGCACCTCCTGAGCGGGAGACGAAGGTACTGACACGTGAGGAGAGTTAGTCGGCATAACTTCCCCCTCGTTGTCTGGTGAAATTTTCTTTACATGTACAGATTGGCTTTTATTTAAAGTAGCATCAATGCAATTAGTACACAAATTTCTATTGGGCTCCACATTGGCCTTTAAACATATTGCACAAAGAGATTCCTCTGTGTCAGACATGTTTAAACAAACTAGCAATGAAACTAGCAAGCTTGGAAAATACTTTTCAAATAAATTTACAAGCAATATAACAATTTAATATAAACGTTTTTATCACAGTCAAAAACACAGTCTCACAGGTCTGCTGTGAGTGATTACCTCCCTCAAAACTAGTTTTGGAGACCCCTGGGCTCTGTAGAGACGTCCTGGATCATGGAGGAAGAAATATGAAGACTGTGACTGAATTTTTACTGCGCAATAAAGCGCCAAAATAGGCCCCTCCCCCTCATATTACAACAGTGGGGAAGCTCAGTAAACTGATTTTATTCATAAATAAACGACAGCCATGTGGAAAAATAATGCCCAAAAAGTTTTATCACCAAGTACCTCAGAGAAAAACGATTAACATGCCAGTAAACGTTTAAAAATAAAATTATGAAATGTTATTAATAAGCCTGCTGCTAGTCGCTTTCACTGCAGTGGAGGCTCAAATATAAGTTAAATGTATACAGTATTTTCTTAGTGAAGTTCCATTCCCCAGAAATACCTCAGTGTAAACATACATACATATCAGCCTGATACCAGTCGCTACTACTGCATTTAAGGCTGCACTTACATTACATCGGTATTAGCAGTATTTTCTCAGTCAATTCCATTCCTTAGAAAATAATATACTGCAACATACCTCCTTGCAGGTGAACCCTGCCCGCTGTCCCCTGTTCTGAAGTTACCTCACTCCTCAGAATGGCCGAGAACAGCAAATGGATCTTAGTTACGACCGCTAAGATCATACACAAACTCAGGTAGATTCTTCTTCTAATGCTGCCTGAGAAGAAACAACACACTCCGGTGCTGTATAAAATAACAAACTCTTGATTGAAGAAATAAAAACTAAGTTTAACAACCACAGTCCTCTCACACGTCCTATCTATTAGTTAGGTGCAAGAGAATGACTGGGTATGACGTAGAGGGGAGGAGCTATATAGCAGCTCTGCTTGGGTGATCCTCTTGCACTTCCTGTTAGGGAGGAAATATAATCCCATAAGTAATGGATGACCCGTGGACTGACTACACTTAACAGGAGAAATGCTTCTATTTAAAATTTAAAAATGCACCCATGTATATTTCAATTTTGATCTTTCAATCCCTTTAAAAGGGGTCATAATAGTCAACAAATGACATGCTCCAATTCGTTATAGCATGTAATTTTAAGACTAACAACCCTACACTGAGTGTTATACCCCACGCAATTAGAAGCAACACTCTGGACCCACAAAACACTGCTGTTCCTAAGCATAAACCGTCACTGATCTAATCAGCAGTGCTAGCTACACATATGAGTTGTGCGACTAGTGTTTGATTGGATCAGCGGTGGTTTACACTCAGGACTAACAGTAATGTGCAGGTCCCAAGCTGTACCTCTACTGTGTGTTAAATACCTTGCTGTGTAGGGTCGATAGTCTTAAAATTACATAGGAGAATGAAATAGAAACAAGCGAGTCTATCCACCCAAATATACTAATAACTATACTATAATAATAGTTGTGGGTAAGCTTTGTCATGGACAGCTCTAGTGTCTCAGGATAAGGAATAAAACTAATGTCACCTACGGCTCTAGTGTCTCAGGATATGGAAATAAAATGTCACTGATAGCGCTAGCATCTCAGGATAAGAAAAAAGTTTTGTCACTGACAGCTCAAGCATCTTAGAATAAATATATTTTTGTCACAGATTCCTCTAGAGTTTCTGGATAAGTAATAAAGCTCTAGCATCTCTGGATACATAAAAAATCTGATGGCTCTAGCGTCTCTGGATAAGTAATAAAGTTTTTTTTACTGATAGCTCTAGCGTCTCTGGATACGTAATAAAGTTTTGTTACTTATAAGTGTCTCTGGATAAGTAATAAAGTTTTGTTACTTATAGCTCTAGTGTCTCTGGATAAGTAATAAAGTTTTGTTACTGATGGCTCTAGCGTCTCTGTATAAGTAATAACGTTTTGTTACTGATAGCTCTAGCGTCTCTGGATAAGTAATAAGGTTATGTTACTGATAGCTCTAGCGTCTCTGGATAAGTAATAAGGTTATGTTTCTGATAGCTCTAGCGTCTCTGGATAAGTAATAAAGTTTTGTTACTGATGGCTCTAGTGTCTCTGGATAAGTAATAAAGTTTTGTTACTGATAGCTCTAACGTCTCTGGATACATAAAAATCTGATGGCTCTAGCGTCTCTTGATAAGTAATAAAGTTTTGTTACTGATGGCTCTAGCGTCTCTGGATAAGTAATAAAGTTTTGTTACTGATAGCTCTAGTGTCTCTGGATAAGTAATAAAGTTTTGTTACTGATAGCTCTAACGTCTCTGGATACATAAAAATCTGATGGCTCTAGTGTCTCTGGATAAGTAATAATGTTTTGTTACTGATAGCTCTAGTGTCTCTGGATAAGTAATAAAGTTTTGTTACTGATAGCTCTAGTGTCTCTGGATAAGTAATAAAGTTTTGTTACTGATAGCTCTAACGTCTCTGGATACATAAAAATCTGATGGCTCTAGCGTCTCTGGATAAGTAATAAAGTTTTGTTACTGATAGCTCTAGTGTCTCTGGATAAGTAATAAAGTTTTGTTACTGATAGCTCTAACGTCTCTGGATACATAAAAATCTGATGGTTCTAGTGTCTCTGGATAAGTAATAATGTTTTGTTACTGATAGCTCTAGTGTCTCTGGATAAGTAATAAAGTTTTGTTACTGATAGCTCTAGTGTCTCTGGATAAGTAATAAAGTTTTGTTACTGATAGCTCTAACGTCTCTGGATACATAAAAATCTGATGGCTCTAGCGTCTCTGGATAAGTAATAAAGTTTTGTTACTGATAGCTCTAGTGTCTCTGGATAAGTAATAAAGTTTTGTTACTGATAGCTCTAATGTCTCTGGATACATAAAAATCTGATGGCTCTAGTGTCTCTGGATAAGTAATAATGTTTTGTTACTGATAGCTCTAGTGTCTCTGGATAAGTAATAAAGTTTTGTTACTGATAGCTCTAGTGTCTCTGGATAAGTAATAAAGTTTTGTTACTGATAGCTCTAACGTCTCTGGATACATAAAAATCTGATGGCTCTAGCGTCTCTGGATAAGTAATAAAGTTTTGTTACTGATAGCTCTAGTGTCTCTGGATAAGTAATAAAAATTTTTTTACTGATAGCTCTAGCGTCTCTGGATAAGTAATAAAGTTTTGGTACTGATAGCTCTAGTGTCTCTGGATAAGTAATAACGTTTTTTTACTGATAGCTCTAGCGTCCCTGGATAAGTAATAAAGTTTTGGTACTGATAGCTCTAGTGTCTCTGGATTAGTAATAAAGTTTTGGTACTGATAGCTCTAGTGTCTCTGGATAAGTAATAAAGTTTTGTTACTGAAAGCTTTAGTGTCTCTGGATAAGTAATAACGTTTTGGTACTGATGGCTCTATTGTCTCTGGATAAGTAATAAGGTTATGTTACTGATAGCTCTAGTGTCTCTGGATAAGTAATAAAGTTTTGTTACTTATAGCTCTAGTGTCTCTGAATAAGTAATAACATTTGTTACTGATAGCGCTAGTGTCTCTGGAAAAGTAATAAAGTTTTGTTACTGATAACTCTAGCGTCTCTGGATAAGTAATAAAGTTTTGGTATTGATAGCTCTAGTGTCTCTGGATTATTAATAACGTTTTGTTACTGATAGCTCTAGTGTCTCTGGATAAGTAATAATGTTTTGTCACAGAATCCTCTAGCGTCTCTTGATAAGTAATAACGTTTTGTTACTGATGGCTCTAGCGTCTCTGGATACATAAAAAACTGATGGCTCTAGCGTCTCTGGATAAGTAATAAAGTTGTGTGACTGATAGCTCTAGTGTCTCTGGATAAGTAATAAAGTTTTGTTACTAATAGCTCTAACGTCTCTGGATACATAAAAATCTGATGGCTCTAGCGTCTCTGGATAAGTAATAAAGTTTTGGTACTGATAGCTCTAGTGTCTCTGGATAAGTAATAACGTTTTTTACTGATAGCTCTAGCGTCCCTGGATAAGTAATAAAGTTTTGATACTGATAGCTCTAGTGTCTCTGGATAAGTAATAAAGTTTTGTTACTGAAAGCTTTAGTGTCTCTGGATTAGTAATAATGTTTTGGTTCTGATGGCTCTAGTGTCTCTGGATAAGTAATAAAGTTTTGTTACTGAAAGCTCTAGTGTCTCTGGATAAGTAATAAACGGCTAGATTACGAGTTTTGCGTTAAGCTAAAAAAGCAGCGTTAACAGGTTACTACCGCCGCTATTACGAGTCTTGCAGGTTTAGGGGCACCGCACACTTTTTTGGCCTTACCGCAAAACGACTTACGTAAACTTCGTAAACCCTTTTTTCTATAGGACTTCCATAGCGCTGGTATTACGAGTCCTGGGAGGCCAAAAAGTGAGCGGTACACCCTCTACCTCCAAGATTCCCAACGCATTCTAAAGTCAGTAGTTATGAGTTTTACACTACAACGCCGTAGCATAAAAATAAAGTGCTAAAAAGGAAATTTATTCTTACCTGATAAATTTGTTTCTTTTAAGATACAATGAGTCCACGGATTTCATCCTTACTTGTGGGATATTGCCTCCTGGTCAGCAGGACGAGGCAAAGAGCACCACAGCAGAGCTGTATATATAGCGCCTCCCTTCTCTCCCACTCCAGTCATTCGACCAAGGTTAGGAAGAGAAAGGAAAAGCCAAGGTGCAGAGTTGACTGAAGTTTAACAAAAAGAAATACCTGTCTCAGAAAAACAGGGTGGGCCGTGGACTCATTGTAAGAATAAATTTCCTTTTCTTTTAAAAGATACGATGAGTCCACGGATTTCATCCTTACTTGTGGGATACAATACCAAAGCTATAGTAGATGAAAAGGGAGGGACATGACAGGGAACCTAAACGGAAGGCACCACTGCTTGAAGAACTTTCCTCCCAAAAACAGCCTCAGGCGAGGCACTTTAGGTCCAGAATAGGACAATAAGTTCCTTCTTTGAAGTTCCTTCTTTGGAACCACGAAAAGATTTGAATAAAACCCCAAACCTCTTTCTGCTGTATGTACCGGGACAATTACTCCTAGAGGGGAGAGACCCCGTACGCAATCTAAGAAGGCAGCCCTCTTTTCTGGTCTTGTAGACAGACTGGAGAGAATGAATCTGCCCTTGGGTGGATGAGACTTGAATCCTATCCTGTAACCCTGAGATACAACCCCAGGACCCAAGGATCCTGTACATCCTGGAACCAAGCGTCTGAAAAAAGAGACAGTCTGCCCCCCACTCGATCCGATCCCAGATCGGGGGCCAACCCTTCATGCCGATTTGTTTTCAGCGGGTTTCTTAGTCTGTTTGGACTTATTCCAGGACTGAGCCGGCTTCTAAGTATTCTTGAGCTGCTCGGACATGGAGAAAGATTGCTGTCATTGTGATTTGAAAATTAGACAATTGCCGTCCCTTAAGCCTATTTTTTTTATCCTGCGGTAGGAAGGCACCTTTCCCTCCGGTAACCATAGAAATAATGGAGTCCAGCCCTGGACCGAATAAAATCTTCCCCTTGAATGGAAGAGAAAGGAGTCTAGATTTAGAAGTCATATCAGCATACCAAGACTTCAACCAGAGAGCCTGGCGGGCTAGGACCACAAAGCCAGAAGCCTTTGCATTTATGCAAATAATCTGCATATTTGCGTCATAGATGAAGGAGTTAGCAATTCTCAGAGCCTTAATTTTCTCCTGAATATCCTCAAGGGGAGTCTCCACCTCAATGAGCTCAGACAGAGAGTCTCACGAGTAGGTAGCTGCTCCAGCAACCTCGGCTCCTGCTGCCGCCGGTTGAAATAAAACCCCGGTATGTTGAAAGATCTTCCTCAGAAAGGTTTCCATTTTCTTATCCATAGGCTCTCTAAAAGAAGAACTATACTCCAGAGGGACAGTAGTATGCTTAGCCAACGTAGAAATAGCACCATCCACCTTGGGGATGGAACCCCACAAGTCTAATTGAGAGTCAGGGACCGGGAATCATTTTTTTAAAGTAGACGAAGGGGGAAAAAGAAGTTCCTATTCCTTCCCATTCGTTACTAATAATGTTCACCATCTTAATTGGCACAAGAAAAGTCAGAGGGACCTTCCTGTCTTCATAAACCCTGTCTAATTTAGGGATCTTAGGTTCCTCAGGAGTGTAGACTCTGGCACCTCTAGCGTAGACAGAATCTCCTTTAATAAAAAACGCAGATGCTCAATTTTAAATCTAAAGGAGGGTTCCTTCGCTGAAGGAGGTTTAGAAACTGAAGTCTATAGAGGTTAACTCATCCTCGGATAGCTGGGACATAGTAGCTAAATCAGACAAATATTTAGATGACTCTAAGATAGGAGAACTATGTTTAACCTTTCTCTTGCATTTGTTAGAGCGAGGTAAGGCACTCAGGGCCGCATATACCGCCAATTGTAATTGCGTGGTAAAGTCCACAGGAAAAAAGCCCCCTCCAGATGGAGGATTAGATGAGCCACGGGGAACTGCATGTGGAGCGGGAAGTGTAGAAAGGGTAGTAATCTCTCGGGACCCAGATTCTTGAGAGGTAGACGGCTCAGAGGGGCTAATAGCGATATGATTATTAGCAGGCTTGTCTCCCTTTTTAGACTTTAGAAGTGCTTAGGCAAATGGAACAAAATTGAGCAGGCGGGCAAACGACGGCCTCCTCACAATATAAACAGGAATTATTAATCAGTACAGAAGGATTCTATGTAATATCAGAGTCCTCCATAGCTAGAATATAATGACAGAAGAATAAACAAAAAGTAAACACTTTATTTATAAAAAATAAAAAAAAGGCACCTTTATAATCCCAATGGCTGGGGCACTCATCACCTCCTAGACCCAGACAGCTAACAGAGAAAATGCTCTCCTTAAGAGCGATGTTCGCAGCAAGATCGTAGGAAAAACGAAAAGACCGCACCCAATCACGTAGTGCGTAGGACAGGACTTCCCCTGCTATGAAAAAGGCGCCAAGCTATTATGAGCTGTGCAACACACAAAAACGAAAGTCTGTTTGTTCCAAGCCAAAAGCACACAGTCTATGAGCCAAAAAAACTCTCACATAAAAGCAGTTATAAATAATCCCTTGCTGTTCAAATATTCTCCCTGAAGGAGATATTAACCCCCGATCCTATCAAGGCATAAAGGAGCCACACTGTGACCCTGTATAGCAAAGATAATATATAAAACAATCTAACTTCCATGATCCATGCTGTGGAATAGACACAGCCTCTCAAGTGTGACAGTCTTGCAGCGACGCCTCTGACATGGACTTAAGTGTGTAACAGCAAGCTGTGAAACTCGTCAACAATGATTGCTCAGGAGCTGTTAGGAAACAGTCTGGATGGGTTTGCAGGAAAACTTTCCCTGCATCTCCAGACTCTAACTTTCATCAATACTCTCACTGAGAGGTTGACATGATCACTTAAAACCCCAGTTTTTTCTTAAAGGGAACATACCCATTACAGGACTATCCAAATCTTCTGACACTTCTCTGCCACTTCCTATAGTGACGAAAGGCAAAGAATGACTGGGGGATAGGGGAAGTGGGAGGGATATTTAAGCCTTTGGCTGGGGTGTCTTTGCCTCCTCCTGGTGGCCAGGTGTTGTTTTTCCCAGATAAGTACAAAGATTACAGGCTCTACTCAATTAGTGTAAAAATAAAAAATATAAATTTTATTAGTTCCAATATAAAAGTGTAGTGTTCCCAGGCAAGGGGCATACACACGTCCCCTAGTGGCGCTTAATCATAGACTGGTGGAACAGGAAAGGGGCAGCCAATTTATGCAAAAAGCAACAATTGGTTAACCCCTTACTGCTCACAAACAAAAAAATAGTTAAAAGCACATACAGTATAAATTTTAAGTAAAAAAGAAACATTGCTTAATAGTATAATCACAGGGGTGTGGATGACATAACAATGCACATAGATAAACAAGCATACTAAACTATGTAACATAGGAATGCTAAATTAATGAAAAGAAAATGGCAAGTAGAGATGAACTAAATTTTAAACTGTTATAACAACATTAATGGCAGGGTGCTAGTAAGAGGAATGGAAAAATGATTTACTCATGAGAAAGACTGGTATACAGTGACAAAAAGGGGATGAGTATGTATACATTAAGCACATTTGTGTTGTGAAATAGCAGAACTGGCATCAGCCATCAATAAAATAACTGATGTCAAATTCTCTGTTCAAACCCAAAGGTGTTTTGGTTTTTAATTTGAGAATCCAGAACAATTCTCTTTTGTCTAAGATTTTATGTTTGTTACCCCCTCTAGTAGGTACCTGAACCAGATCTATTACTTGGACAGATATATCAGCTATATTTGTAAAGTGAACACCATTAAAATGACTGGCAACAGCAGACTCTAATTTTTTACATCCCTAACATGTTCTCCTTCTCTTTTTCTGAGTTCCCTAGATGTTTGACCTGTGTATTGATTTTTGCATAGGTTACACGTTAGTAAATATACTACCCATAGGCTACCACAGTTAGCATAAAAATTAATGTCAAATCTTAGATTGGTGACACTAGAGGTAAACGTGTTGCCTTTTAAGATTAGGGCTCAAGTGTTGCAGTTTTTGCTGTCACACTTGTAATTCCCTTTATGTGTTAACCACCTGGACTCTAGATCAGGCATGTTCTTTTTGACCATACTTGGTGAAAGTGACTGTGCCAAAGTTCTGGGGTTTTTTGGGGACGAATTTACACTTATCAACACAATGTTTAAGTATTTCATCTCCTGATAGGAGATGCATGTGTTTCTTGAGAATTTTAACAATAGAGTTAAATTGTGTAGTGTATTCTGTGGTGAACACTACAGAATCTGAGAAACTATCGGAATTTGAAGTTTTATGGAATTTTTTATTGTGATCAATTTTCAAAGTTTTGACCTGTTGGCGACATTTAGCGAAAGTCTCCCTCTTATATCCTCTTTGTACCAGGCGGTTTTCAAGCTCTATGGCTTGTTGGTCATAGATTCTGTCTGATTTGGTATTACGTCTGAGTCTGATAAATTGACCTTTTTTTCCCCCCAACAGTAAGGAATGGACTCTCCCTGCCTTATGGAAGGAAATTAAGTTTTGATTTATGGTTTTAATAAATATGGATACTTTACTATATATTATATACTAATTTTAAATTATGCTTTTGTGGTACTGTTAGCTATTTTGTAGTGCCCTCACTTCTAATTCTATGTGTGTTGCATCTGTCTTTTCCTAATTAGAGGGTTTTAGGAGCTAGTGAGGAGTGAGATACCTTTTGGTCTTGCGCATTAGGACGTCTATGGCAAACACAACTTTATTCCATGTGACGTTTCGGGACCAAACACAGTCCCTTCCTCTGACAAACAACAAGTGTACAAACATGCGGCTAGATTACGAGTTGTGCGTTAGGGTTAAAAAGCAGCGTTGAAAGGTCCCAACGCTGCTTTTTAACGCCCGCTGGTATTACAAGTCTTGAAATGACAGGCTCACCGCTCACTTTTTTGGCCAGACTCGGAAATACCGCAAATCCACTTACGTCAATTGCGTATCCTATATTTTCAATGGGACTTGCATAGCGCCGGTATTACGAGTCTAACCAAAAGTGAGCAGTAGACCCTCTCCTATCAAGACTGGTACCGCATTTAAAAGTCAGTAGTTAAGAGTTTTATGGGCTAACGCCGTAGCATAAAACTCTTAACTAAAGTGCTTAAAAGTACACTAACACCCATAAACTACCTATTAACCCCTAAACCGAGGCCCCCCCACATCGCAAACACTAAAATACATTTTTTAATCCCTAATCTGCCGAACCGGACATCGCCGCCACTATAATAAATATATTAACCCCTAAACCACCGCACTCCCGCATCGCAAACACTAGTTAAATATTATTAACCCCTAATCTGCCTGCCCTAACATCGCCGACACCTACCTACATTTATTAACCCCTAATCCCAACGTCGCCCCCACTATAATAAAGTTATTAACCCCTAAACCTAAGTCTAACCCTAAACCTAACACCCCCTAACTGAAATATAATTTTAATAAATCTAAATAAAATTACTATCATTAACTAAATTATTTCTATTTAAAACTAAATACTTACCTGTAAAATAAACCCTAAGATAGCTACAATATAACTAATAGTTACATTGTATCTAGTTTAGGTTTTATTTTTATTTTACATGCAACTTTGTATTTATTTTAACTAGGTACAATAGTTATTAAATAGTTATTAACTATTTAATAACTACCTAGCTAAAATAAAGACAAATTTACCTGTAAAATATAACCTAACCTATGTTACAATTACACCTAACACTACACTATAATTAAATTAATTACCTAAACTAAATACAATTAATTACAATTTAAATAAATTATCTAAAGTACGAAAAAAAAAAAACACTAAATTACAGAAAATAATTACAAGAATTTTAAACTAATTACACCTACTCTAATCCCCTTAACAAAATAAAAAAGCCCCCCAAAATAAAAAAAAAGCCCTACCCTACACTAAATTACAAATAGCCCTTAAAAGGGCCTTTTGCGGGGCATTGCCCCAAAGTAATCAGCTCCTTTACCTGTAAAAAAAAAGTACAATACCCGCCCCCAACATTAAAACCCACCACCCACACACACAACCCTACTATAAAACCCACCCAATACCCCCTTAATAAAACCTAACACTAACCCCTTGAAGATCACCCTACCTTGAGAAGTCTTCACCCAACCAGGCCGAAGTCCTCAACGAAGCCAGGCAAAGTGGTCCTCTAGACGGGCAGAAGTCTTCATCCAAGCCGGGAAGAAGAGGTCCTCCAGACGGGCAGAAGTCTTCATCCTGGCGGCATCTTCTATCTTCATCCATCCGGCGCGGAGCGGCTCCATCTTCAAGACATCCGACGCAGAGCATCCTCTTCAAACGACATCCAACTGAAGAATGAAAGTTCCTTTAAATGACATCCAAGATGGCGTCCCTTCAATTTCGATTGGCTGATAGAATTCTATCAGCCAATCGGAATTAAGGTAGAAAAAATCCTATTGGCTGATTGGATTTTTTCTACATTAATTCCGATTGGCTGATAGAATTGAAGGTACTCCATCTTGGATGACGTCATTTAAAGGAACCTTCATTCTTCAGTTGGACGTCGTTTGAAGAGGATGCTCCGCGTCGGATGTCTTGAAGATGGAGCCACTCCGCGCCGGATGGATGAAGATAGAAGATGCCGCCTGGATGAAGACTTCTGCCCGTCTGGAGGACCTCTTCTTCACGGCTTGGATGACAACTTCTGCCCGTCTGGAGGGCCACTTCGCCCAGCTTCGTTGAGGACTTCGGCCCGGTTGGGTGAGGACTTCTCAAGGTAGGGTAATCTTCAAGGGGTTAGTGTTAGGTTTTATTAAGGGGGTATTGGGTGGGTTTTAGAGTAGGGTTGGGTGTGTGGGTGGTGGGTTTTAATGTTGGGGGGGTATTGTACTTTTTTTTACAGGTAAAAGAGCTGATTACTTTGGGGCAATGCCCGGCAAAAGGCCCTTTTAAGGGCTATATGTAATTTAGTATAGGGTAGGGCTTTTTATTATTTTGGGGGGCTTTTTTATTTTAGTAGGGGGATTAGATTAGGTGTAATTAGTTTAAAAAACTTGTAATTATTTTATTATTTTCTGTAATTTAGTGGGGGTTTTTTCGTACTTAATTGTATTTAATTGTATTTAGTTTAGGGAATTAATTTAATTATAGTGTAGTGTTAGGTGTAATTGTAACTTAGGTTAGGTTTTAAAACTATTTAATAACTATTGTACCTAGTTAAAATAAATACAAAGTTGCCTGTAAAATAAAAATAAATCCTAAACTAGCTACAATGTAACTATTAGTTATATTGTAGCTATCTTAGGCTTTATTTTATAGGTAAGTATTTAGTTTTAAATAGGAATAATTTAGTTAATTGTAGTTATTTTATTTAGATTTATTTAAATTATATTTAAGTTAGGGGGGGTTAGGTTTAGGGGTTAAGAACTTTAATATAGTGGCGGCAACGTTGGGGGCGGCAGATTAGGGGTTAATAAGTGTAGGTAGGTGGTGGCGACATTGGGGGTGACAGATTAGGAGTTAATAAATATAATGTAGGTGTCGGCGATGTTGGGGGCAGCAGATTAGGGGTTAATAAGTATAATGTAGGTGGCGGCGGTGTCCGGAGTGGCAGATTAGGGGTTAATAATATAATGTAGGTGCCAGTGTTGTCAGGGGCGGCAGATTAGGGGTTAATAAGTGTAAGATTAGGGGTGTTTAGACTTGGGTTCATGTTAGGTGTAGACATAAATGTATTTTCCCCATAGGAATCAATGGGGCTGCGTTAAGAGCTGAACGCTGCTTTTTTGCAGGTGTTAGGGTTTTTTTCAGCCGGCTCTCCCCCATTGATTCCTATGGGGAAATCGTGCACGAGCACGTTTTGCCAGCTCACTGCTACCGTAAGCAGCGCTGGTATTGAGGTGAGATGTGGAGCAAAATTTTGCTCTCCACTCACTTTTCTGCGGCTAACGCCGGGTTTCTAAAAACCCATAATACCAGCGTTGTCTGCAAGTGAGCGGTGAGGGAAAAATGCTCGTTAGCACCGCACCCCTGTTAACGCAAAACTCGTAATCTAGGTGATGATTTTTAAAGGCCTGTAAAACCCTCCCCCATAGCTCAGCCAATCACGGCTGTCGGTGTATCAAGCCTGCACCAATGAAAAAAGTGCCCATAATTAATGAACCCAATATAATATAAAGCAATAATCAAGTATTAAATGTGAACAAGAATATAAAACCCATACATCTAAATACTCAGTGGTTCAATCAGTATTACCAAATAATGCGTGGCTTACTTCTCATAATAGCTAAAGAATCCTATAGGACCGATCACATCAGCCGAATCTCGGCAAAATATAAACAAACCGCCCATGATGACCTCAAGCCAATCGCCGTGGCCAGGGCGTGCCATCACATACGCGTATGACTACCATAGCAACATAACAATACCCTGATAGGACGCCACGAGAGGAGGCGAGACAATCCGATACTACTGTCGCATACCAACCTCCCAGCCCATGTCAAAAACAAGTTACGTCATAGCACCGTCATAGCAGGGGGAGTTAAAGACCACCCTCTTTCAGTAACCAATAAAAACGAACCCAGTTTAACAGGAGTGAACCTCCAGAGATCAGAGCACCGTAAGCAATTACAGAGGGGGGCGTGTCTCACCATGACATAGTAACAATATAGTGACAGCCGAGCACCAACTCAGTTGCGATGCCTTACCAAGTACTCAAAGGATACCCAAAAAAGATGTCACAATCCAAAACCTAACCACACAACTAAAAAATAAAATATAAAAAAAATGCAATGATCAGCCACCACAATATGAATAAAACATATAATAGCCGACTGGGGACCGTGATGACAAATAAGAGGGCAAAATATGGGGATATCTAAGTGCATAAACCCAAGCATTACTCTTTCGGCTCATCACCGCAGGCTAAGCACTGTATGTGAAGCATCAAAAAGCTATCAGTCAGTGGAATGACCCCAAATAAAGGGATCACAAATAATATGCAACGTCAATCACATAGTCACCACACAATGTCTACCCTGCTGTACAAGTCCCACAAGTAACGAATATACCCGGTGACGTCATGTAGGTACATAACCATATTCAGCAACACAATAATCAAAACGATTAACTACCCCCTAAATATAGTATGGAATATTAACTAATGATCAAAACCCAAAAGAACATCATCTGCAAGTGATGTAGACCATGCCAAAACTAAAAGAGAATCAAAATAACCAAAAAACAAATAAATAAAAATAAAAAATAAATTCTAATACAGCCCAAATTTAATCCCCTAGAGGAGGCGCCAGCCTCCCTGTTGTGTCCACTCAACTAATGGTATCAGTGAAGGACCAGGATCTCAATAACCAATACATCCAATACAAATCCCAAACCACCATGCATTAGTAAATAACATCTCAAACTCACAGCTGCTGTCCCAGCTGCCAAGAGCATAACAACTTTAATGACACTGGCACATAACACTAGAAGAGCCACGCAAGTCGAAGGCTATAAACCGATTGTACCCTGAGTATGGATATTAACAAAAAAATATGTAAAGTTGAGTTAAAACCATATTCACCATTCATGACAAACACAAATGGTAAAAGAAACATACAAATATAAAAAAAAACCATAAAAATAAACCTAAAAACAACACATCCAAGGCAAGAAACATGAGGTGATCAGAGACTAATACAATCTAAAAGGTGCAACTGAGTTACAGGGGAAAAAAATATCAAATAGTGCCATGCATGTACAAACAAAGTATTATCAATTGGCATAGGAGTTATTTTAGAGAGTCGCACTTAAATATAGTGCATCAAATTTATCTGACCCCATCAGTGCTATCCAAATGGAGTTAAAAAGTTGATGATAAATGTATTAAATGTAATCGTGCCAGAGCAGACATATTACATTATTTCTGGGACTGTCCATATATAGTCCAATTTTGGAATAAAATAAGTTATTTGATTTCTAAAATTATTAAGAAAGCTATCAAAATTGAATCAGAACATGTATTTTTTTTTGCTCCCAAAAAATGCAAAATACAAAGAGGGAATGTTTATCAATTTTAGTATTATAATAGCTAGATATCTGCTTCTGAAAAAACGAATTTCAAAGAAAAAACCCTCAATAGCTGAATTTAACAGAGAAGTAATGAATCAAATTATTCTTGAACTTTGTGCTATTGATTTTGTACATAGCAAAGAGATGGATTTAAAAAATAAAAAATAAAAAAAATAAAAAGGTATCTTTATCAAATCATATCCCATTGAAATACAGAAAAAACTGATATATCCACTCCGCTCCTCGGAGTATGTAATGAATGCAATAATTGGAGGTGAATTCCCGTTGGTATACTGATAGGATAAATTTCCTGCATGCTATATGTCTTTGTATAGATAGATACCTTTTGACAATGAGATTCTTAGGTTATATTTTACGAGTTTACATGGTTAGAGAAGGAAAAAGGCTGAATAATAATTTTTATGTTTTGCATTATAGGTTAGGTTTACTCAGGTATTATGGCACTTCTCAGTAGATAGCGTTTTACATTTCCTGGGATAATCTTTTTTCTTTGATTATATGGGATTGCTAACTATAGGCCAGTCAGTTTGACCTCAATTGCAGGGAAATTAATGGAAACTCTTTTAAAGGAAAGACTTGTATCTTTCCTTCAGACAAACAACTTAGAAGACAAAGGACAGCATGGTTTCACTGCTGGAAGATCATGTCAGACTTATCTAATTGATTTCTTTGACCATGTAACTAAAATAATAGACCAGGGAGGAGCTGTAGATGTTGCATATCTAGACTTTAGCAAAGCATTTGACACCGTCCCACACAACAAACTTATTCACAAAATGTATTGCCTTGGAACATATGCTAAGATTGTTAAGGGGGTAGAATGCTGGCTTAAAGATAGACGACAGAGGGTTTCAATTAATGGAGTACATTCAAATGAGGCATCAGTTACTAGTGGTGTTCCCCAAGGGTCAGTTCTTGGGCCTGTTTTGTTTAACATGTTCATAAATGATATTGGAAGTGGGATTAAGGGGAAGGTTTGCTTGTTTGCTGATGATACAAAAATTTGTAACAGGGTAGATGTTCCAGGAGGGGTTGATCAAATGAACAGTAATATTAAAAAACTAGAGGACTGGTCAAATAAATGGGATCTGAAATTTAATATTACCAAGAGCAAAAATATGCATATAGGATCCAAAAACCCAAAGGCCAATTATAGTCTCAATGGTACATTACTGACTGTAACTAAAGAAGAAAGGGACTTCGGAATTATTATTTCAGATGATTTAAAATTTGGTACACAATGCAGCAGTGCAGCCAATAAGGCCAGTCGAATACTTGGTTGCATGGGAAGAGGTATTAGTAGCAGAAATAGCAAGGTTCTTATGCCACTTTACAGATCATTAGTTAGACCAAATCATCTGGAATGCTGTGTACAGTTCTGGAGACCATATCTTATATGTTATAAATAAACTAGAAGCTGTCCAAAGGAGGGCTAATAAAAACAAAATTTATGCTTACCTGATAAATTTATTTCTCTTGTGGTGTATCCAGTCCAAGGGTTCATCCATTACTTGTGGGATATTCTCCTTCCCAACAGGAAGCTGCAAGAGGACACCCACAGCAGAGCTGTCTATATAGCTCCTTCCCCAACTGCCACCCCCAGTCATTCGACCGAAGACAAGCAAGAAAAAAAGGAGAAACTATAGGGTGCAGTGGTGACAGCAGTTTAAAAATAAAAAACACCTGCCTTAAAATGACAGGGCGGGCCGTGGACTGGATACACCACAAGAGAAATAAATTTATCAGGTAAGCATAAATTTTGTTTTCTCTTGTAAAGGTGTATCCAGTCCACGGGTTCATCCATTACTTGTGGGATACCAATACCAAAGCTTTAGGACACGGATGAAGGGAGGGACAAGGCAGGAACTTAAACAGAAGGCACCACTGCCTGTAAGACCTTTCTCCCAAAAATAGCCTCCGAAGAAGCAAAAGTATCAAATTTATAGAATTTTGAAAAGGTATGAAGTGAAGACCAAGTCGCCGCCTTACAAATCTGTTCAACAGAGGCCTCATGTTTAAAAGCCCATGAGGAAGCTACTGCTCTAGTAATTCTTTCAGGAGGCTGCTGGCCAGCAGTCTCATAAGCTAAGCGTATTATACTTCTTAGCCAAAAAGAAAGAGAAGTTGCCGAAGCCCTTTTGGCCTCTCCTCTGTCCAGAGTAGACAACAAACAAAGCAGATGTTTGATGAAAATCCTTCGTAGCTTGTAAATAAAACTTTAAAGCACGAACCACATCAAGATTGTGTAATAGACGTTCCTTCTTTGAAGAAGGATTAGGACATAGTGAAGGAACAACAATCTCCTGATTTATATTCTTATTAGATACCACCTTAGGAAGAAACCCAGGTTTGGTAAGTAACACTACCTTATCTGCATGGAAAATCAGATAAGAGGAATCACATTGTAAAGCAGAAACTCTTCGAGCCGAGGAGATAGCTACTAAAAACAGAACTTTCCAAGATAAAAGATTAATATCTATGGAATGCAAAGGTTCAAACGGAACCCCTTGAAGAACTTTAAGAACTAAATTTAAGCTCCATGGCGGAGCAACAGGTTTAAACACAGGCTTGATTCTAACTAAAGCCTGACAAAATGCCTGAACGTCTGGAACCTCAGCCACACGTTTGTGCAAAAGAATAGACCGAGCAGAAATCTGTCCCTTTAAGGAACTAGCTGACAATTCCTTCTCCAATCCTTCTTGGAGAAAAGATAATATCCTAGGAATCCTGACCTTACTCCATGAGTAACCCTTGGATTCACACCAGTGAAGATATTTACACCATATATTATGATAGATCTTCCTGGTGACAGGCTTTCGAGCCTGAATTAAGGTATCAATGACCGATTCGGAAAAACCACGCTTTGATAGAATGGGGCGTTCAATCTCCAAGCAGTCAGACGCAGAGAAATTAGATTTGGATGTTTGAAGGGACCTTGAAGTAGAAGGTCCTGCCTTAGCGGCAGAGTCCATGGTGGAAAAGATGACATGTCCACCAGATCTGCATACCAAGTCCTGCGTGGCCACACAGGGGCTATCAAGATCACCGAGCTCTCTCCTGCTTGATCTTGGCAATCAGACGAGGGAGCAGAGGAAACGGTGGAAACACATAAGCCAGGCTGAAGGACCAGGGCGCTGCTAGAGCATCTATCAGCGCTGCCTTGGGATCCCTGGACCTGGACCCGTAACAAGGAAGCTTGGCGTCCTGACGAGACGCCATGAGATCCAGTTCTGGTTTGCCCCATAGTTGAATCAACTGGGCAAATACCTCCGGATGGAGCTCCCACTCCCCCGGATGAAAAGTCTGCCGACTTAGAAAATCCGCCTCCCAGTTCTCTACTCCTGGGATATGGATAGCTGAGAGATGGCAAGAGTGAACCTCTGCCCATAGAATTATCTTTGAAACCTCCAACATTGCCAGGGGGCTCCTTGTTCCCCCCTAATGGTTGATATAGGCTACAGTCGTGATGTTGTCCGACTGAAATCTGATGAACCTGACCGCAGCTAGCTGAGGCCAAGCCTGAAGAGCATTGAATATCGCTCTTAGTTCCTTTAAGAGAAAAAAACTACCACATAAACTGCAAAACAGTGATAAAAAGTAGTAAACTCTACAAAATTTTTACAGTGTGTATAAGGGACTAAAGCAGCATTGCACCCACTTGCAAATGGATGATTAACCCCTCAGGCACAAAAAAATGAATTAGAAAAACATTAAAACTGCTAACAAACAGTCAAACACACTGCCATAGCTGTGCTGTGGCTCCTACCTGCCCTTAAAAACGCAGGAACAAAACCCTCTATAGAGGTCCTATAAGCCAGAGGACTCCTTCAGGGAAGCTGGATGTCTCAGACTGAAAATCAACTGCACATTTAGAGCTTGAAAATAGGCCCCTCCCTACCATGCACTCAAAGTCAGAGGGCCTTAAAAAAGTACTCCTAGGAGTAATCTAGCAAGCCATGTGGAAAACTAGGCCCCAAATAAAGATTTATCACCCTCAGACAAAAAACGTTTTTATTTTTATAAATCATGCAAACATTTTTACACTAAGTAATATAAGTATTAACATGAATATTACCCTTATTTGCAAGCATGATCCCAGTTGTTGTTAAATCACTGTATCAGGCTTACTTTAAATATACCAGGCACTGTCAGCATTTTCTAGACCTTATCATCTCTCTAGAAAAAAATATACTGAACATACCTCAAAGCAGGCAATCTGCAGACCGTCCCCCCAACTGAAGTTTTCTTTCCATACTCTTCAGTTATGTGTGAGAACAGCAATGGACCTTAGTTACAAACTGCTAAGATCATCAAAACCTCCAGGCAGAATTCTTCTTCCAATTTCTGCCTGAGAGTAAAAACAGTACAACACCGGTACCGTTTAAAAATAACAAACTTTTGATTGAAGGTAAAAACTACACTAATTCACCACATCTCTCTTGATACTTCCTTTCTTGTCGAGAGCTGCAAGAGAATGACTGGGGGTGGCAGTTAGGGGAGGAGCTATATAGAAAGCTCTGCTGTGGGTGTCCTCTTGCAGCTTCCTGTTGGGAAGGATAATATGCCACAAGTAATGGATGAACCCGTGGACTGGATACACCTTTACAAGAGAAATGGTCCATGGTCAAAAATATAAAAACGTACAAAGAAAGACTCTATAATCTAAATATGTATAGTTTAGAGGATAGAAGGGAAAGAGGTGACATGATAGAAACCTTCAAATATATCAGGGGACTTAATAAAATAAAAGCTGAAAGCATTTTTCACAAAAAAATAAATGCCAAAACAAGGTGTCACAATCTAAAATTAGAGGGTAGCAGATTCAGGAGACACTTGAGGAAGCATTTTTTTACAGAAAGGGTGGTAAATTCATGGAATAAACTTCCATTTGAGGTGGTAAACACAAAGACTGTAAAGGAATTCAAAAATGCCTGGGACATGCATAAGACTATCCTAAGGAAAAAGTAACGTAATATGGGTAGACTTGATGGGCCTTTTTGGTTCTTATCTACCGTCAAATTCTATGTTTCTATATTTGTAGTATATGTTACTGAATTGGATATGAGTCATTTCGTTATTTAGCTATGTTTTGGTTATCTTGTTTATTGTAAAATGCAATATTCCGATAGATATTGTTTAATGTTTTTGAACTACTGGTTACCAGATCTGGGTGAAAAATATTGACATCAGTTGTATAGCAAATTGTTTATAATTTTCATGAATTTGACTAGTTTTAATGTTGTCTTCTTTTCAAGACAATGTATCTGCTGGCCTGGTATATGCTGTGAATAAATTAAAATAATTTTAAACATTTTTGTTACTGATAGAGCTAGCATCTCAGGATAGAAAAATCATTTTGTCACTGACGGCTCTAGCATCTCAGAATAACTAGCATCTGAGGATAAAAAAAAAAAAAAAATATTTTGTCACTGATGCTATAATGTCTCTGGATATAGAAAAAGTTCTCTCACTGATGGCTCTAGCGTCTTCATAAGTTAAACTTCTGTCACTAAAGGCTCTAGCGTCTCAGCACAAGGAATAAAGCTTTGTCACTGATGGCTCTAGCATCTCAGGATAAGGAAATTATTGCCTAGATTTAGAGTTCTGCATTAGCAGGTGAAAAGAAGCGTTAAGGGGTCCTAACGCTGCTTTTTACCGCCCGCTGGTATTTAGAGTAAGTCCGGAAATGGTCTAACGCTCACTCTCCAGTCGCGACTTTTCCATACCGCAGATCCCCTTACGCCAATTGCGTATCCTATCTTTCCAATGGGATCTTCCTAACGCCGGTATTTAGAGTCTTGGCTGAAGTGAGCGGTAGACCCTCTACCGACAAGACTCCAGCCGCAGAAAAAAGTCAGGAGTTAAGAGCTTTATGGGCTAACGACGTTTTATAAAGCTCTTAACTACTGTGCTCTAAAGTACACTATCACCCATAAACTACCTATGTACCCCTAAACCGAGGCCCCCCCACATCACCGCCACTCTAATAAAAAATGTTAACCCCTAATCTGCCGCTCCGTACACCTCCGCCACCTACATTATACCTATGTACCCCTAATCTGCTGCCCCTAACACCGACGACCCCTATATTATATTTATTAACCCCTAATCTGCCCCACCCCAACGTCGCCGCTACCTTACCTACACTTATTAACCCCTAATCTGCTGACCGGACCTCGCCGCCACTATAATAAATGTATTAACCCCTAAACCGCCTCACTCCCGCCTCGCAAACCCTATAATAAATAGTATTAACCCCTAATCTGCCGACCGGACCTCGCCGCTACTCTAATAAATGTATTAACCCCTAAAGCTAAGTCTAACCCTAACCCTAACACCCCCCTAAGTTAAATATAATTTTATTCTAACTAAATAAATTATTTCTACTTAAATAAATTAATCCTATTTAAAACTAAATACTTACCTGTAAAATAAACCCTAATATAGCTACAATATAACTAATAATTATATTGTAGCTATTTTAGGATTTATATTTATTTTACAGGCAACTTTGTATTTATTTTAACTAGGTACAATAGCTATTAAATAGTTATTTACTATTTAATAGCTACCTAGTTAAAATAATTACAAAATTACCTGTAAAATAAATCCTAACCTAAGTTACAATTAAACCTCACACTACACTATCAATAAATAAATTAAATAAATTAACTACAATTACCTACAATTAAATCAACTAAACTAAATTACAAAAAAAACAAACACTAAATTACAAAAAATAAAAAAAGATTACAAGATTTTTAAACTAATTACACCTACTCTAAGCCCCCTAAAAAAACAACAAAGCCCCCCAAAATAAAAAAATGCCCTACCCTATTCTAAAATAAAAAGTTAACAGCTCTATTACCTTACCAGCCCTTAAAAGGGCTTTTTGCAGGGCATGCCCCAAAGAAATCAGCTCTTTTGCCTGTAAAAAAAACATACAATACCCCCCCAACATTACAACTCACCACCCACATACCCCTACTCTAACCCACCTAAAACCCCCCTTAAAAAACCTAACACTAAGCCCCTGAAGATCTCCCTACCTTGTATTCACCCAGCCGGGTATCACCGATCCGTCCAGAAGAGGGTCCGAAGTCTTCATCCTATCCGACCAGAAGAGGTCCTCCAGAGGGTCTGAAGTCTTCATCCAATACGGCCAGAAGAGGTCCTCCAGAGGGTTGGAAGTCTTCATCCAGGCGGCATCTTCTATCTTCTTCCATACGGAGCGGAGCGGGTCCATCTTGAAGCAGCCGACGCGGAGCCATCCTTCCTCACCAACGGACTAACGACGAATGAAGGTTCCTTTAAATGACGTCATCCAAGATGGCGTCCCTCAAATTCCGATTGGCTGATAGGATTCTATCAGCCAATCGGAATTAAGGTAGGAAAAATCTGATTGGCTGATTGAATCAGCCAATCAGATTCAAGTTCAATCGGATTAGCTGTTCCGATCAGCCAATAGAATGCGAGCTCAATCTGATTGGCTGATCCAATCAGCCAATCCGATTGAACTTGAATCCGATTGACTGATTCAATCAGCCAATCAGATTTTTCCTACCTTAATTCCGATTAGCTGATAGAATCCTATCAGCCAATCGGAATTCGAGGGACGCCATCTTGGATGACGTCATTTAAAGGAACCTTCATTCGTTGTTAGTCCGTCGGTGAGGAAGGATGGCTCCGCATCGGCTGCTTCAAGATGGACCCGCTCCGCTCCGGATGGAAGAAGATAGAAGATGCCGCCTGGATGAAGACTTCCAACCCTCTGGAGGACCTCTTCTGGCCGGATAGGATGAAGACTTCGGACCCTCTTCTGGACGGATCGGTGATACCCGGCTGGGTGAATACAAGGTAGGGAGATCTTCAGGGGCTTAGTGTTAGGTTTTTTAAGGGGGGTTTGGGTGGGTTAGAGTAGGGGTATGTGGGTGGTGGGTTGTAATGTTGGGGGGGTATTGTATGTTTTTTTTACAGGCAAAAGAGCTGATTTCTTTGGGGCATGCCCCGCAAAAAGCCCTTTTAAGGGCTGGTAAGGTAATAGAGCTGTTAACTTTTTATTTTAGAAAAGGGTAGGGCATTTTTTTATTTTGGGGGGCTTTGTTATTTTTTTAGGGGGCTTAGAGTAGGTGTAATTAGTTTAATCTTGTAATCTTTTTTTATTTTTTGTAATTTAGTGTTTGTTTTTGTAATTTAGTTTAGTTGATTTAATTGTAGGTAATTGTAGTTAATTTATTTATTGATAGTGTAGTGTTAGGTTTAATTGTAACTTAGGTTAGGATTTATTTTACAGGTAATTTTGTAATTATTTTAACTAGGTAGCTATTAAATAGTAAATAACTATTTAATAGCTATTGTACCTAGTTAAAATAAATACAAATTTGCCTGTAAAATAAATATAAATCCTAAAATAGCTACAATATAATTATTAGTTATATTGTAGCTATATTAGGGTTTATTTTACAGGTAAGTATTTAGCTTTAAATAGGATTAATGTATTTAATTAGAAATAATTTATTTCGTTAGATTAAAATTATATTTAACTTAGGGGGGTGTTAGGGTTAGACTTAGCTTTAGGGGTTAATACATTTATTAGAGTAGCGGCGAGGTCCGGTCGGCAGATTAGGGGTTAATACTTGAAGTTAGGTGTCGGCGATGTTAGGGAGGCCAGATTAGGGGTTAATACTATTTATTATAGGGTTTGCGAGGAAGGAGTGAGCCGGTTTAGGGGTTAATACATTTATTATAGTGGAGGCGAGGTCCGGTCGGCAGATTAGGGGTTAATAAGTGTAGGTAAGGTTGCGGCGACGTTGGGGGGGGGGCAGATTAGGGGTTAATAAATATAATATGGGGTCGGCGGTGTTAGGGGCAGCAGATTAGGGGTACATAGGTATAATGTAGGTGGCGGCGGTGTACGGAGCGGCAGATTAGGGGTTAATAATATGCAGGTGTCAGCGATAGCGGGGGCGGCAGATTAGGGGTTAATAAGTGTAAGGTTAGGGGTGTTTAGACTCGGGGTTCATGTTAGAGTATTAGGTGCAGACTTAGGAAGTGTTTCCCCATAGGAAACAATGGGGCTGCGTTAGGACCTTAACGCTGCTTTTTTGCAGGTGTTAGGTTTTTTTGCAGCTCAAACTGCCCCATTGTTTCCTATGGGGGAATCGTGCACGAGCACGTTTTTCAAGCTGGCCGCTACTGTAAGCAACGCTGGTATCGAGAGTTGAAGTGGCGGTAAATTATGCTCTACGCTCCCTTTTTGGAGCCTAACGCAGCCCTTCAGAGAACTCTAAATACCAGCTTTATTTAAAAGGTGCGGTGGGAAAAAAACACACGTAGCTAACGCACCCCTTTGGCCACAAAACTCTAAATCTAGCCGAAAGTGTTTTCACTGATGGCTCTATTACCTCTTCAGAGACAATTCGCAGACAATGTCCATTTCTTCCTAGGGTTTGATTAACCTATGTATGTATCGAATATGGCAATTTGTCAGGAATTAACGGTCACACTTTGCAGTGCAAGAGACGTGCTGGGTATTTTCGTATACAAGAATATAAGGGGAGCCTTTTAAATGTATTAACTTTTTTTTTTTTTTTGCATGTTTCCTGCTGCACAATAAACCATAACCAGCTCACGCAATTCACACCAGTAACAAATAATACATTACAGTGTCCTATTAAATAACCTGACACATAACACCATACCAAATGTGCTTTTTAACTTGAGAAGCCCAATAGGGTTGTTAGTGGTTGCAGGCGCCAGTCAGACTTACACCAGAAATCCACCTGCTGCAGGCTCTGAGACATGGCTGTTTCTTGCTTGAGATTCAGGTTAGCGCTGCCAGAGTTGGGACCTGCTGAGCTGAAAATACAACGCACACACGTTACGTATTCATAAAGAGTTGCACCTCAGCCTCATCACAGCTACAAGTGACAGTGAAATGTAAAATATCTCTGTTATTTTGTTTTCTCCCCTTTTCCTATAATTTAAGTCTCCAGTTCTGACAAGTGACAGTTTTACCAGCCTCTAATAGGCTTCAGTGGAAGGGATGGTATAAGATACTGCAGCGGCTACTTCAGTAACAAGTCCTGATTGGCTTCTATAGCAAGTGATGTGAAAACTGTAGCAAACAAGGTGAAAACACACACAAAATACTTTAAAAACGTATCTAGTATGTTAATTTATTCCAAAACTGTAGGAAACTATTATTATTACTGTCCTTTTCAGCTGCATTATAGTTATCATGTCAGCGCATATAGCGAATCCCACTGTAAAGAATACTAATGAAAATTTCAAAAGAAGAGATCTTTAAACCCATTTAAGATGACTGTGTTAATTTTGACATGACCTGAGATGACCCACTTCATAGGAGCAATAAATGCTGTGTATACAGGCTGTGACTTTCCTTATAATTGATGTAATACAGTACTGCACGTGAAACGCTTTGTAACATCTATAAATTGCAAGAAGTGCCCAGTATAGGGATGCACCGAAATTTCGGCCGAAAATGGCATTTTTGGTTATTTTGTTTTTTTGGGTTTTTTTGCCTTTTATTTTCGGTAAAATTATTGTGTAGCATATTTCAAATTTGATGCCAGCCTAGAGCTGCTGTTTGAGTTCATTTCTTGACTTACTGTTTTGCATATAATACTTTTCTAGGACTATACTTTATTTTGATAATTGGTAAAAAAAAAAAAAACGGTTAAATCTGATTCTGTTACACAGAACTAAATAAAGAATAATATTAGCGATGCACCAAAATTTGGGCCTCTGAAAATGTGCAACTCCATTTTCGGCCCCAAGAGGAACAAAACGGCTAAAGATGTACAGCCCTCCCCTGTTCTATTGACTTACATGTCTATCCTTAGCATAAGGTGAGCAGCACAACACTGGCATGGTACACAGAGCACACACATAAGTACCATGACATCATGATATTTGAAACCAGCAGTGTCCTTTTTTTTTTAGAAGGAAACCAAAAGTTCTGTATACCGTATTCAAAGGAGGATAAGTAACATGTTTATAAACACTTGATATTATCAGACGCAGCCCTAAGCACACACAGTGAATAAGTATAAGCCTTATGTACAGTGATCATGCATCAGCCTCTTGTGCATAGACATTCTATTCGCCTGAGGCAAATATGCGTGCACACTATATATGCATAAGCCCCAAGCTCGCACACAGTTGGTACAAATTAGCACCCTCCAGACAGTGTATACAAAAAAGCACAGTAGCTTTCTATAACCACCTTGCACGTAAGGTCGTAGCTAAGTCCGGTGGTCCTGGTTATAGGCAGACTCCATTTGGGGCTCCGGACATATAATCTGATGGGTCAGTGTGAGACCCGAACCAGGAACTAGGCGGAGATACGATGAGAGATGATCAGGTGCAGCCACGCCCATCGCATGGATAACTACACCCAAAAACAAAACACATGTCCATCTCGTATTTTTGTCTGGCTATAACCACGCTCTCCCTTGTAGAGCTCCATCAGTTTCACTGCAGATCACACCCTACGGTACAAGTGACCACGCCCATTTGTTGGAGCTTTCCTGCCTACAAGCTCTCTCAACCACACACACACACTGTAGTTAAAAAAAGAAAAAACAATTTCGGTTTTGTTTCGGTTTTCGGCCAGGGGCATCCTGAATTTTCGGTATCGGTCCAGAATTTTCATTTCGGTGCATCCCTAGCCCAGTATATGATATCTCACATGTGAAGCTCAAGCAGAGCAAAAACACAATAATAAATACAGCTTACAAATCAGATTATGTGAATGTATGTTATGGGAATGTACAGATTTGCGACCTTACAGAAGCAAACAAGGCGATGCACTGGGTAAATGTCTCTACTCCAAATTACCTAGTGCAGCGTCTTGTTCGCTTCAATTCCCATCAATTCTAAGGAAATCACAGACTACATACTAAAACCAACTATTACCTTACAAAATATTATTTAAAAAAATATATAAAATTATTATAAAGAATGAATTTATAAGAACTAAATCCTCTCATTTGTATAGAGCTCAACGTGTACACAGATGAAGGTATATCGCACACATAAAAGCTTAACAGCAGCAGTTTTACACAGACTAAGGTATATCGCACACATAAAAGCTTAACAGCAGCAGTTTTACACAGACTAAGGTTTATTGCACACAGAAAAGCTCACCAGCAGCAGCTATATACAGACAAAGGTGTATCACACACAGAAAAGCTCACCAGCACCGACTGTACTTAGACAAAGGTGTATCGCACACAGAAAAGCTCACCAGCACCGACTGTACTTAGACAAAGGTGTATCGCACACAGAAAAGCTCACCAGCACCGACTGTACTTAGACAAAGGTGTATCACACACAGAAAAGCTCACAAGCAGCAGCTATATACAGACAAAAGTTTATCACACACAGAAAGGCTCACCAGCACCGACTGTACTTAGACAAAGGTGTATCGCACACAGAAAAGCTCACAAGCAGCAGCTATATACAGACAAAAGTTTATCACACACAGAAAAGCTCACCAGCACCGACTGTAATTAGACAAAGGTGTATCACACACAGAAAAGCTCACAAGCAGCAGCTATATACAGACAAAAGTGTATCACACACAGAAAAGCTCACCAGCATCAGCAGTACACAGACAAAGGTGTATCACACATAGAAAGGCTCACCAGCACCAGCTATATACAAACAAAGGTGTATCACACACAGAAAAGCTTAACAGCAGCAGTTTTACACAGACTAAGGTGTATTGCACACAGAAAGGCTCACCAGCAGCAGCTATATACAGACAAAGGTGTATCACACACAGAAAAGCTCACCAGCACCGACTGTAATTAGACAAAGGTGTATCACACACAGAAAGGCTCACCAGCAGCAGCTATATACAGACAAAAGTTTATCACACACAGAAAAGCTTAACAGCAGCAGCTTTACACAGACAAAGGTGTATCACACACAGAAAGGCTCACCAGCACCAGCTGTATACAGACAAAGGTGTATCACACACAGAAAGGCTCACCAGCACCAGCTGTATACAGACAAAGGTATATCACACACAGAAAAGCTCACCAGCACCGACTGTACACAGACAAAGGTGTATCACACACAGAAAAGCTCACCAGCACCAGTTGTACACAGACAAAGGTGTATCACACACAGAAAGGCTCACCAGCACCAGCTGTATACAGACAAAGGTGTATCACACACAGAAAAGCTCACCAGCACCGACTGTACACAGACAAAGGTGTATCACACACAGAAAAGCTCACCAGCACCAGTTGTACACAGACAAAGGTGTATCACACACAGAAAGGCTCACCAGCACCAGCTGTATACAGACAAAGGTGTATCACACACAGAAAAGCTCACCAGCACCGACTGTACACAGACAAAGGTGTATCACACACAGAAAAGCTCACCAGCACCAGCTGTACACAGACCAAGGTGTATCACACACAGAAAGGCTCACCAGCACCAGCTGTACACAGACAAAGGTGTATCACACACAGAAAAGCTCACCAGCAGTCCACAGACAAAGGTGTATCACACACAGAAAAGCTCACCAGCACCAGCTGTACACAGACCAAGGTGTATCACACACAGAAAGGCTCACCAGCACCAGCTGTACACAGACAAAGGTGTATCACACATAGAAAGGCTCACCAGCACCAGCTATATACAAACAAAGGTGTATCACACACAGAAAAGCTCACCAGCAGTCCACAGACAAAGGTGTATCGTACACAGAAAAGCTCACCAGCACCTACTGTACATTGACAAAGGTGTATCACACACAGAAAAGCTCACCAGCTGTATACAGACAAAGAAGTATCACACACAGAAAGGCTCACCAGCACCGACTGTACACAGACAAAGGTGTATCACACACAGAAAAGCTCACCAGCACCAGTTGTACACAGACAAAGGTGTATCACACACAGAAAGGCTCACCAGCACCAGCTGTATACAGACAAAGGTGTATCACACACAGAAAGGCTCACCAGCACCAGCTGTATACAGACAAAGGTATATCACACACAGAAAAGCTCACCAGCACCGACTGTACACAGACAAAGGTGTATCACACACAGAAAAGCTCACCAGCACCAGCTGTACACAGACAAAGGTGTATCACACACAGAAAAGCTCACCAGCACCGACTGTACACAGACAAAGGTGTATCACACACAGAAAAGCTCACCAGCACCGACTGTACACAGACAAAGGTGTATCACACACAGAAAAGCTCACCAGCACCAGCTGTACACAGACAAAGGTGTATCACACACAGAAAGGCTCACCAGCACCAGCTATATACAGACAAAGGTGTATCACACACAGAAAAGCTCACCAGCAGTCCACAGACAAAGGTGTATCGTACACAGAAAAGCTCACCAGCACCTACTGTACATTGACAAAGGTGTATCACACACAGAAAAGCTCACCAGCTGTATACAGACAAAGAAGTATCACACACAGAAAGGCTTACCAGCTCCGACTGTACACTGACAAAAGTGTATCACACACAGAAAAGCTCACCAGCACCGACAGTACACTGACAAAGGTGTATCACACACAGAAAAGTTCACCAGAACCAACTGTACACAGACAAAGGTGAATCGCACACAGAAAAGCTCACCAGCACCAGCTGTACACATACAAATATTTATCACACACAGAAAAGCTCACCAGCGTCGGCTGTACACAGACGAATGTTTATCACACACAGAAAAGCTTACCAGCGCAGCACTGTACACAGACAAAGGTGTATCAAACACAGAAAAGCTCACCACCACCAGCTGTACACAGACAAAGGTGTATCACAAACAGAAAAGCTCATCAGCACCAGCAGTACACAGACAAAGGTGTATCACACACAGAAAAGCTCACCAGCGTCGGTTGTAACCTTTTTCATCAGAGGAAGGCCTGACTCCCACTTCTCGCTTTACCATAACAATATCCCCAAGCGAGGGTTTGTATGCCACCCGGCTGCTATCACTCATGATGCCCTAAAAGCAAAGAAAAAAAAACACAGCTTCAGTAAGGCATTTAAACATCATGCTCACACCTTTGTGAAAATCACCTGGGTATAGTCCATCACAACCAGTTAGCATCATATGGGAACTCAGTGCTAGTAAGCAAATAATATCCTATGGGGACTCAGTGCTAATAAGCAATTACTTACTATCCTATGGGGACTCAGTGCTAGTAAGCAATTACTTACTATCCTATGGGGACTCAGTGCTAGTAAGCAATTACTTACTATCCTATGGGGACTCAGTGCTAGTAAGCAATTACTTACTATCCTATGGGGACTCAGTGCTAGTAAGCAATTACTTAATATCCTATGGGGACTCAGTGCAGCTAAGCAATTACTTACAATCCTATGGGGACTCAGTGCAACCAAGCAATTACTTGCTATCATATGGGGACTCAGCGCAACTAAGCAATTACTTACTATCCTATGGGGACTCAGTGCTAGTAAGCAATTACTTACTATCATATGGGGGCTCAGTGCTAGTAAGCAATTACTTACTATCATATGGGGACTCAGTGCTAGTAAGCAATTACTATCCTATGGGGACTCAGTGCTAGTAAGCAATTACTATCCTATGGGGACTCAGTGCTAGTAAACAATAACTTGCTATCCTATGGAGACTCAGTGCTAGTAAGCAATTACTATCCTATGGGGACTCAGTGCTAGCAAGCAATTACTCTCCTATGGGGACTCAGTGCTAGTAAGCAATTACTTACTATCATATGGGGACTCAGTGCTAGTAAGCAATTACTTACTCTCGTATGGGGACTCAGTGCTAGTAAGCAATTACTTACTCTCGTATGGGGACTCAGTGCTAGTAAGCAATTACTATCATATGGGGACTCAGTGCTAGTAAGCAATTACTTACTCTCGTATGGGGACTCACTCAGTGCTAGTAAGCAATTACTATCATATGGGGACTCAGTGCTAGTAAGCAATTACTTTCATATGGGGACTCAGAACTAGTAAGCAATTACTTACTATCATTTGGGGACTCGTGCTAGTAAGTAATTACTTACTATCATATGGGGACTCAGTGCTAGTAAGCAATTACTATCATATTGGGACTCCGTGCTACTAAGCAATTACTTATTCTCATATGGGGACTTAGTGCTAGTAAGCAATTACTCTCATATGGGGACTAAGAGCTAGTAAGCAACTACTCTCATATGGGGACTCAGAACTAGTAAGCAATAACTTACTATCATATTGGGACTCAGTGCTAGTAAGCAATAACTCTCATATGGGGACTCAGTGCTAGTAAGCAATTACTATCATATGGGGACTCAATGCTAGTAACCAATTACTTGCTCTCATATAAGAACTCAGCGCTAGTAAGCAATTACAATCATATGGGGACTCGGTGCTAGTAAGCATTTACTCTTATATGGGGACTCAGTGCTAGTAAGCAATTATTTACTCTCATATGGGGACTCAGTGCTAGTAAACAATTACAGTTTACGCTGGGGTTAGGTTCCAGAAGAAATGGTTGTAAATCAAAACCGTTGTAAATTGAAACGCAGTTTATAATGTAAGTCAATGGGAAGTGAGGGAGATAGGTTCCAGGACCCTCTCAAAATTGTCATAAGTAACACCTAATACATTTATTTTTAAAGCTTTGAAATGAAGACTTTAAATGTTAAACAGCATTATAAACCTAATAAAATAATCACACAACACAGAATATATAATTAAACTATGTTAAATGAACAAAAACATTTGCTAAACAACATTATAAACCTAATAAAATAATCACACAACACAGACTTCACTTGCATTTTTCTGCAAACAGTTCTTTCTATGCATTCCAATCTGGACTGATTTATAGACAGGAAGATCTTGTTTCTTTGAAATCTGCTCAATAGCTCAGGTCTGGTTAAACTGATTAATTTCAGCTTGCTTGGCTTTGCTGCAACATATGCGGACAGCTCCACCTACTGGCTATTTTAATAAATGCACTGCTTCTCAATGCTTTCCAATAGCAGTCACATGACTGGAAAAAAGGTTGTTATTCTGAAACGGTGTAAATTGAACCGTTGTAAAACGAGGGCCACCTGTACTATCATGCTGTACCGACGCCTGCCTGATGTACCTGCTGTACCGACGCCTGTCTGATGTACCTGCTGTACGGACGCCTGTCTGATGTACCTGCTGTACCGACGCCTGTCTGATGTACCTGCTGTACCGACGCCTGTCTGATGTACCTGCTGTACCGACGCCTGTCTGATGTACCTGCTGTACCGACGCCTGTCTGATGTACCTGCTGTACCGACGCCTGTCTGATGTACCTGCTGTACCGACGCCTGCCTGATGTACCGACACCTGCCTGATGTACCTGCTGTACTGACACCTGCCTGATGTACCTGCTGCACCGACACCAGCCTGATGTACCTGTTGTACCGACACCAGCCTGATGTACCTGCTGTACCGACGCCTGCCTGATGTACCTACTGTACCGACACCTGCCTGCTGTACTGACGCGTACCTGCTGTACCGACACCAGCCTGATGTATCTGCTGTACAGACACCTGCCTGCTGTACCGACACCTGCCTGATGTACCTGCTGTACCGACGCCTGTCTGATGTACCTGCTGTACGGACGCCTGTCTGATGTACCTGCTGTACGGACGCCTGTCTGATGTACCTGCTGTACCGACACCAGCCTGATGTATCTGCTGTACAGACACCTGCCTGCTGTACCGACACCTGCCTGATGTACCTGCTGTACCGACGCCTGCCTGATGGACCTGCTGTACCGACGCCTGCCTGATGGACCTGCTGTACCGACGCCTGCCTGCTGTACCGACGCCTGCCTGATGGACCTGCTGTACCGACGCCTGCCTGATGGACCTGCTGTACCGACGCCTGCCTGATGGACCTGCTGTACCGACGCCTGCCTGATGGACCTGCTGTACCGATGCTTGCCTGATGGACCTGCTGTACCGACGCCTGCCTGATGGACTGACGCGTTCCTGCTGTACCGACACCAGCCTGATGTACCTGCTGTACCGACACCTGCCTGATGTACCTGCTGTACCGACACCTGCCTGATGTACCTGCTGTACCGACACCTGCCTGATGTTCCTGCAGTACCGACGCCTGCCTGATGTACCTGCTGTACCGACGCCTGCCTGCTGTACCGACGCCTGCCTGCTGTACCGACGCCTGCCTGCTGTACCTGCTGTACCGACACCTGCCTGCTATACTGACGCATACCTGCTGTACCGACACGAGCCTGATGTACCTGCTGTACCGACACCTGCCTGCTGTACCTACTGTACCGACACCTTCCTGATGTACCTGCTGTACCGACACCTGCCTGCTGTACCTACTGTACCGACACCTTCCTGATGTACCTGCTGTACCGACACCTGCCTGATGTTCCTGCTGTACCGACACCTGCCTGATGTACCTGCTGTACCGACACCTGCCTGATGTACCTGCTGTACCGACACCTGCCTGCTGTACCTGCTGTACCGACACCTGCCTGATGTTCCTGCTGTACCGACACCTGCCTGCTGTACTGACACCTGCCTGCTGTACCGACACCTGCCTGATGTTCCTGCTGTACCGACACCTGCCTGCTGTACCGACACCTGCCTGCTGTACCTGCAGATCTTGCTATATCTAGTTTTGGTCCTCTCATTTTCAGACAGTTTTCTAATCCCCTGTAAATGTATATCCTTTAATAACATTTGGTTACATACTTTATATAATAAAGTGCAAGATTATGTATAATGGGAAGAGAGAAATTGTATTTTTTAATATTGAAACTATAGTTTTATCGGGCAACATAAAAATAAAACCATAAATGTTGTAGTCTAGGAAATGTGAATCAATGCATATGTGCAACCTAGAACATTTGTAACATTTACAAAATAATGACCGCACAACCATACACTGGACGGAGGTAAATTGCTAGTAATTATACATCAAACAGAGGCTGCCTTGTATAGTGTGTGGTCCTAGCAGAAAGACCACGTCTGATTTGTGGGGTGAAAGAGATGTTCAGAGTACAAATGTCTATAAACAGCTTCAGCACAGGTGTGACAGGCGGCTCAGTGATAAACAGGATGAAGATAAAAACACAAATGAATTTGCACTTGACCAGATACATTTCTTCATTAACACAGAGTAAGTAGAGAACTGAAATCTGACTTCACTGACCAATGACTTCTGCTTCTGAAAACAAGCGTTTAACAGAAAGCGGTTGATATGTGATCTACAGTAAATACATAGTGCAGTGAGGTTTACTTGCTTAACGGTAAACAAAGGAATGTGACATGTATGAACTGGGCCTTTGCCGCTCTCATATAGCCCAGGAATGTAGCTTTTGTGCCATTCCTCAAACAGTTCTGAACTTGTTACAGAGCAGAGATGGTTAAACTCTTTACATACTACAGTGAGGGACAACAGGTGGTCTTCTAAGGCTTCCCTTGTGCTTTCTCCATAAACTAATATCTTCTATTTTACTTAAGAAACTTGGCACTCCCTCTTTAATTCTACTCCCCATTAATATCCCCCCAGAATTGTACAGTTTAAGCACATTTACTTAGTGGAATTTAAAAACAATCTACAGCCATTTCGTTGGACTCAAAGTCCACATATAAAGCTCTGACTGATACAGGTTGCTTAATTGTGACAGAGTTTTGGTATGCACAGACAGCAGTTCAGCACTTTCATCACAGTCTGCCAAATCCTGTGTTCTGTTTAAAGGGACATGAAAAACAAAGTTTTTATTTCAAGATTCAGATAGAGAACAACTTTCTAATTTACTTCTATTATCAACATTTGCTTTATTCTCTTGGCATCCTTTATTGAATAAGCAATAATGCACTACTGGGAGCTGGCTGAGCACATCACTAAGGCAATGGCAAGAGGCATAGATCTGCAGACACTAATCAGCAACCAGCTCCTGAGCCTACCTAGGTTTGCCTTTCAACAAAAGAGAACAAATCAAATTAGATAATAGAAGTAAATTGGAAAGTTTAAAAAGATATGGTCTTTCTGGATCACAAGAGAAAATCTTTGGTTTTCATATTTCTTTAAGCCTGGGACTTATGCTACGAACTTGGTGCACTCTGCTTTTGCCTAACTTACAGGTGAACCTCAGCTTTGGGCACACAATCTAATACAAAGAAAAAGCTATACCTCAATACTTGGGATTATCCCCTTAATGACCAGTGACGTCTTCCTATGGGGCTTGAATTTTTATTAGTGCGGTCTCACCGCCAGCGGCAAGACTGCACTATTTCAGGAGGCCTGCAGGAAGGATGGAAGTCAAATTATTGCAGTCTTGCCACTGGTGGCGAGACCCGCACTATTTATAAGCCGACAAACCCTTAACAACCAGCAACGTACAGGGTATGTTGTGGTCGTTAAGGGGTTAAGAGTGAGCTTTATGATGATCCACATTGTACGTGCTCTGCTCAAGCGGCTTTAAAAGTAAGATAAAAGGTCTGTAGAGAATTAGGTTTGCGATGTCCTTCGCATTGCCAGCGTTCTTGATCAGTTTTGTCTAGGTCTCTCTGAATATGTGAAAGATGAACTTGGTTGTATGGGTCTGACATTTCATTTAAAAAGTTTTATCTCCTTAGTCTATCCAAATAGACAGAAGATTCCTGGAAAGACAGCAGAAGAAACTTGCTCCTCAGACCTTCCTTCCCTCTCAAGTTCATTTTACACCACTGCTGAGCTGTGTCTTTAGAGGAACCCATTGGAGAAATTAGGAACCAGTTTCCACTTCTGAATGTGTTAAGCGTAGGTATCTGAACCTTTGATTCTACTGTGACAAAGTTGGTCACTGCCTTGTGAGGCCTAAGAAGCAGTTCAAAGAAGGTAAAAATGACTCTGCAGTTGTGTTTTTGAATACCCCTTCTGTTTTTGTTGCATATAAGTGCTCCTTTCTTTGCCGTGGTCCAGAGACGATAATTCAATAAATTGGGGTATTATCAACATAACCTTTAATTCTTTTGCCATATTTTCTGTTTGTGCCAGTCTTCTACATTTTTAAGTGTTCATCAGAGTGCCTCGGAAACTATTTTTGAACAGTATAGAGTTTTCTGATTTTTGCGAGAAAGGGGGCAGATCAACTTGCTCCTAGACATCCTTATGACTGCCCTATTTAGTCCCAGGAGCTTCAAAACATTTTGGAAGAACATTTCCTCTGTTTGGACCTAAGTTAAACAAAAGAATATATGCTTTGATTAGGCATTACACTTTCTGGCTGGAGCCTGAATATTTATTTTTTGTGTGGAAAAGAATGCTGAGGGTCTAAGGCCATGTGTGGATCATAAAGCTTTTAAGAGGTTAATCATTCAAAAAAAGATATCCTTTGCCACTCATTCCTAACATGCTGTACAGAATGAAGGGAGCCCAAGTTGTTACAAAAATGTATTCTGAGAGGTGCCTATAACTGTGTGGATTAGAGAGGGGAATGAGAAGAAGACCATGTTTTACACCCATAATGAACACTTTGAATATCTTATGTCATTTGAATTATGCAACGCCCCAGCCACGTTAGAGCACTTTCTTACCAATAAGAGAATTGTTAGATAACTTTAAAGTGATATACCTAGATGATATCCTGGTCTTCTCTTCCTCTCATGATTTGCATATTACTCGTGTCCAGTCTATATTATCAAGATTAAGAGCTAAGTTGAAAAAAATTCAGATTTCAGCTCCCTCTATAAAGATTTTGGGATACATTCTTTCTCCAGACCATATTAGGATGGATGGAACCTAAGAAAGTTTCTCTGATTCTGAAGTGGTCTATCCCTACTAATAAGAAGGGAGAGTACAGAGGCTCGTCAGATTTGCAATTTTATAAAACAAAAAATTCCGGAGTTTGTGTCCCTACTGCTCGCCTTACTCTGAGTCAAGGTTCTGTCTTGACACCTGTTGCTTAGCTTTTCATAAACCCAAGAGACTGTTTACATCATCACCTATCCTGATTAAGCTGGATGCTCAGTCTCTAATGTGCTATATTTGCTATTTTGTCTGAAGGGTGGATTCTATGGGTCAGATGCATCTAGTTGCCTTTTTCTCTTGGCATCCTAGCGTTCTTCATGATAGATTTTAACTAAGAATACCAAGAGAACAAAGCAAAATTGGTGATAAAAGTAAATTGGAAAGTTGTTTAAAATTACATGCTCTATTTGAATCATGAAAGTTTATTTTGGACTTGACTTTCCCTTTAAGGTAGCCCACGGCAGAACGCTATTTGGCTGAGGGGTGACGTTTCCACCTCTTAGCCAATAGCCCTGCGTGAAATCCCGCTTGTTCTGCCGTGGGCTACCTTAAAGGGACAGTCAACACTTACTTTAACATGTTTTTATATTGAAAATAACAAAACGGAGGTCCGCCTACACTATACCCCTCCTGCCTTGCCGCCTTGCTTCTGTCCTAATCAGCGGCGCTAACTACTCTAATACCCGGTAAATATGGATGCCGGACTCCCCCCACCATTACGTAGCTGCCTTCTTCTTCAACTGATAAGCAAATCAGAATCCAGTCCTCGGACTGAAATTGCACGCGCTTGCAATTTCTGTCCGATGCCTGGATTCTGATTTGCTTATCAGTTGAAGAAGAAGGCAGCTACGTAATGGTGGGGGGAGTCCGGCATCCATATTTACCGGGTATTAGAGTAGTTAGCGCCGCTGATTAGGACAGAAGCAAGGCGGCAAGGCAGGAGGGGTATAGTGTAGGCGGACCTCCGTTTTGTTATTTTCAATATAAAAACATGTTAAAGTAAGTGTTGACTGTCCCTTTAACAGCTCAGAGAGGCAAACGCTGCAAACAAATAAAGGAGCTTTAGCATGAAATATTTTATACTTCATGAATGAAAGTCCCTTTTATTTGTTTCAATGGTAAATCCTTGTGTTTCACAAATGCTAGGATTTACCATCACTTTAACCTTGCCTGTACCCTATATCGTAAACTAATCTACTGGTTGCTTACTTTTGGAACAGAACTTTTGACTATCCGTTTGCCTGCTCCTTCTGCTGTGATGTTGGTTTATTGACAGATTCTCTGGTATTGAACTTTGGCCTGGTTATTGACTATCTTCCTGAGTGCTGACGACCTCTGTCCCTCACATCCATATACATCTCCTGGAAGCTTGGTTCTAGACCTTCAGCAATTACCTCTCCTTCCCCTTGGTATCTGAGACAGTCTAATTACATTCAAACTAGTTCTTTACCATATTGCTGTGTGCAATGCCTCTATTGCCCAGTACTATACACTGTAGAAACCCATTAAACATTTTCAACCACTTTTATTCTTCATTCATGATTTTTTCTGACAAGCTCTGATTGTCCCTTTACCAAGACGACTCTTCCTATACCAAACCAGGTGATAAACTGCTTATATGAACTACATTTTTACATGATGTCAGTAATCACTTTCTCAATCATCCTATACTTATTTACTCCCAACTACCAATCCTCAGCTTGAGTTGCCAGCTGTTACCATGGCCCATCACTAACCCAATCTTGCAGTGGTAATTTAGGTATCCAGTGAATTCAACCTTTTCCTCACATGAGCCATCTCTTACTATAACAGACTGCATCTGCCCCCACACAATTTAACCCACTATAAATGCTTCTGCTGGATGCTTTGGCAAATACTACACTGGTATAAACCTACAAAGGCCTTTAGGGGTTGGAAAGTCAAAATTTAACTTGCATGATTCTAGAGCAGGCAGCCTCAAACGTGGCCTTCCAGAGGTTTTGGAACTACATTTCCCATGATGCTCAGCCAGCATATCAGCTATCACATATCCTACACTAGTGGGAGCTAGCTGTTGATTGGTGCCTGCACACATTTGTTTTTTGTGATTAGCTAACTACAAGTGTTCACCTAGCTGCCAGTAGTGCAATGCGGTTCCTTCATCAAAGAATAACAAGAAAATAAAGCAAATTTGATCATAGAAGTCCATTGCAAAGTTGCTTAAAATCGTATGTTCTATCCAAATCATGAAAGAAAGTGTTGGGGTTTCCTGTCCCTCCCACTTAGTCCCTAGGACAAGAAGTTTTTTTAAAAAAAATCCACACCCCTGTAATATACATATAAAAAAAAAAAAAAATATATATATATATATATATATATATATATATATATATATATATATATAGACACACACATACTTAACATGTATTTACAAAAGTAAAAAGGCATTTTTACTTTTGTAAATAAACATTGTTTTTTTTGGTTAATAAACATTAAGTTTTATTTATCCAAGACCAGCGAGTGCCTTTTTTTCATACACTGGACTCTGTATACTATTATATTGAGCGGAACACCTACTAACTGGCTTGTCTGCGGTAAATTTTTGCAAAGATCGTTAGGTAACGGGACTGACCCTTTATCCAAGCCATCCGATCACGTCATCAGCACCCGCAAACCGGATCCTTCTCAGCTTACCCGGTCCACATTTGGTACCCCAGTGATACTTCTCCCGGTGCACATCGCAGCAACGATCACCACCGGGAGTCTTCTGAAAGAGATGTAGACGCTCAGGGGGCCTGCTCACAGACCGGCGAGATCAATCCGCCATCTTAATTAGGACTGCAGCCTTTAACCTTGCGACAGGAGGGAAATCAGCCGTATACACTGATCTGCTTCTTATACCGGTAAGCTCAGTCTTTGGAGTACAAAGAAGTAAAGAATCTCTTCAGCACATGTAATTAACATATCCGGAGGGCTAGATTTAATTGGCACCGGACTTCTCTATAGGTATCTACAGTGGGACCACAAAACTGTATCACGGTTCCCAACCACACATGAAAGCCCTCACTAACAGCATAATAAAAAATTATAAATCTCAGTGCACTCTGCAATGTACACTTGAACGGTCTTAAAATGCATCACCTTGCTAAATCACTGTAAGACTTGAACAACGCAAACAGTTGGCCCTTTCCCTAAGTAAAATTTTTTTCCTTTTTTTTTTTCTTTCCTGCAAATAAAAAAGACAAGCTGCTTGTTCCTCTGCCAAGGACAGTATAGGTCTTTAATTGGACATTTACCAATAATCCTCACGTTGATTGCGGGACAGGTCTATAGCCCAGCTTAATACTGCTCTGAAGTGCAACACACTATAATAAAAAATGGAAAACACGAATAGGGGAAAAAAAAGAATAAAGGTGTAATGCCTAATAAAAAACTAAATAAACCTGAAAAAGGGTCTTCAGCCAAATTACTGAACCAATACCTAAAACCAATCAAACCACAACCAAGTTCAGAAACCAAGGAGATGGCTAATAGCTCACGAAGCGCTATAGCGCAGGTGCATGACACGGACCTACCTCCATTACAATATGTGACCAAAGATGATCTACAACACCTGTCATCTAAGGAGGACATTAATAATATAATACAGGAAATGCGACACCACTTTGGCGATCTACGCAAGGATTTAAGTGCTCTAGATTCCAAAGTCTCCAAAGTTGAAAGTTCTCAGGAAGCCAACACGACTACACTGCTACAAACAACCACAGAACTTTAAAATCAAGCAGAACAACTACAGTTTCTTCATGACCGAATAGAGGACATGGACAATCGCTGCCGAAGAAATATACAAATTCGAGGAGTATCCGAAACAGTCCACCCTCCTGCAATAGAGGGATACCTCCAGGCCCTTTTCAGGGTGTTAAAAGGCAGCCCATCAGCAACTGATATTCCTATAGAGAGAGCACATAGAGCCCTCAGGCCGAAACCCCTCCTAAAACTGCGCCTCGGGATATCATTATTAAACTTTTAAACTACAAGGACAGAGAGGAAATACTACGATGTGCAAGGTCAAAACATCCATTTCACCACGCAGGAGAAGAGATACAGATTTTCACGGACCTATCACCACCCACCCTTTTAAAACGGAGAGAATTGGCTCCAATTACATCTACTCGTACCGGTGGGGTTTCCCGGTGTCTATCATTGCGACCAACAACAACAAAACTGTAATCTATAGACCAGGGATGGATCTACAAAATTTCTACTCTTCTCTTAACACGCAAGAAGCACCTACCTCAGGGTCTGAACCCACACCTTCCACTGCTCCAGAATAATGATCTTAGCAAGATGAATGTTCTGGACCTCATGGTGAAATATATGTGAGTTTAACAATAATCAGCTTAGACTATGAGAATTGGGGGGATAATTCCTCCAAGGACTAAGCGAAAACATCACGACAGATATGGTAGCTAAAATACTGTTACCTTGATTACTGAGTTTTAATGTTATTGTTCAGAAGACCCACTGTTTAGTTGTTTCTTAAAACCCTGTTAGAAAACGTTTTACTATGTTTTAAAAGAGACTAGTACTTACCATGTTTAAAGTACCTGTATTATTTTTGTTATAATGTTTAAATAAAAAGATAACACCATCTTACAATTAACAACTTAGCGGTGGTGGGTTTGTTGCCCATGTTGATGTACCCTAACAATAAGTTTAGTTTAATTAAAAAGATCTAATACCCGTCTTTCATATCACTTAAGTCATCTCTTAGCAAGCCACAGATTGGCTGCCTTAGTATTCCTACTGTTAGCCGAAGAGATATATCTAACCGAGGCTCTCTAAATACAATAAGCCAACACTACATACTCCTAATCCTTACATCATAGAATATATATATGTGCTCACACATCAACCAGCTGTATAACTTGAAAATATCACCTATACCCCCCTTGCACGGGTGATCCTCATAATGAAAATCTTCCCTATACATTCCCCAATACCTTACCCTCCCCCTTACGCCTACCCACACATCACAGTGACACTGTTCCAAGTGCTCTGAAAGACATCTGACATGGGGATACATTCCCCTTAGAATCTATTTTCTACTACTGCATACAACTTTTTCAAACCGTTTGTTCTTTGAACACACTGTTTCTGATTTGATTCTACAATACAAACTGTAGCTTAATCTTTTCTGCTCAAATACAGTGATATAATTGTGTTGTTCATTTTTGTCTTTGCTCTTGCCCTTAACTACATTCTTCTAACTTCCTTTTCTCCTACATTATCCCTCCCCCCTTTTTGTTTCCCCCTTCTCCCCTCACCTCTCCCTCATCTCGCCACTACTAAGACCAGGTGTCCCAAACAAAGTAAATTTCAAAACCATTCCTTAAACTTAACAACTATAAATGCCAAAGGGTTAAATAACCCCAGTAAAAGGTCAATAGCATTCCCGGAATTACACAAATTAAACAGCCACATTTTAATGCTCCAAGAAACACACTACCAAATAGGAAGAGAACCTAAATGGCATAATCCTCATTATCCTACAGCCTTTTTTGCTTCTGGTCCCCATAAGAAATGCGGAGTGGGCATCTTACTCCATAAATCTATCCCTTTCCAAATGACCCATGTACAAAGGGACCCAGAGGGAAGATACCTACTTTTAGTGGGTTTGCTTTATGGCCACCATATTACTTTGGTGTCTATGTACGCTCCCAACCAAGCACAACACACTTTCCTCAAGAAATTATCTACCCAAATCTTAGACCATGCAAAAGGAAACATATATCTTGCAGGAGATCTCAATCTCTCCTTAGACCCCTTATTAGATTCATCCAGAGAAGTGGCTTTTGTCCCCTCATCTACCTTGAAATCAGCTAGATCCACTCTGTCTAAATTAGCACTTCATGATGTTTGGAGAACTATACACCCGTCAGATAAGGATTATACCTTCTACTCTACCCCACATAACAGCTATTCTAGAATAGACTACATTTTCACAGATTCATCTGGACTAACAATCACTAATGATTGCAATATCGGAACAATAACTTGGTCCGACCATGCTCCAGTCACTTGTTCCATCCTATGGCCGGACATTCCGATCACCACCAAAATTTGGAGACTAGACGACTCACTAATAAATAATGCATTAATAAACATAGAAATACAAAAAAGTCACTGACAGAATACTTCTCCCTCAACACCTCCACCCCCCTTCAACAGTAATTAATGTATGGGAAGCAAATAAAAGTGTGATACGTGGAGAGTTTATCAAACATAATGCAAGACTTTTAAAACAATACAGAGAAAAACACTCTAATCTACTCAATAAGGTCAGTAGCTTGGAAATCAGGCACGAACGACACCCGTCAGATAGCAACACACAATCATTATTAATGACCGCAAGATTAGAACTGAAACAACACCTCACTGAAGTCTATCAGAGAAAGGTCCAACAACTGAAACAATATTATTATGAAGAAGGTAATAAACCAGGGAAAGCCCTAGCTAGAACACTGCGTAGGAAACAACTGAGCGCTTACATTCATGCGATTGACACGAAAGATGGTCAACAACTAAAAAGCAACACACCCATAGCTGAAGCTTTTCGGACCTACTACAACGCACACTATAATATAGCACCGAACTTAAAGGGACAGTCAAGTCCAAAAAATTTTTTAATTTTTCAAATATGGCATGTAATTTTAAACAACTTTCCAATTTACTTTTATCAACAATTTTGCTTTGTTCTCTTGGTATTCTAGTTGAAAACAAACCTAGGAAGGTTCATATGATAATTTCTAAGCCCTTGAAGACTGCCTCTATTTTATTTACTTTTCACAGCAGGGGAGAGCAAGCTCATGTAGGCCATATAGATAGCATTGTGATCACGCCCGTGGCTAGTGGCAGACACTGCACTAATTGGCTAAAATGCATGTCAATAGATAATAACTAAAAGTCATGTGATTAGGGGCGGTTGTATCTTGTATCTAAGAAGATGCTTAGATACAAGTTAGTCACAGAAATAAAAAGTGTATTAATATAACAGTGTTGGTTTTGCAAAACTGGGGAATGGGTAATAAAGGGATTATCTATCTTTTTAAACAACAAAAATTCTGGTGTTGACTGTCCCCTTAACACAACAACTACCACATGATACGCTAACTCAAAAAAGACTCAAATTGACAACTACTTGCAGGGTCTGGCTCTACCAACACTAGATAAGGAAGCGATAGATAAGTTAGAATCCCCCATAACCGCTGAAGAATTACACCTAGCAATCAAAGACATACCTTCTGGTAAGAGCCCAGGCGGCTTTACGCCAGGTTACTATAAAAAATTAAAAATTAACTATCCCCTACAATGCTAACTTTATTTAATGGCTTGAGAGATAATCCAATGCTTTCCAAAAACTTATTGGAAGCACATATAACAGTCATCCCTAAACCGGGAAAACCAGCCAAAACACCCGAGAACTTCAGACCAATTTCCCTCCTAAATTCAGACATGAAAATCCTGGCCAAGATTCTTGCCAACCGCTTAAATATATATATTCCCTAAACTAGTTTCATTAGATCAAGTAGGTTTCATCCCCGGCAGGGAGGCTAGGGATAACACCAAAAAAGTTTTCCAATTAATAACTCACGCAAAGTTAAAGGGTTGTCCTATGGCTTTGCTGTCGACCGACGCAGAGAAGGCCTTCAACAGAGTTGATTGGCTCTTCCTGCGGAGGACGATAGTGATTTTGGGTTTCACAACACCCTTTTGAACATGACCTTTGCCCTCTATTCAAATCCCAATGCAAAAGTTTGGGTTAATGGTACCCTTTCCGAACCTTTTATGATTAGTAATGGCACCAGACAAGGATGCCCCCTCTCCACGTAACTGTTCACACTTTCGATAGAGGTTTTAGCTCAGAAGGTCAGGGATAACGACAAAATAAAAGACTTACAAATTGGTGACACTGAATATAAACAAGCACTCTATGCGGGCGATGTCCTCTACACACTAACAAATGTTGAGACCTCATTACCTGAACTATTAATAGAACTTAAGAAATACGGAGAAATCTCTAACTTTCTTCTTAACTTAAAGGGAAACTGTAACTAATTTTTTTCTTTTGTGATTCAGATAGAGCATGACATTTTAAGCAACTTTCTAATTTACTCCTATTATCAAATTTTCTTCATTCTCTTGGTATCTTTATTTGAACTGCAAGAATGTAAGTTTAGATGCCGGCCCATTTTTGGTGAACAACCTGGGATGTCCTTGCTGATTGGTGGATAAATTCATCCACCAATAAAAAAGTGCTGTCCAGAGTACTGAAACAAACAAAAAACCTAGATGCCTTCTTTTTCAAATAAAGATAGCAAGAGAACAAAGAAAATTTGCTAATAGGAGTAAATTAGAAAGTTGCTTAAAATTGCATGCTCTATCTGAATCACAAAAGAAAAAATTTGTGTTTAGTGTCCCTTTAAACAAATCACAACTACAACATAAATACTCCAACACACTGCATCCAAAAGCTACATGAAACCTTTAAAATACCAATAGCAAATAAAAAGCTTAAATACTTAGGTATACATGTAACTGACTCACACCAGGATCTATTTCAACACAACTAGATTACAATCAAAAACAAAATTATTAGGGATCTATCATCCTGGTAAAATAAGCCACTGTCTTGGCTGGGTAAAATAGGGACCATTAAGATGAATATTCTCCCCCGATTACTTTATATCTTACAAGCAGTCCCTATAACACTCCCACCGGGCTATCTCCCCCAAATTCAAAAAATAAAAGAGCAAATAATTTGGATGGGCATAAAGCCAAGAATACTGCGTAGAACAATGTACCTCCCGAGAGACAAAGGTGGGTTGGGGGTTCCAGACCTCATATCCTAACATCGCGCTATACAACTCCAACACATTGTAGAATGGTCCCACAACAACATTCATAAAGCCTGGATACACAGACAAATATTTAAGTTAAATAATGTGAACACACTAGCCTGGATCCCCTCCCAAAACAGAATGGTAAAAAGCTACCCTTTAACGGCCGATATTTTGGCTAATTGGGATAGAATAGTATCAACCAGCACGGGTATATCGTCCAGAAATACCCCCTTACTCCCCATCATCGAAAACCCTAACCTGCCCTAGCATCAATTGGGTGTTCGCCTAAAGAATCCCTACTCCCTTAAATACGGTTCAGTAATAGGCATTGTCGAAAGCGGCAAACTAAAAACACAGGCCCAACTCCAAGATAGGTTCACTGAGGTTTTCACATCCTGGCTCCACTATAATCAACTCAAGCATTATATTTCTCATCACAAGAATAGACAAGAATTGAGAACCTACACCTTTTGAGAGTTTATGCCTAACAAACGCAATCTCTCACCATTTAATATCAATCATATACAAAATCCTACTGACACCTGAAAAGTTAGCACTACCCTCTTATACAGCTGCCTGGAGCAGGGAGTTAAATATAGAAAACGTCCAAGATACTTGGCTTAAAGCATTTACAATGACTAAAAAATCATCAGTTTCAGCAAATACACAAGAAACACAACTTAAACTGTTATGTAGATGGTATCTGACTCCGGTCAGACTCCATAAGATATACCCCTCCGCGATTACAAAGTGCTGGAGAGGATGTGGAGAAGAGGGAACTCTGCTCCATATATGGTGGTCTTGCCCACAGTTGAGAATCTTCTGGACAACCACAATAGGAAAAATGTCACAAATTGTAAATGTTGATATACCAAACACACCTCTTACAATTTTGTTCCACTCCTTGCCCAAGATAAAAGATGAATCAAAGCTGGCCCTGTTGCTAGTTATTATGCTTAATGGACCTAAAAAGTTAATTCCCCGAAAATGGAAATCCCAAAGCGTTCCAACGACACAAGAATGGCATTCACAAGTAGATGAGCTACTTTCCTTAGAAAGATATCATTACTTAAAAATACAGAAGTTGGAGACACATGTAATGTTGGCTCTTTGGATCAACACAATATAAACTACAAATTGTACACATCCAGAACTCCTTGGATTGGCCTCTTCAGGCCTGAGAGACCTTGGTCCCTTCCCCATACCCTCCCCCCCCCTTTTCTTTCTTACTCTGACCTAAACTTTCTCTTTCTCTCTTTAACGATCTCTTTCTTTATCCCATACAGAGGATGGTTATCCTCTGAAGCACAGTATAATAATTGTCGCAAAGCAAAATAAAAATAAAAAAACACAAGCTTCAATTTTGGGACTTAGAAGTTAATACGTCAAGGACCTGGACTTTATCCTCAGTTATTGACCAATACTCTCTATCTTTTTGTACTTAGAAGTATACTCAGGATTAATGGCTGGTCAATATACCTCAATTTAATACTGCACTCGATGTAAAAACTGGCAAATACGTATTGTAGACTGTTTGATTTGATCACTGATTGATTGTCACTTTGAATACTTATCTAATATAGCTTGTTTGCAAAAAAAAAGAAAAAAAAAAGTTGTGGTACTGTGCTTTTCCTTTCTGGGACAGTATTGCTATATATATACATACATACATATACACACACACATTTTTTTATATATATATATATATATATATATATATATATATATATATATATATATATATATATATATATATATATATATATATATATATATATATATATATATATATATATATATATATATATATATATATATATATATATATATATATAATATTATATTATATCAGGGCTCAACAAACCCAGGAGCCAGGGAGCCATTGGCTCCTAGAATTTTATCCCTGGCTCCTAACTTTTTGAGTTATTCTCCATATATCTATATGCAATTACCTCCGTCTGGCTCCTGAAAATATGTCTGGCTCCTAAATATTGTTAATGGCTCCTAATTTTTAAACAGATTTGTCGATAACTTTTTGAGTTATTCTCCATATATCTATATGCAATTACCTCCGTCTGGCTCCTAAAAATATGTCTGGCTCCTAAATATTGTTACTGGCTCCTAATTTTTAAACAGATTTGTCGAGCACAGAATATATACTATATATTTGTATAGTTAGATAGATAGATAGATAGATAGATAGATAGATAGATAGATAGATAGATAGAAGAGTCCTTTTATTAGAGCAGATAAAATTAAAAAGGTAGCTCTTCTGACTGCTTGAATTTGTTGATGAAAATCATGGGAAGTAATCGTGATGCATCATGGAATCAAATCATTGACAGGATTATCGTAATCAAATCCTATCATGAAACCGCTGAAAACGCGCACCCCTATTGAATATGTAGTTAAAAAAAAATGAAAAACAATATAAAAACAAAAACGTGATACTTTTTTATTTACTTTTAACAGTCACAATACTATTTACACGCACATATTGTATGATCTGCGCAGGAGCTCATTAGTACTGGTCACACTATAGATAAATTAGAGGTTTCCAAAGAGCATTTTCCAGAGCAGCCTCACAAGGTCAATTTTAGTGAAGAAAACAGAATTTATGTTTACCTGATAAATTTCTTTCTCCAACGGTGTGTCCGGTCCACGGCGTCATCCTTACTTGTGGGGATATTCTCTTCCCCAACAGGAAATGGCAAAGAGCCCAGCAAAGCTGGTCACATGATCCCTCCTAGGCTCCGCCTACCCCAGTCATTCGACCGACGTTAAGGAGGAATAATAGCATAGGAGAAACCATATGGTACCGTGGTGACTGTAGTTAAAGAAAATAAATTATCAGACCTGATTAAAAAACCAGGGCGGGCCGTGGACCGGACACACCGTTGGAGAAAGAAATTTATCAGGTAAACATAAATTCTGTTTTCTCCAACATAGGTGTGTCCGGTCCACGGCGTCATCCTTACTTGTGGGAACCAATACCAAAGCTTTAGGACACGGATGAAGGGAGGGAGCAAATCAGGTCACCTAAATGGAAGGCACCACGGCTTGCAAAACCTTTCTCCCAAAAATAGCCTCAGAAGAAGCAAAAGTATCAAACTTGTAAAATTTGGTAAAAGTGTGCAGTGAAGACCAAGTCGCTGCCCTACATATCTGATCAACAGAAGCCTCGTTCTTGAAGGCCCATGTGGAAGCCACAGCCCTAGTGGAATGAGCCGTGATTCTTTCGGGAGGCTGCCGTCCGGCAGTCTCGTAAGCCAATCTGATGATGCTTTTAATCCAAAAAGAGAGAGAGGTAGAAGTTGCTTTTTGACCTCTCCTTTTACCTGAATAAACAACAAACAGGGAAGATGTTTGTCTAAAATCCTTTGTAGCATCTAAATAGAATTTTAGAGCGCGAACAACATCCAAATTGTGCAACAAGCGTTCCTTCTTTGAAGCTGGTTTCGGACACAGAGAAGGTACGATAATCTCCTGGTTAATGTTTTTGTTAGAAACAACTTTTGGAAGAAAACCAGGTTTAGTACGTAAAACCACCTTATCTGCATGGAACACCAGATAAGGAGGAGAACACTGCAGAGCAGATAATTCTGAAACTCTTCTAGCAGAAGAAATTGCAACTAAAAACAAAACTTTCCAAGATAATAACTTAATATCAACGGAATGTAAGGGTTCAAACGGAACCCCCTGAAGAACTGAAAGAACTAAATTGAGACTCCAAGGAGGAGTCAAAGGTTTGTAAACAGGCTTGATTCTAACCAGAGCCTGAACAAAGGCTTGAACATCTGGCACAGCTGCCAGTTTTTTGTGAAGTAACACCGACAAGGCAGAAATCTGTCCCTTCAGGGAACTTGCCGATAATCCTTTTTCCAATCCTTCCTGAAGGAAGGATAGAATCCTAGGAATCTTAACCTTGTCCCAAGGGAATCCTTTAGATTCACACCAACAGATATATTTTTTCCAAATTTTATGGTAAATCTTTCTAGTTACAGGCTTTCTGGCCTGAACAAGAGTATCGATAACAGAATCTGAGAAACCTCGCTTCGATAAAATCAAGCGTTCAATCTCCAAGCAGTCAGCTGGAGTGAAACCAGATTCGGATGTTCGAACGGACCCTGAACAAGAAGGTCTCGTCTCAAAGGTAGCTTCCAAGGTGGAGCCGATGACATATTCACCAGATCTGCATACCAAGTCCTGCGTGGCCACGCAGGAGCTATCAAGATCACCGACGCCCTCTCCTGATTGATCCTGGCTACCAGCCTGGGGATGAGAGGAAACGGCGGGAACACATAAGCTAGTTTGAAGGTCCAAGGTGCTACTAGTGCATCCACTAGAGCCGCCTTGGGATCCCTGGATCTGGACCCGTAGCAAGGAACTTTGAAGTTCTGACGAGAGGCCATCAGATCCATGTCTGGAATGCCCCAAAGTTGAGTGACTTGGGCAAAGATTTCCGGATGGAGTTCCCACTCCCCCGGATGCAATGTCTGACGACTCAGAAAATCCGCTTCCCAATTTTCCACTCCCGGGATGTGGATAGCAGACAGGTGGCAGGAGTGAGACTCCGCCCATAGAATGATCTTGGTCACTTCTTCCATCGCTAGGGAACTCCTTGTTCCCCCCTGATGGTTGATGTACGCAACAGTCGTCATGTTGTCTGATTGAAACCGTATGAACTTGGTCCTCGCTAGCTGAGGCCAAGCCTTGAGAGCATTGAATATCGCTCTCAGTTCCAGAATATTTATCGGTAGAAGAGATTCTTCCCGAGACCAAAGACCCTGAGCTTTCAGGGATCCCCAGACCGCGCCCCAGCCCATCAGACTGGCGTCGGTCGTGACAATGACCCACTCTGGTCTGTGGAATGTCATCCCTCGTGACAGGTTGTCCAGGGACAGCCACCAACGGAGTGAGTCTCTGGTCCTCTGATTTACTTGTATCTTTGGAGACAAGTCTGTATAGTCCCCATTCCACTGACTGAGCATGCACAGTTGTAACGGTCTTAGATGAATGCGCGCAAAAGGAACTATGTCCATTGCCGCTACCATCAACCCGATCACTTCCATGCACTGAGCTACGGAAGGAAGAGGAACGGAATGAAGTATTCGACAAGAGTCCAGGAGCTTTGTCTTTCTGGCCTCTGTTAGAAAAATCCTCATTTCTGAGGAGTCTATAATTGTTCCCAAGAAGGGAACCCTTGTTGACGGGGATAGAGAACTCTTTTCCACGTTCACTTTCCAGCCGTGCGATCTGAGAAAGGCCAGGACGATGTCCGTGTGAGCCTTTGCTCGAGGGAGGGACGACGCTTGAATCAGAATGTCGTCCAGGTAAGGTACTACTGCAATGCCCCTTGGTCTTAGCACAGCTAGAAGGGACCCTAGTACCTTTGTGAAAATCCTTGGAGCAGTGGCTAATCCGAAAGGAAGCGCCACGAACTGGTAATGTTTGTCCAGGAATGCAAACCTTAGGAACCGATGATGTTCCTTGTGGATAGGAATATGTAGATACGCATCCTTTAAATCCACCGTGGTCATGAATTGACCTTCCTGGATGGAAGGAAGGATAGTTCGAATGGTTTCCATCTTGAAAGATGGGACCTTGAGAAATTTGTTTAAGATCTTGAGATCTAGGATTGGTCTGAATGTTCCCTCTTTTTTGGGAACTATGAACAGATTGGAGTAGAACCCCATCCCTTGTTCTCTCAATGGAACAGGATGAATCACTCCCATTTTTAACAGGTCTTCTACGCAAAGTAAGAACGCCTGTCTTTTTATGTGGTCTGAAGACAACTGAGACCTGTGGAACCTTCCCCTTGGGGGAAGTCCCTTGAATTCCAGAAGATAACCCTGGGAGACTATTTCTAGCGCCCAAGGATCCAGAACATCTCTTGCCCAAGCCTGAGCGAAGAGAGAGAGTCTGCCCCCCACCAGATCCGGTCCCGGATCGGGGGCCGATATTTCATGCTGTCTTGGTAGCAGTGGCAGGTTTCTTTGCCTGCTTTCCCTTGTTCCAGCCTTGCATTGGTCTCCAAGCTGGCTTGGCCTGAGAAGTATTACCTTCTTGCTTAGAGGACGTAGCACCTTGGGCTGGTCCGTTTTTACGAAAGGGACGAAAATTAGGTCTATTTTTTGCCTTGAAAGGCCGATCCTGAGGAAGGGCATGGCCCTTACCCCCAGTGATATCAGAGATAATCTCTTTCAAGTCAGGACCAAACAGCGTTTTCCCCTTGAAAGGAATGTTTAGTAGCTTGTTCTTGGAAGACGCATCAGCCGACCAAGATTTCAACCAAAGCGCTCTGCGCGCCACAATAGCAAACCCAGAATTCTTAGCCGCTAACTTAGCCAATTGCAAAGAGGCGTCTAGAGTGAAAGAATTAGCCAATTTGAGAGCATTGACTCTGTCCATAATCTCCTCATAAGGAGGCGAGTCACAATCGAGCACCTTAATCAGTTCATCAAACCAGAAATATGCGGCTGTAGTGACAGGGACAATGCATGAAATGGGTTGTAGAAGGTAACCCTGCTGAACAAACATCTTTTTAAGCAAACCTTCTAATTTTTTATCCATAGGATCTTTGAAAGCACAACTATCCTCTATGGGAATAGTGGTGCGTTTGTTTAAAGTAGAAACCGCTCCCTCGACCTTGGGGACTGACTGCCATAAGTCCTTTCTGGGGTCGACCATAGGAAACAATTTTTTAAATATGGGGGGAGGGACGAAAGGAATACCGGGCCTTTCCCATTCTTTATTAACAATGTCCGCCACCCGCTTGGGTATAGGAAAAGCTTCTGGGAGCCCCGGCACCTCTAGGAACTTGTCCATTTTACATAGTTTCTCTGGGATGACCAAATTTTCACAATCATCCAGAGTGGATAATACCTCCTTAAGCAAAATGCGGAGATGTTCCAATTTAAATTTAAAAGTAATCACATCAGATTCAGCCTGCTGAGAAATATTCCCTAAATCAGTAATTTCTCCCTCAGACAAAACCTCCCTGGCCCCCTCAGATTGGGTTAGGGGCCCTTCAGAGATATTAATATCAGCGTCGTCATGCTCTTCAGTAACTAAAACAGAGCATCCACGCTTACGCTGAACAGGGTTCATTTTGGCTAAAATGTTTTTGACAGAATTATCCATTACAGCCGTTAATTGTTGCATAGTAAGGAGTATTGGCGCGCTAGATGTACTAGGGGCCTCCTGAGTGGGCAAGACTCGTGTAGACGAAGGAGGGAATGATGCAGTACCATGCTTACTCCCCTCACTTGAGGAATCATCTTGGGCATCATTGTCATTATCACATAAATCACATTTATTTAAATGAATAGGAATTCTGGCTTCCCCACATTCAGAACACAGTCTATCTGGTAGTTCAGACATGTTAAACAGGCATAAACTTGATAAGAAAGTACAAAAAACGTTTTGAAATAAAACCGTTACTGTCACTTTAAATTTTAAACTGAACACACTTTGTTACTGCAATTGCGAAAAAACATGAAGGAATTGTTCAAAATTCACCAAACTTTCACCACAGTGTCTTAAAAACTTGAAAATATTGCACACCAAATTTGGAAGCTTTAACCCTTAAAATAACGGAACCGGAGCCGTTTTAAGCTTTAACCCCTTTACAGTCCCTGGTATCTGCTTTGCTGAGACCCAACCAAACCCAAGGGGAATACGATACCAAATGATGCCTTCAGAAGTCTTTTGTAAGTATCAGAGCTCCTCTCACATGCGACTGCATGCCATGCCTCTCAAAAACAAGTGCGCAACACCGGCGCGAAAATGAGACTCTGCCTATGCTTTGGGAAAGCCCCTAAAGAATAAGGTGTCTAAAACAGTGCCTGCCGATATTATTATATCAAAATACCCAGAATAAATGATTCCTCAAGGCTAAATAAGTGTTAATATCAATCGATTTAGCCCAAAAAATGTCTACAGTCTAAATAAGCCCTTGTGAAGCCCTTATTTACAATCGTAATAAACATGGCTTACCGGATCCCATAGGGAAAATGACAGCTTCCAGCATTACATCGTCTTGTTAGAATGTGTCATACCTCAAGCAGCAAAGACTGCAAACTGTTCCCCCAACTGAAGTTAATGCTCTCAACAGTCCTGTGTGGAACAGCCATGGATTTTAGTTACGGTTGCTAAAATCATTTTCCTCATACAAACAGAATTCTTCATCTCTTTTCTGTTTCTGAGTAAATAGTACGTACCAGCACTATTTGAAAATAACAAACTCTTGATTGAATAATGAAAAACTACAGTTAAACACTAAAAAACTCTAAGCCATCTCCGTGGAGATGTTGCCTGTACAACGGCAAAGAGAATGACTGGGGTAGGCGGAGCCTAGGAGGGATCATGTGACCAGCTTTGCTGGGCTCTTTGCCATTTCCTGTTGGGGAAGAGAATATCCCCACAAGTAAGGATGACGCCGTGGACCGGACACACCTATGTTGGAGAAAAGAATTAAAGGACAAAAACTAGTGTCACTTCATGGACAGAAAAAAATATCTTTCGATTTAAATATAAAAGTATTAATCATGGGCAGTTTGTTATACAATTGTATATCTGTCTATAGCAGAGGTGATACAATACAAGTGTCACTAACATAATGGCCATAACTACTAACCCTACTGCATATCTGTCCCTATCTGTCTATAGCAGAGGTGATACAAGTATCGCTAACATAATGACCGTGACTACTAACCCTACTGCATATCTGTCTATAGCAGAGGTGATACAATACAAGTGTCGCTAACATAATGACCATAACTACTAACCTTACTGCATATCTGTCTATAGCAGAGGTGATATAATGCAAGTGTCGCTAACATAAACGACCGTGACTACTAACCCTACTGCATATCTGTCCCTATCTATAGCAGAGGTGATACAATACAAGGGTCGCTAACATAATGACCGTGACTACTAACCCTACTGCATATCTGTCTATAGCAGTGGTGATACAATACAAGGGTCGCTAACATAACGACCATGACTACTATCTCTACTGCATATCTGTCCCTATTTGTCTATAGCAGAGGTGATACAATACAAGTGTCACCAACATAATGACCATAACTACTAACCCTACTGCATATCTGTCCCTATTTGTCTATAGCAGAGATGATACAATACAAGTGTCGCTAAAATAATGACCATAACTACTAACCCTACTGCATATCTGTCCCTATTTGTCTATAGCAGAGGTGATACAATACAAGTATTGCTAACATAATGACCGTGACTACTAACCCTACTGCATATCTGTCCCTATCTGTCTACAGCAGAGGTGATACAATACAAGTGTCGCTAACATAACGACCGTGACTACTAACCCTACTGCATATCTGTCCCTATCTGTCTATAGCAGAGGTGATACAATAAAAGTGTCGCTAACATAATGACCGTGACTATTAACCCTACTGCATATCTGTCCCTATCTGTCTATAGCAGAGGTGATACAATACAAGTGTCGCTAACATAATGACCGTGACTACTAACCCTACTGCATATCTGTATATAGCAGAGGTGATACAATACAAGTGTCGCTAACATAACGACCGTGACTACTAACCCTACTGCATATCTGTCCCTATCTGTCTATAGCAGAGGTGATACAATACAAGTATCGCTAACATAATGACCGTGACTACTAACCCTACTGCATATCTGTCCCTATCTGTCTATAGCAGAGGTGATACAATACAAGTGTTGCTAACATAATGACCGTGACTACTAACCCTACTGCATATCTGTCCCTATCTGTCTATAGCAGAGGTGATACAATACAAGTATCGCTAACATAATGACCGTGACTACTAACCCTACTGTATATCTGTCTGTAGCAGAGGTGATACAATACAAGGGTCGCTAACATAACGACCATGACTACTAACCCTACTGCATATCTGTCCCTATCTGTCTATAGCAGAGGTGATACAATACAAGTGTCACTAACATAATGACCATAACTACTAACCCTACTGCATATCTGTCCCTATCTGTCTATCGCAGAGATGATACAATACAAGTGTAGCTAACATAACAACCGTGACTACTAACCCTACTGCATATCTGTCCCTATCTGTCTATAGCAGAGGTGATACAATACAAGTGTCACTAACATAACGACCCGTGACTACTAACCCTACTGCATATATGTCTATAGCAGAGGTGATACAATACAAGTGTCACTAACATAATGACCATGACTACCAACCCTGTTCTTTCTGCAGACATGCTGCATTTTCTACGATGACATCCCAGATCACAGCAGGTTCTGCCTTAGCGGTTAACAATGTCGCAAAAGTAAAAGCAGACAGACAAGCTTTCCTAATACATATCATACCAGTAAGAACAACACTATTAGCACACACAGATACTGCACCATTTCACGCACACACTGTACCCAAGGAATCGCTACATAGGAAAACTTATGGCATGTGTGTACGGCGCCTGGGGTATATCTGTGTGTGCTAGTGGTTATGTTTGTGTGCGTGTAATGTCACCGGAGGTATATCTGTGTGTGCGCTAACGGTTATGTTTGTGTGTGTAAATGGTGCCTGCTGTGTAAATGGTGCCTGAGGGGTATCTGCGTGTGCTGTTATATTTGTGTGTGTGTAGAGAAAGAGAAAGAGTGCAAGAGAAAGAGAGAGCGCAAGAGAAAGAGAGCCAAGAGAGAGCGCGCAAGAGCACGAGAGAGAGGGAAAAAAAGAGAAGAAAAAGGAGGGGAAAAAAAGAAAAAAGAGAAAGAAGGGGGAAAAAAAGGAGAGAGAAATGTTACCAAAAAAAACCTGTATATAGAAATCTGTACAAAAGAAAGGTTAACTCCTGGGTATAATAGAAAAGTTCAATAGAAACGTATAAACGCATGAGCGTCTTAAGCAATATACCATGCACAGCCTTGTTGAAAGGTAAAATGTATCATTTATTGGTATACAGTAAAAACGGATAACCCGTTTCTTTTGTACTTCACACCACGGACAGACCCCGACACAGCGACAAAGGAAGCCGTGGAGTCTGATGGTGGTGTATGTAGCGTGGAGGGACAAGATGCCTACTCCATCAAAGCAAGGTATTATCCTTGCTGTTTAATCCCCTTGTTTTGTGTACCCGGTGCCATTTAGAGCACATCTTCTTTGCATAGAAATATGTATTTATAAATAAATAGAACGTATTCTTCTATGTAAAGAACATTTGAACGTAAAATATTTATATTTTCATGTCGGTTTAGCACATTAAGAAAATGAAATCAGGCTTATGCGCAAGTAGGACGTTCGTTTTTTTTCCCACTTTTTGCGCTCCATTGAAGTCTATGGGGGGAATTTGTTTCTCGCGGTAGCCATATTCTAACGTCGTCTTTTTGCGTATATTTAGTTACCGTGCAAGTACTTTTTGTTACTTTCAACTTGTAATACGAGTGCGACATGACGTTTGAAAAAAAAGCTTACTTCTTGCACGCGAGCAGGAGCAATAATTAGCGATACACTCGTAACTTTCCCTAAATATTATGTTTGGGGGTAATGGCACCTAAGGGCTATCTGCGTGTGCTAGCGGTTATGTTTGTGTATGTGTGTAATGGCGCCTGAGGGGTATTTGCGTGTTCTTTTATGTTTGTGTACTGGTGCCTGAGGTATACCTGTGTGTGCTAACTGTTATATTTGTGTGTGTGTGTAATGGCATCTGAGGTATATCTGTGTATGCTAATGGATATGTTTCTGTATGTATCTCTGTGTGTGCTAACAGTTATTTTTTTGTGTGTTAAGGTGCCTGAGGGGTATCTGAGTGTGCTGCTATGTTTGTGTGTGTGTAATGGCACCTAAGGTATCTCTGAGTGGGCTAATGGTTATGTTTGTGTGTGTAATGGTGCCTGAGATATATCTACGTGTGCTAATGGTTATGTTTGTGTATGTGTGTAATGGCGCCTGAGGACTATACACCTCATGTGCCATTATACACACAAACATAACCGTTAGCTAACACAGAGATACATCTGGTGTCATTACAAACACAGTGACTGACATGCGCACACACAGTAATTGAAATACACACAGAGTGACTGGCATACAAACACAGTGACTGACTGACACAGTGATTGACACACACACACAGAGTGCGGCTGAATGACCCACACACAGAGTGCAGCTGGCTGACTGACACACACAGAGTGCGGCTGACTGACACACACAGAGTGCGGCTGACTGACACACACAGAGTGCGGCTGACTGACACACACACACAGAGTGCGACTGACTGGCACTCACACACACAGAGTGCGACTGACTGGCACTCACACACACAGAGTGCGACTGACTGGCACTCACACACAGACAGAGTGTGACTGACACACAGACAGAGTGTGACTGACACACAGACAGAGTGTGACTGACACACAGACAGAGTGTGACTGACACACAGAGTGTGACTGACACACAGAGTGTGACTGACACACAGAGTGTGACTGACACACACACAGAGTGCGACTGACTGACACACACACAGAGTGCGACTGACTGGCACTCACACACACAGAGTGCGACTGACTGGCACTCACACACACAGAGTGCGGCTGACTGGCACACACACACACAGAGTGCGACTGACTGGCACACACACACACAGAGTGCGACTGACTGACACACACACACACAGAGTGCGACTGACTGACACACACACAGAGTGCGACTGACTGACACACACACAGAGTGCGACTGACTGACACACACACAGAGTGCGACTGACTGACACACACACACAGACAGAGTGTGACTGACAGACACACAGACAGAGTGTGACTGACAGACACACAGACAGAGTGTGACTGACAGACACACAGACAGAGTGTGACTGACACACAGACAGAGTGTGACTGACACACAGACAGAGTGTGACTGACACACAGACAGAGTGTGACTGACACACAGACAGAGTGTGACTGACACACAGACAGAGTGTGACTGACACACAGACAGAGTGTGACTGACACACAGACAGAGTGTGACTGACACACAGACAGAGTGTGACTGACACACAGACAGAGTGTGACTGACACACAGACAGAGTGTGACTGACACACAGACAGAGTGTGACTGACACACAGACAGAGTGTGACTGACACACAGACAGAGTGTGACTGACACACAGACAGAGTGTGACTGACACACAGACAGAGTGTGACTGACACACAGACAGAGTGTGACTGACACACAGACAGAGTGTGACTGACACACAGACAGAGTGTGACTGACACACAGACAGAGTGTGACTGACACGCAGAGTGTGACTGACACGCAGAGTGTGACTGACACGCAGAGTGTGACTGACACGCAGAGTGTGACTGACACGCAGAGTGTGACTGACACGCAGAGTGTGACTGCCACACGCAGAGTGTGACTGCCACACGCAGAGTGTGACTGCCACACGCAGAGTGTGACTGCCACACGCAGAGTGTGACTGCCACACGCAGAGTGTGACTGACTGACACACACACAGAGTGTGACTGACTGACACACACACACAGAGTGTGACTGACTGACACACACACACAGAGTGTGACTGACTGACACACACACACAGAGTGTGACTGACTGACACACACACAGAGTGTGACTGACTGACACACACACAGAGTGTGACTGACTGACACACACACAAAGTGTGACTGACTGACACACACACAGAGTGTGACTGACTGACACACACACAGAGTGTGACTGACTGACACACACACAGAGTGTGACTGACTGACACACACACAGAGTGTGACTGACTGACACACACACAGAGTGTGACTGACTGACACACACACAGAGTGTGACTGACTGACACACACACAGAGTGTGACTGACTGACACACACACAGAGTGTGACTGACTGACACACACACAGAGAGTGTGACTGACTGACACACACAGAGTTGTGACTGACTGACACACACAGAGTGTGACTGACTGAGACACACACACACAGAGTGTGACTGACACACAGAGAGAGTGACTGACAGACACACACAGAGTGTGGCTGACACAAATAACTTAAAAAGACACTATGGTCCCGCCCACTGAAAATGATTGGCTGACGCGGCTGTCACTACAGGTAGTGTGCAAATATGAAGACCATGATCCGCTGTGTACGCGCAAAGTACACTAGTGCGCGCTCAAGTACACTTGCATTCCGATGTAGTAACTGGGAAGCTGCACACGAATACATAAAATCCACTCGCGTTAGTTATCAGCCTCCCGCCGCCCTTTCACCTTCTCCCGGGTCACTTACTCGCGTGTACCGGGCTCAGCTGGGCCTACTCCGCCGCTCCCCGACTCTCACACCACAGCCAACTGGGAGCGCCATGTCTGACAGGAAGTGACGGCCGCTGAAGGCGGCTCCGTACCAGAGGCCGGGGAGTAAGGGGGGGACGATCTGTACGAGGGGCCGGGGCGGGGAGAGACGCTGGGTCTGTGCGAGAGGCGGAGAAACTTGTCTGTGACAGAGACCGGTCCCCATATGCATATCACTGTACTACACCCTGTATATACACACCTACCTATATATACACATACCAACTTATATACACACCTACCTACTCACTGACATATATACACACACCTACCTATATAGTCCCCTACTTATATACGCACACCTACCTACAGACTTATATACACACCTACCTCCTCACTGACATATACACACCTACCTATATAGTCCCCTACCTACTCACAGTACTACTGACATATACACACCTACAGACTTCTATACACCTACTTATATGAACACCTACTTACTCACTGGACTAGTGACATATATATACAACCACCTACTCACGGTACTACTGACATACACTTACCAACCTACTTATTTACTCATACACACCTACCTACTCACTGTTCTAATGACTTATATACACACACAACCTACTTATATTCACACACACACCACCTACTTAAATTCACACACACACCACCTACTTATATTCACACACACACACCACCTACTTATATTCACACACACACACCACCTACTTATATTCACACACACACCACCTACTTATATTCACACACACCTACAGACTTTTATACACCTACTTATATAAACACCTACTTACTCACTGGACTAGTGACATATATTCAACCACCTACTCACTGTACTACTGACATATACACTTACCTACCTTCTTATTTACTCATACACACCTACCTACTCACTGTTCTATTGATTTATATACACACACAACTTACTTATATTCACACACACAACTTATATTCACACACACCACCTACTTATATGCACACACACCACCTACTTATATTCACACACACACACACCACCTACTTATATTTACACACACACACCACCTACACACACACACACCACCTACTTATATTCACACTCCTATTGCCTTATTTATACACTTACCTATATACACCCACTGACATATATACACCTACCTACTTATACACACCTACCAACTTATAGTCACACACCCCTACTTACACACACACACATATATATATATATATATATATATATCATCTCACAAAAGTGAGTACACCCCTCACCTTGCTGTAAATATTTTATTATATCTTTTCATTTGACAACACTGAAGAAATTACACTAAAATGTTAAGTAGTGAGTGTACAGCCTGTCTAACTGTAAATTTGCTGTACGCTTTAAAATAACTCAACACACAGCCATTAATGTTGAAACAGTTGGCAACAAAAGTGAGTACACCCCTAAGTGGAAATGTCCAAATTTGGCCCAATTAGCCATTTTCCCTCCCCGGTGTCATGTGACTCGTTAGTGTTACAAGGTCTCAGGTGTGAACGAGGAGCAGGTGTGTTAAATTTAGTGTTATTGCTCTCATACTGGTCACTGGAAGTTCAACATGGCACCTCATGGCAAAGAACTCTCTGAGGATCTGAAAAAATAGTTGTTGCTCTACATAAAGATGGGCTAGACTATTAGTAGATTGCCAAGACCCTGAAACTGAGCTGCAGCACGGTTGGTAAGACCATACAGCGGTTTCACAGGACAGGATCCACTCAGAACAGACCTCGTCATGGTCGACCAAAGAGGTTGAGTGCACGTGCTCAGCGTCATATCCAGAGGTTGTCTTTGGGAAATAGAAGTATAAGTGCTGCCTGCATTGCTGCAGAGGTTGAAAGGGTGGGGGGTCAGCCTGTCAGTGCTCAGACCATACGCCGCACACTGCATCAAATTGGTCTGTATGGCTGTCGTCCCAGAAGGAAGCCTCTTCTAAAGATGATACACAAGGAAGCCTGCAAACAGTTTGTTGAAGACAAGCAGACTAAGGACATGGATTACTGGAACTATGTCCTGTGGTCTGATGAGACCAAGATAAACTTATTTGGTTCAGATGGTGTCAAGCTTGTGTGGCGGCAACCAGGGGTGGAGCACAAAGACAAGTGTGTCTACAGTCAAGCATAATGGTGGGAGTGTCATGGTCTGGGCCTGCATGAGTGTTGCCGGCACTGGGGAGCTACAGTTCATTGAGGGAACCATGAATGTCAACATGTACTGTGACATACTGGAGCAGAGCATGATCCCCTCCCTTTGGAGGCTGGGCCGCAGGGCAGTATTCCAACATAACGACCCTAAACACACCTCCAAGACGACCACTGCCTTGCTAAAGAAGCTGAGGCTAAAGGTTATGGACTGGCCAAGCATGTCTCCAGACCTAAAACCTATTGAGCATCTGTGGGGCATCCTCAAACGGAAGGTCTCTAACATCCACCAGCTCCGTGATGTCGTCATGGAGGAGTGGAAGAGGACTCCAGTGGCAACCTGTGTAGCTCTGGTGAACTCCATGCCCAAGAGGGTTAAGGCAGTGCTGGAAAATAATGGTGGCCACACAAAATATTGAAACTTTGGGCCCAATTTGGACATTTCCACTTAGGGGTACATTCACTTTTGTTGCCAACGGTTTAGACATTAAAGGGACTTAAACCCATTTTTTTTCTTTCATGATTTAGATAGAACATAACATTTTAAACAACTTTCCTATTTACTTTTATTACCAATTTTTTTTAGTTTTCTTGTTATCCTTTGTGGAAAAGCAGAAATTTAAGCTCAAGTGTGCGTGTGTCTGCAGCACTACATAGCAGCAGTTTTGCAACAATGTTATACATTAGCAGGGTCACTAGATGGCAGCACTATTTCCTGTCGTGTAGTGCTTCAGGCACGTGCACGCTACCTACCTAGGTATCTCTTAAAGGGACATAATACTCATATGCTAAATCACTTGAAACTGATGCAGTATAACTAAAAAACTGACAGGAAAATATCACCTGAGTATCTCTATGTAAAAAAGGAAGCGGAGACTCCTAACCATTTGTCCCGATGGGACAAGTTGACGGGGAGGCTCACTACCCCTGAGGAGTGGGAACGAGCCTTCTCTCTGACCCAGAAAGCCATACATTGCACTACGTTGTATGAAACCTATTTCAAACTTTTAACCCACTGGTACTATGTACCCACTAGGTTAGCGAAAATGTTCCCGGCAGTGTCTCCCAAATGCTGGCGGAATTGTGGTCACAGGGGTAACGCTCTACACATATGGTGGGAGTGTCCCGCGATTCAGCCTCTTTGGCTAAAGTGTTTCTCGGTACTACAGGGTATCGGAATCCGACTCCCTAGATTGCCTGAGTCAGCCCTCCTCCACCTAAACCTACACTCCCTACCTAAAAATCATGCGTATGTCTGCATCTACCTATTCATGAATATAAAATACTCTATTGCATGCTCCTGGAAAAATGACCGAGCTCTTAGTTGGGCGACGATCTGTAACAATATGGCATATACTTACACAATGGAAAAAGATATCTTCTACAGACTTAATAAATCTGACCTATTTGAACTGACCTGGGCTGACTGGAAGGAGTTTCAGAGCACTGACTGGAAACCCAACGCGATTGCCCAGGACACATAGCTCCTCGACCATACCCCTCCTTGGTCAGCCACCTATTCAGTTTGAATGAGATCTTTTCCGGATGACCTTCATTCCCCTCTCTATATTCTTTCCACTTCCCCTCCTATCAAACCACTAATTTCCTACCCCCTTCCCTCTTTTTTTTTCTATTTTTTTTGAGAAGTTCTGTAATCTCTGACTTCAAGACCCCACCCTTATACTCAGACTTGTCAGTCATGAATCAAGGCTCGACAAGTCACTTATGTACACATCATTTTGTAAAAGTTTAATCAGTGTTCTAGTTTGTTGGACGCAGTCTATTTCTTGTCATTTATGTTTACTTCTTGCTGCAGGTCAGGAGCTGCGTCTCCTCAGTTTATGTACATTTCTCTTTCAAAACACCAATAAAAATTTAAACTTTAAAAAAAAAAAAGGAAGATATTTTACCTCACAATCTCCTCAGCTCAGCAGAGTAAGTTCTGTGTAAAAAGTTATACTCAGCTGCTCCCAGCTGCAGGTAAAAAAATTTAAAAAATGAAGAAATGAACAGCAGCCAATCAGCATCAGCAGTGCTGAGGTCATGAACTCTTACTGTGATCTCATGAGATATGACTTAACTCTCATGAGATTTCATAGTAAGCTTCCTTTACCTGATTGGTGAAATAATATGAGAGTGCACGAAGCTCATCCTTTCATTTGTCACGGGACAGACATACTAATATGCTGCTTAGAAATCCTTTACAATGGGAGGTGGCTACTGAGGAACTTTTGAGGTAAAATATCTTTCTTTTTTACATAGAGATGTTCAGGTGATATTTTCTAGTCAGCTTTTTACAGCTATGCTGCATCACTTTCAAGTGTTTAAACATTTGGGTATTATGGCCCTTCAAGCAAAGAATAACATGAGAAGGAAAAAAATTTGATAATAGAAGTAAATTGGAAACTTTTTAAAAATTGTGTCCTCTATCTGAATCATGAAATATTTTTTTGGGGTTTAATGTCCCTTTAATGGCTGTATGTTGAGTTATTTTGAGGGGACAGCAAATGTACACTGTTATACAGGCTGTGCACTCACTACTTTACATTGTAGCAAAGTGTCATTTCTTTAGTGTCACATGAAAAGATATAATAAAATATTTACAAAAATGTGAGGGGTGTACTCAATTTTGTGAGATACTGTGTGTGTGTGTATATATATATATATATATATATATATATATATATATATATATATATATGAAAAAAGATAGCGGATCCCAGTCCAAGTAGCTTAAAAGTGAATACTTTATTTCTTACTTACATAGCGAATAAAAACAGTCTTTACACAAGGTAAATCTTCAGAGACACACACATAGATCCATGGGAGCTGCTGAGAGGTTCGGTCTTACGCGTTTCGGCGGATCCTGACCGCCTTAATCATAGACCATACCGGAACCTCTCATACCTGTGACTTTTTACCTGTTTACAGGTACACACCCATAGTTATTTTGCTCCTATCATAGTTTAGAGGGGGGTTGACTCCAGACTAAGGTGGAACTCGATGTACACAGTGTTAAACTTTTAGTAGCCATTCCATATGTTGTTTTAACATGATTGTAATTTCTGTTTGTTTACGCTTAAACGTTTTAGCTCTATACATATTTTGAAGATTGTTATAGTATAATACAAAGATAATATAAACTTTTGTTATCTAATACATACAGTCTAAAAGGGTACCTGAATGTATATTACAGTTGCTTAGGTTTCTGTTAGAGCATATAACCCTTTAAATAAGATTATTAAATATAGACTGTAAAAGGACACTTATATTTAAACATAAGTATATATATTGTATGATTCCCCTTTGTAGAATCTAATAAATGTTTCAGAACATAAAATAGAATGAACAATAATATGGCAAACGATTATTAGAGCAAAATCTGAACTAACAGAAAGGATGGTAGCTAGGGGGTATAATCGAAATCAAATAGCTAGTATTGGTGAGAGAGTAAATCAAATGGACAGGAAAGATTTATTACAAACAAAACAAAAAAATGACAGGGAAGACAAAAGTCCTATTTTCATTACCCAATATTCAAATCAATACACTGAAATTTGTGGTATTATTAATAAATATTTACCCCTTATATACGTGGGATAATGTTCTGAAACCTATAATAGAAAATGGCTGTAAGTTTGTATATAAAAAAGGTAAATCTTTGGCTAATATATTGTCACCCAGCAAGCTTAAAAACAAAGAAAAGAACACAGGGAGTGCATGGTTGCAAACCAATGGCACATATAAATGTGGGAACAAGAGATGTAGAGCGTGCAGGTACATAAAAGTGACTAAAACATGCAAATCATATACAACAGGAAATGAATACAATCTAAAAGGTTGTATAAAGTGTTCTACTGACCATGTAATATGCCTGGTAGAATGTACTGAGCATAAAAAAACAATATATTGGAATGACAACAAGGGATGTAAGGACTCGTATCCGAGAACACATCTCTTATATTGAAAATGATGTTTCTTGCTCTGCATTAGCAGCCCACTTTATTGAGGAACATAGTCAGAACTTAAAAACCTTTAGCTGGTCTGCCATTGAACATATATGTAGACCTCATAGAGGTGGTGATAGACTCAAAAAGCAAGAGGCATATTGGATTTTTGTCTTTAAAACCCTAGTTCCAGAAGGATTTAACTCCGAACATGATATTATAAACTGCTGGGGCTAATGCCTATTTCTAAGAAGGCAAGAAAGATATAAACCACATAGCTATGTACCCCCCAGAGAATAGTGTTTTTCTTTTTTTTTCTTTTTTTAAAATTTTATTTATAGCCAACAAATGGTACAGTGAGATGTTACAAGTCAATAACCCACCACGCAGGGTGTGATAAGATAATATGAAGTTGATAAGACAATATGAGATTACAACATGCAACAACATATTTTTATCAAATATAGTAGAATACCATGTTCATATATGTATTAAGGTCTATAAAAGACTGTTATGGATTAGAAAACATTCTCGCATATGTACTCACTTGTACCACAATGTTGGGGTTTTATTTTTAAGTAAACTAACACAACCAAACTAAACGTCTATTAACCAAAAACAAAATAAAACTATGAACTAATACATTTTCCAATGGAATACGTGACACCCTCCAAAAGAGATATGGATGACCTCGTTAATTAAGATTGGCCGGTCTGTAACAATGTGTCAGTACCCTGGGAGTAATAAATAGTATCAACATTAATAGGCCTTACAAAGTGGGGACTCAGTTCAGCTGACATTTTCAGTACGGAAATCACTGTAAAAGACTACACATGCAGGGATATGATGCTAGGTAAGAATGCTTATATTTAAAGTACTAGGGGCGTTTAAAGGAAGTATTGTGGGACATGTGTAAGTATTGCGCCCATATTTTTATTCCAAACTATAGAATGAGCAATTCAGCATGTCTTTTAGATAAATCACATTATGAGGTTCTTCTCTATACCCGGGTTGATAGGATGAGTTAATGTTATGTACATTACCGAATAGTTATATATTGATAAAGACTAAAATTGTATAGATACAGAGATCCTGCAAGGTGAAACATGCAATATAAATGTGTATGAATTTGTGATGAGGCAATATGTATTTAATTAACAATTCCCCTCATCAACGTGGGAAAGATTACCGCATTGAGGGTAAACCCCTAAATGCCAAGGATAACTGACATTCTTCAAATGCAACAAATACAGTATGAGGGGCACATGTCCATTATATAAGGGAGCATGGGTGGAACATTAAGAAAACAACCAAACAAAATACATTGCATGATCTGACGGGTTTTGGATTGATATAACAAACCTAATTTCAGTTGGCAAATGTTCTACATAATACTATGCAGTTCAAAGAATCATTATATAATGTGGCCATCTCAACGCATGTATTCTCCCAAAGTGCCACTCATGTGATAAAATATAACATAGCATAACATAGCATACAAATAAAGGATAGACATTTAAGAGCTATCTCAAAGTGCTGTCTTAAAGTGAGAGGACCGATACATATAATGGTGAACTACTGGGGGCGGAGTTTGGCCGCAGCTAAGATGGCTGCTTAAATCCAGAGCTCCGGCATGTCAGGGACTTTCAAAGTAAATATAAATATGTTACTGTGACCGATAACTGGAAGAAACCGGAGGGAACAACTGTTTAAAGTGCCAGGAATGAAGCGGTAACTTTATTTATACAGGGACTGTGACTTTGGCGGTACGGGACACAGCAGAGAGAGAAGAGACTGTCTAATTTAGGCCTATCAGTAAAAACAGCATACACTCGAGAGCGATAAGCCCTATAATACCAGTCACTCACCCGCTACTTTCACCCCCATTCCGGGTACGACCCCAGCTTACAAATTAAGGTGCGTCATAACCCTAGGCCAGAAAAAATCTCAGGATGAAGCCGTTTATGTACACGCACTTATACCACTCAAGGACACGCTGAGCCACGCTGGGCCTTATAACTTTAATGCGGGACTAATGCACAAATACCAGCTCTCTGCCTCATCTCCCATAGTCTTACAGTTCAGAACCGGTGAGACTTATTTATAACTATATATGTAAAAAACGCAGAGGGCGATCGTTAATATAAAGAGTAATTGGATATCATTTGTGTGTTGCCTTGTAACCGGAATATAACAACAAACGCTTCCAAGACACATTGTCACACATAAAACTGCCTCACTATGGCTGCAAGGAAGGGCATTAAGCCTCATAAACAACTAAAATCACTGGGGAAGGAGCACTCTGTGAGTTCCTTTTTTTCAGCTTCAGAACACAAAAGACCCTCACCGACAAAACCCCTCAGAGAGCAATCATCCCCCAGTTCACTGCTGGAGGATGAAATTTTACAAGACCAAGAAACATCTACAAATGTGCCTATGTCTCTACTGTCTTCTCTGGCATCAAAGCAGGATATAGCAGACATTGTCAGGACCTGCATGAGAGAGGAAATGGCGGAAATTAAGCAGGACATACACACTCTGGGTTTTAGAGTGGAAGCCATTGAAGACCAGTCAGAACTGGCTAAGGAGGAGATTGCAAGCATACAGGATCAAGTAACCTCTCAAGCTGACATTATTGAAGATCTTAGTGACAAACTTGAAGACCTTGAAAATAGGGGTCGGAGAAAGAACCTTAGAATCAGGGGAATTCCCGAGTCAGTGCCACCAAAAGATTTTTATACTTATTTTGCAGCCCTGTTTGCCCACCTAAAAGGATCACAACAGCCGGTTGATATGCCTTGGGACAGAGCCCACAGAGCCTTAAGGCCAAGACCCCCAGACACAGCGCCACCCAGGGATGTCATTATAAAATTTAAATGCTTTATGAATAAAGAAGAAATCTTGACATTATCTAGAAAGAATCAACCTATACGCTTCAGAGGGACTGTTCTACAATTCTACGCCGATCTGTCCCCAAGAACTTTACAAAGACGCAGAGAGCTGGCGCCTCTAACTAAGCTGTTGGGAGATAAGAAAATCTTATACCGTTGGGGATTCCCCTTTCATCTGTATGTGTTGCGAGACACAAGGAAACTAATATGCAGGAAAGTCTCAGAAGTCCCAGAATTCTGCAAGGCCTTAGACCTGGACCCACCAGACTTTTCATCAGATGATAATCAGCTACACACACCACCAAGAAGAGAGAAAAGGCTACAAACAGAGAGATGGCAGCAAACATCCTCAAAGGCAAACAAGAAGCTTTCCTCACAAGGCGCCCCACCAGAAAAAAGACGGGCGAACAATGCAGTTATTGAAGACGGGACTTGATTAAAACCCACACAGGATTACAGACTCTGAGGAACTGTCCAAAAAGGATGGGTAACTAATTATAGACTCTGGTTGGGTTATCCCAGCATGAATAAGTTTTCTATGTGATGGTTTTTGCATGTTTACTTAGACTTATATAGAGTTAGTTTAACATAATGTTAAAATATGGTTCTACACAAACTTCACTCCTGGCTTCTTGTAGAGTATTATATTTTATTCTGTCCCTCATTTCATCTAATATAAATACCAGACAGAGGGATGAAATGACGTTCCTTATTGATAGTTAGATACGAAATGGGATCACTGTAATTTATATCATCGACCCTGATCCCCCTCTAGAGTAAGGTCCCGTGGTTAAACATGGTTCCAATGCCTACCCCCAGATATAGGGGAGGCATCAACTCTTCTTTTTTTTGGTTAACTATATATTTGTTAAGTTTCAGTTTGTTATATTATTTTTTTTTTGTTGTTTCTCTAATGTGTTCATATTGTCTGCAAATCAGATACCGAAGTAAGGTAATAGCAATGCATATGGTAAGATATTGTACATGGTGTGTCTCATCGAAACCTAATATACTACTTGTCAATGGATACTCCTAACAAAACACTTAAATTTATCACGCAAAATGTAAAGGGTCTTAACTCCCCGGCCAAAAGATCTGTGGCAATGTCTGATTTTCATAAAAGAAAAGGGGATATTTTATTCCTACAAGAGACGCATTTTAAGCGCTCTCACGAGCCAAAATATATGAGCTCTAACTATAATCAACATTTCCACAGCTCCGGCACCTCAAAAAAGTGTGGTGTAAGTATCTTGATACACAAGGCCATATCTTTTCAACAGATCCAAACATACACTGATTTAGAAGGCCGATTTCTGGCAATCTTCGGATTATTATACGGTAGACCGGTTACACTAATTAATCTCTATGCACCTAACACCCAACAACTTCCCTATTTTAGGAAAACATTTAAACGCATACTGGATATAGCTAAAGGATTAATCTTTATAGGGGGGGACCTTAACATTCCCATAAACCCAAGGATGGATAGCTCTAACCCAAACCCCAGCACATCTAAACGTACACTTAAACACTTATGGAAAATAATGAGAGATTACAATTTCTATGACATTTGGAGATTTATTAATCCAGACAAAAAGGAATACACTTTTTTTTCTTCCCCAAATAAGACATATAGCCGATTAGACTACTTGATCACCAATCAAATAGGGCTGGAACATATAAAAAACTCTGGGATCACTCACACAGTATGGTCGGATCACTCGGCCGTATATTTTGATATTGCATGGCCTAATACCCCTGTTACCCCATACATATGGAAGCTAGATGATTCCTTATTAAAAGGAGAGGTACAACTCACTAAAACTCAGAAAGCACTACAGGAATATTTTCTCTTTAATTCTACGGGGGATACCGACCCGATTACAGTTTGGGAAGCACATAAGTGTTTTATGAGAGGGGAATTTATGAAGAGAAAAGCCCAATTCAGAAGATTAGATAGGCAGAAATACTTAGACCTCACCTTAAGACTATCGGATCTAGAACATAAACACAGACTAAATCAGGACGACCCAGACGTGACCCAATCACTCCAGGACACTAGAAAAGCACTTCATGATATGTTATTGCAGGAATATACAGATACCAGATCCAAAGTTAGACAGAGATTTTATTATGAAGGCAATAGGGCGGGTAAACTCCTAGCTAGGGCACTAAAAATTAAAAAACTGAAAACATTCATACATGAGATAAAAACACCTAAAAGCACTAAAGTTTATTCCACCAAAGATATCCTCCTACAATTCGAGGAATATTACACACAACTATACAATATTAAGCAAGAAACAGACAGCTCGTTTGCTGCCATAGATATGCAATCTTACCTGCAAGCACTTCCCATTCCCACACTAAACAAAGAACAAACGACAGACCTAGAAGCACCCATCACTTCAGAAGAGATAAAAATGGCGATACACGATCTTAACCCTGGAAAAAGCCCAGGCCCAGATGGCTTTTCCACCCAATACTATAAAGCCCTTGCCCCAATATTGATACCCCATTTGTTAGACATTTTCAATAGAGTGAATGACCAGAACCCCTTTCCGCAGACTATGCTGGAGGCACACATTACGGTGCTCCCAAAGCCTGGGAAACCTCCCGATACACCCCAAAATTTTAGACCCATCTCACTGTTAAATGTCGATGTGAAATTGTTCGCAAAGATCCTGGCACTACGCATCAATAAAATCCTCCCGAATCTAATTCACACGAATCAAGTAGGTTTTACACCCCACAGAGAGGCGAGGGACAATACTATTAAAATACTGAATCTGCTTGAATATGCTCATATATATAATATACCAACAATCTTCCTTGCTATGGATGCCGAAAAGGCTTTTGATAGATTGAACTGGACCTTCTTAAGAGGTTCACTGGAGAGATTTGGAATGGGGGAGGGCTTTATTAATAAAATCTTTACACTATATAATGCACCTACGGCCAAAATCAAATTAAACGATTCCCTCTCAGGCAAGGTTCTGATCAACAATGGAACCAGACAGGGATGCCCCTTATCACCCATTTTGTTTGTACTGACTATTGAAATTTTAGCTGCAGCAATCCGACACAACATTAATATAAAAGGTATTCAGATCCAAAAAGATCAATACAAACAGGCATTGTATGCAGATGACGTTATACTGACGCTCACATCCCCACAACAATCCTTAGAGGCACTAAAAGTAGAATTAGATATATATGGTGCACTCTCCGGTTTCAAAATTAACCCCACTAAATCAGAGATGCTAGGGATCCATATCACTAAACCAGAATTACAGGAGATTGCGAATAAATACCACTTTCACATACAAAATTCCTCTATCAAATATCTAGGGGTCCAAATATCACACAATCAGGAAACTCTATTCAAACAGAACTACCAAACCCTTTTAGATGAAATACAGCGAGAATTAAGCAATTGGGAACACAAAAATTTATCCTGGGTGGGAAGAATGGAGGCATTCAAGATGTCAGGCCTACCTAAGATCTTATACAAATTTCAAACTGTACCTATCCCATTACCTCAATCCTATCTGACCACACTACAAAATAGGGTTAACTCATATATATGGCAAAACAAAAGGCCACGGATAGCCAAAAAAACTATGTATAGAAATAGGAAGAATGGAGGACTGGGAGTACCCAATTTAGCGTACTACAGACAAGCGGCTATTCTTAACCGAGTTATAGATTGGTGCAAGCATGGAGAGAATAAAGAATGGGTTAGATTAGAACAACAACTAATTAATTGCCCTAATGTGGGAGGTATGTGTTGGATCAATAAAATACATAGAAACATGAGTAAAACACCCCCCAGAATTATACAGGAAACATTCAAGACGTGGGACTTTATTTCTAATAAATCTATGGGCATTTCTTCGATCCCCTCCCCACTAACACCGATTCTCCATAACCCAGAGATCCCGATAAGAAGGCAACCTACCATTATAGCACTGTCCAATATTAATACATTGATCCCTATTCACACACTCACATGTGAGGGCAAATTGAAATCTGAAGAAGAGATAGAGGAACTGGCACCAATATTGGCAAATGATTGGTACATACGTCATCAGCTATTACATTACATCACCCATAACACGCAGAAACCTAACCTATTGAGATCCCTCACACTATTTGAAACTATATGTCACTCACAAATTCCCACTAGAGGAGGTCTATCACTACTGTATAAATTGCTATTGGGTCATCACTCTCGATCCCTACCTGCATACTGTAGGAAATGGGAGGCTGAACTGCAAAGAGAAATCTCACAGAAAGAATGGGATATAATTTTTATTAATATGGGAAAATCATCCTCCTCAATAAGCATAACGGAAACTAACCTAAAACTTTTATATAGATGGTACCTCACACCGCTTAGACTTTCAAAGATATACACTAACATGAATAATTTGTGCTGGCGGGGATGTGGTGAGGTGGGATCAATGACCCATATATGGTGGGAGTGTATATATATTCGAAAATACTGGTCGGCAATCAAAGAAGAGATAGAGAAATGTTTATCACACAAGATTCTCCTCGATCCTCTGTTATTGCTTTTTAATTATCCTCCCAAACTGAAATGTAAACTTAGATTAAAATTATTACATATAATGACAAATGGAGCTAAACAGCTATTACCACGACTGTGGAAAAGCCAGAAAGCGCCCACGGTCAATGAGTGGAAGGATCATGTTTCACAATCACTAACCCTAGAAAGATACCACTATACCCAGACCCAACAAATGGAGTTCTACTGTAATCTGAAGTTTTTATGGGAGGACTATATGGCAAATACGTAAGCAAATGTTTTATTGCATTAAGCACAAACACAAATTGTATCAATAGTGATGATATTTGACACACTCATGTACTTACTACTTCGAGAATTGTTTTGTTATCTTTCTCTGCTTTTTTGTTTCTTTTCTTTAACCTGAATGTAATACTGTACTATTGACTGTTATGTAATAATTTTTGTTTCATCAATAAAAAATTTAAAAAAAAAAAAAAAAAAAAAAAAAAAAAAATAATGGTGAACTACTTCAATATCCACTCCTAAATGTTTCCAAGGCTGTTGTTAAAGTAAATTAAGATGTTCTAATCAGTAGACAGACATTACTTAATTTGCTATATCTGCCAAGATCCTCTCTGCTAAACTTGCAAATTGGCATGAAACATGAAGCAGTTAGTTGCAGTGGCGTGTAATAAAAGAGTAAACCTGATGTGTGCAGTGCAGTCAAATTAAAAATTAATAAGATATATGATGAATGTTAAAGACACAATAACAAAACATTGGTTAAACGATATACCAAACTGATCATCCAAATCAAGCCAGGCATGTGGCCGTGAGTTGTGACAGTATTCTTAATTGACAGAGGTAGTGAAGGAGACATGTCTGATAAAAGCACAACGATCATAATGTTATCAGCTAGAATTTAAAACAGAATAAATCCAAACAAATCGTGCAACAGAATGCTCAATGGCCAGTCTCGGCCAGAGCTCTCCAATCACCAGAGTGTAGGAATTGAAAAGTTGCGTCCCTTAAGAAGTGACGGCTACCTCTGGGCCAGCTTACACTGTCCTGATGTATGAAGTCACCCCACTCCGCTCCTCGGCAGAGCAATCACATCCATAAAGCTTGAACCATGGCGGCCATCTTTTTCCATCGAGTAGTCCGAAGTGTGCCAAACAATGTTCAACACCCTCAGACCCCTCCACGAAGGTATTTGCGCCATCTTAGAAAGACCCGTTGCAGGTGTCGGTAAGTGCCGGTCCACTCGTACTCCTCCATGCGGACAATGCGCGTCCATCCAGAGCCCTGGTGATAAGGAGAGCCAATCTACTGCTGACATGGGTAAGCGTGGAGGATTTCTGCATTGCAGGGCTTCAATAGTCTTGTCTCTCAGAGCGGGTTTGAAGCCGAGGTAGTTGGCCCCTTTCAGCAAGGAGGATCTCCAGGGGTTACGTGTTAGCTTTCCGTCATTACTCGAATCAGGCTGTTTGTCATCCAACCCCACGGCACTGCATGAGGAATCGTGCACTGACTGTTGGTGGGTAGTTATCAGTGTCGATGTCTTACCGTATACCGAGGGACAAGTTCTTTTATTTGCCTGAACCTCCTCTTGTAGATTTTTGTAGCTCAGGAAAAGACGCTCAAAAATAGGCAAAAGTGTTGTAATTATCTGCGCGGCAATGTCACTTTCCGGCTCCATTGCTCAATGACTCCTTACGGAGTGTAATTTAGTATAATGCCCTCCGGGGAAGAAGTAGGTAGAATGCTTCTATCTGCCAAGGTTTCCCGGACAGCTTATCTGTCAAGGGAGATGCAGATGGCACAGAAGGGTGGCGAAATTTCTGTTGTTATAAGAGATTTTCTTCGGAGCTAGAGGAGCTCACCGCCATCTTCTAGAGCCGCCCACCGGAAGTCGAATAGTGTTTTTCTATTCTTTATTAATACCCCTAAATAATTGTTTGCCATATTATTGTTCATTCTATTTTATGTTCTGAAACATTTATTAGATTCTACAAAGGGGAATCATACAATATATATACTTATGTTTAAATATAAGTGTCCTTTTACAGTCTATATTTAATAATCTTATTTAAAGGGTTATATGCTCTAACAGAAACCTAAGCAACTGTAATATACATTCAGGTACCCTTTTAGACTGTATGTATAAGATAACAAAAGTTTATATTATCTTTGTATTATACTATAACAATCTTCAAAATTTGTATAGAGCTAAAACGTTTAAGCGTAAACAAACAGAAATTACAATCATGTTAAAACAACATATGGAATGGCTACTAAAAGTTTAACACTGTGTACATCGAGTTCCACCTTAGTCTAGAGCCAACCCCCCTCTAAACTATGATAGGAGCAAAATAACTATGGGTGTGTACCTATAAACAGGTAAAAAGTCACAGGTATGAGAGGTTCCGGTATGGTCTATGATTAAGGCGGTCAGGATCCGCCGAAACGCGTAAGACCGAACCTCTCAGCAGCTCCCGTGGATCTGTGTGTGTGTCTCTGAAGATTTACCTTGTGTAAAGACTGTTTTTATTCGCTATGTAAGTAAGAAATAAAGTATCCACTTTTAAGCTACTTGGACTGGGATCCGCTTTCTTTTTTCATATTTGGAGCTATTTTGCAAACAGGGAGGAGTTTGCTACAGGATCCCACGCCATCTGTGAGCGGCACCTTGAAATGTGCAGTGTATTTATGGCAAAGAAACTGGAACAGCCTGTAAAGTACCCGGAAGAAGCAGAATCCGCTATAGTGGAGGTGACAACGAACGACGGAATTCACCACCAGGTAAGACCTGGAAACCCTAAAAGGGCACTCGCATCCAGAAGAGATAGACGAGGTGAGGCTACCGTATGAGGAGCGGGGTGAGTGAACAGCTTGCTATTTAAAGGCACAAGCCATTGTCTAAAACCGTGTGATCACTGAAACTGCTGTAACAAACTGTCTATAAGTAAAGAGGGACAAGTACGCCCACATTTCCACACTGCACATTATTGTCTGTCATATTTACTGGGAACAGGGACATTGCAACCAGCACTTTTTTGTAATTGTTATTACCTTCCCGCTAAGTCCTTTTACCATTTAATATCACAAGACATATACTATATAATAAAACAAGGGAAATTTAATCCCGCTATTGCTGCTCAAAGCCTTACTTTAATATCTATATATATATCTACTGACGTGACAGAGGTTTACAGTACATAACAATGGAGACACACACACATTTTTACTCCTTACAAACAACAGATGAATGGGATATAGACAACCTAGATTTGGAGGAACTTTTTAATGATGACACAGAAAATGTTAAATTGACTGACCTATTTCAAACTATGGAAAAATTGAAAACTAAAGAGCAAAGACTGCGACTAGATAACTGGTTGTTTGACAAGTACATTAAAAGAGGAATGGTACCAAGAGGTCTGAGACTGAGAAAATTTCCAGCCTTTGAAGTGGAAAACCAAGAGTTTATCACAGAATAGAATAGTATACTCACTAAGTGTGCTATAAGACTAATGGGACTTCTCATTAAATATAAAATGGACCAAATTGCTAACCTCAAAGAGGAGATTATAAAAATACAAGCTGAAATGAATAAATTTAAAAAGTATCAGAATATGCCACCAATGATACCATGCTCCAAGAGGCAGTAGAAGAAGCAAGAAAACTAGTGGTAAACATTAAACACTCAAAGTTTCTCAGAGATAGCAAGGACTATGCTAGTAACAGGGTATATTTGTGGCAGAGAAATACTAGAAGAGGAAATAGATGGCAAAATAGAGGTAAAACGGGAGAAAAGAGCCACACTAATGATGAGAATCAATCAAACACTAAGTTCAGAAAATCACACTAAGAATCTAAAATGGCATAAACAAGGAAAAAATAAGAATAACAAAAACAAAAATAAAAAAGTTACTTTTAGTAATGAAGAATCAAAAGACAGCGAAGATCTAGCTATTGAAACGGATTTTGTAACCTCTGATGGCTACTCGCAGTCAGAAACAGATGAGAGGGAGAACACAACCACAAGCACAGAAATTTAAAAAAAACTAAATTTAAAAGAAATAGATGTAGGAACTAAGCCTAAGACGCAAAGCACAAAAGGGAATGAGCCAGAGAGGTAGCTTTTTCAAATAGCAAGGGACGTAAACAAGGGGGGAGGTTTAGAAAAGAGCGAAAAACCAAAGAACAGGTACCAACTGAGGCAGATAAATCAGAAGGAGAAATAGTCCTACAGGGAGCAGTTTTCAATATATCCTCCTACCCATTGAACGACTCTGAAATAAATTGAATTATGGCCTAGGTTTCTGTCTAAGTAGTGATTTTAATCTCTTTCAGACTGTTTTAGATGTGAATAAATTCATTAGGCAATTGACAATTAAGAAATATTTTAAAACAGAAGTTACCGAAAGCTACATCTGAACAGTCTGAAAGAGAAAAATCAAAGGGACATAGCATGAAAAAACAGAGATCTAATTTCTATCCCACTAGAACAAGAAGCACACAGCTAGAGCTCTTTCACAAAAGAGTAGTAGAAGACCTAACAATCCTTAAAGAATTTGAAAAAGAGAGACACTCTAAACTTAACCTTACTAAAAAAGAAAGGGAAGCCCTAAAAAATCTAGAAGGGAATGACAAGATTGTGATAAAACGTTCTGACAAAGGCAACAGCATAGTTGTATGAATGGTATATTAACGAGTCCTATAGACAAATGACAATGAAGTCCATACAAAACTGAGTAACACTCCAACTCAGAGAATTCAAGAGAAGCTTCTGTCATTGTTGGACGATGGCTTAGAGAATGGGTATATGGACAGAGCTACTTTTGACTCTTTATACAATGGAAATCCAAGAATACCCATTTTCTACCATCTTCCAAAAACACATAAAGGCGTGACTAACATTAAAGGGAGATCTATTATATCAGGCTTTGAATCAGTGTTGGAGCCTTTGTCTAACTGGGTCGATGGAATACTCCAACCCTTAGTTTCAAACTTAGAAAGTCATCTTAAAGATACAAAGCATGTTTTAAACATCTTTGATGAGTTTGAATGGAAGGACACATATAGCTGGCTGTCAATAGACGTCATATCTCTGTATTCTATGATCCCACATAGACTAGGTCTAAAAGCTGTTGAACACTTCCTGGATCTGGGAACATCCTTTGATTCTTATTTTAAGAACTATATCCTAGAGACTATTGAATTCCTCCTTGAACATAGTTATTTTATGTTCGAGGGGGAGTTCTTCCTACAGAAGCAAGGGACTGCAATGGGGGAGCGGTTTGCGCCCTCATATGCAAATCTCTTCATGGGATGGCTTGAGAAAAATCTCATCATAAGTGATCTCAACCCATACAAAGGCTCTATATTCCTCTATAAGAGGTTTATAGATGATTTGCTCTTTGTATGGGATGGAGATGAAACAGGGAAAAATATGTTCTTGACATACCTTAATAGCAACAGAATGGGTATGAAATTTACTTCTGACTGGAATAGAGATAAAAACAATTACCTTGATTTGGTTTTGACCACAGAAAGACAAAATAAAAGAGTGATAATAGACATGTACAGAAAACCAATAGCAGGTAATGCATTATTACATGCTAAGAGTAATCACCCCAAGCATGTGACTAAGGGTATAATAAAAGGCCAGATGATTCGTACCAAAAGGAATTGTTCCCAGAAATAAGACTATAATAGAGCAAAATCTGAACTAACAGAAAGGATGGTAGCTAGGTTGTATAATCGAAATTAAATAGCTAGTATTGGTGAGAGAGTAAATCAAATGGACAGGAAAGATTTATTACAAACAAAGCAAAAAAATGACAGGGAAGACGAAAGACCTATTTTCGTTACCCAATATTCAAATCAATACACTGAAATTTGTGGTATTATTAATAAATATTTACCCCTTATATACGGGGATAATGTTCTGAAACCTATAATAGAAAATGGCTGTAAGTTTGTATATGAAAAAAAAGGTAAATCTTTGGCTAATATATTGTCACCCAGCGAGCTTAAAAACAAAGAAAAGAACACAGGGAGTGCATGGTTGCAAACCAATGGCACATATAAATGTGGGAACAAGAGATATAGAGCGTGCGGGTACATAAAAGTGACTAAAACATGCAAATCATATACAACAGGAAATGAATACAATGTAAAAGGTTGTATAAAGTGTTCCACTGACCATGTAATATACCTGGTAGAATGCACTGAGCATAAAAAACAATATATTGGAATGACAACAAGGGATGTAATGACTCGTATCCGAGAACACATCTCTTATATTGAAAATGATGTTTCTTGCTCTGCATTAGCAGCCCACTTTATTGAGGAACATAATCAGAACTTAAAAACCTTTAGCTGCTCTGCCATTGAACATATATGTAGACCTCATAGAGGTGGTGATAGACTCAATATTCTCAAAAAGCAAGAGGCATATTGGATTTTTGTCTTTAAAACCCTAGTTCCAGAAGGATTTAACTCCGAACATGATATTATAAACTGCTGGGGCTAATGCCTATTTCTAAGAAGGCAAGAAAGAAATAAACCACATAGCTATGTACCCCCCAGAGAATAGTGTTTTTCTATTCTTTATTATTACCCCTAAATAATTGTTTGTCATATTATTGTTCATTCTATTTTATGTTCTGAAACATTTATTAGATTCTACAAAGGGGAATCATACAATATACTTATGTTTAAATATAAGTGTCCTTTTACAGTCTATATTTAATTATCTTATTTAAAGGGTTATATGCTCTAACAGAAACCTAAGCAACTGTAATATACATTCAGGTACCCTTTTAGACTGTATGTATAAGATAACAAAAGTTGATATTATCTTTGTATTATACTATAACAATCTTCAAAATATGTATAGCGCTAAAACGTTTAAGCGTAAACAAACAGAAATTACAATCATGTTAAAACAACATATGGAATGGCTACTAAAAGTTTAACACTGTGTACATCGAGTTCCACCTTAGTCTGGAGCCAACCCCCCTCTAAACTATGATAGGAGCAAAATAACTATGGGTGTGTACCTATAAACAGGTAAAAAGTCACAGGTATGAGAGGTTCCGGTATGGTCTATGATTAAGGCAGTCAGGATCCGCCGAAACGCGTAAGCCCGAACCTCTCAGCATCTCCCATGGATCTATGTGTGTGTCTCTGAAGATTTACCTTGTGTAAAGACTGTTTTTATTCGCTATGTAAGTAAGAAATAAAGTATTCACTTTTAAGCTACTTGGACTGGGATCCGCTATCTTTTTTCATATTTGGAGCTATTTTGCAAACAGGGAGGAGTTTGCTACAGGATCCCACGCCATCTGTGAGCGGCACCTTGAAATGTGCAGTGTATTTACGGCAAAGAAACCGGAACAGCCTGTAAAGTACCCAGAAGAAGCAGAATCCGCTATAGTGGAGGTGACAACGGACGACGGAATTCACCACCAGGTAAGACCTGGAAACCCTAAAAGGGCACTCGCATCCAGAAGAGATAGACGAGGTGAGGCTACCGCATGAGGAGCGGGGTGAGTGAACAGCTTGCTATTTAAAGGCACAAGCCATTGTCTAAAACCGTGTCATCATTGAAACTGCTGTAACATGGCTATAAGTAAAGAGGGACAAGTATGCCCACATTTCTACACTGCACATTATTGTCTGTCATATTTTCTGGGAACAGGGGCATTGCAACCGGCATTTTTTTGTATATATATATATATATATATATATATATATATATATATATATATATATATATATATATATATATATATACATACACACCTACCTACTCACTGTACTACTGACTTCTATACACACCTACCTACTTATATATACATATATATATATATATATATATATACACACACATATATATATATACACACACACACCTACTTATATTCACACAGACCTCTACCTACTTAGATACACACACCTACCTACTCACTGCACCTACTTATATTCACACAGACCTCTACCTACTTATATACACACACCTACCTACTCACTGCACTACTTCTGTACATACATCCCTACCTACTTCTATACACACATTCCGATTCCCTACCTACTTCTATACTCACACCCCTACCTACTTCTATACTCACACCCCTACCTACTTCTATATACACACACTTATATACACACACCTACCTAATCATTGCACTATTGACTTATACACACACGCCTAATATGCACACACATCTACCTTCCCGCTGCACTACTGAATAATATGCACACACATCTACCTTCCCACTACACTACTGAATAATATACACACACCTACCTACTCACTGCACTACTGACTTATATACCTGTATATATACACACGCACCTACCTACTCACTGCACTACTGAATTATATATACACACCTCTACCTACTCACTACACTACTGACTTATATACACATACAATACACAAAAAAGGAAAGAAAAGATAGGGGCTATTGCAGCACTCATTCTTACTTAAATTGGTATTGAGTTAGTTAAAACAAACTATACTTTATTTGAATATATTTAAAAAATATGGGGTAAATACCCCTACCGTTTACCACACCTACTACCAAACAGTGATTAAACTAAAAACAAGCCCACAGTCACTTCTCTGTTTCCTGGCCGATAGCAGGATACGTCGGCATCAGGTGGCTGAAGTGACTGAAATGGCAAGATTAAAAGTATATGGAGCAAACGCGTTTCGGCTACGACCTAGCCTTTCTCAATGCTGTATTTTACACTGACATTTGGTAAAACCCGAGGCTACCGGATGCGCGGACTTTAATACTCATTGGAAAGCCCCAGTTAGCCAATCACGTCGATTACAGGAAGAACGCCCCGTTATTATCCAATGGTTGTACACGGAGAACAACACCTACTAACCCGACTGTGTTGTTTGGCTCTAGGGACTAAATGATATGCCGCGCATGCTCAGTGTTCCGCTGCTAGCGTGTAAAAAGTAATTCCATGTAATAACACTGCTAATTTAGAAATACGAATTTATACATTGTACGGACAAAGTTTTATCCAAACAAGGAAGATCTTACATTTCTAAGAAATGTTTACCATACGCTATAGGGTTTATATTTCAATGGTTCATATCAATTCACAATCTAACGGTACTTACTGGAGTAGAAGAGTATAAAAGTTTTAAAGACTATGGAAATACCATTATTAACAACCCTTTAAAATTACTTGCATTATATTTACCATTATGTAAATATTGCCATACTGGCATGATTTAAGATTATGATATGGATATCCAAAAGAGTAAAATATGTTGTCCACTTGTACCTCACTCTTGTCTGTCATATTTATAAAATCACATCCAGCATGCCTGAACATATAACGGTAGTGCAGTATATATGTGATTTAGGATTAAGTTATAATTGTCCAATAGTTACAGTTCTTCTTTATGAAGTATCACTACCATTTAGAAGGATCGATTACCATGAACCCACAAAAACTACCCTATAGATGGAACTTACATTATCTGGATTATGATCTATATTGCGTAAATGCATAAATATATAATATTTCTTCTGGGTCCCAATCTTTAAATATATAATGTTAACTCAAGATCTTTAATTTACTAGATCTAAAATATATATCCATTATACAACGATTGGGACATAGGAGCGGACTAATAGTCCAAGGATGTATATGCTCATTAAAATAACAGTATTCCTATAATTTTAATGAAGTGATACAAGCTCACCAAATTATAGAATTGAATACAGTAGGCTATGTTATTAACTACATGGAATAAACTCTTTGCCAGTTGTAGCAGATCAGATATACACCCAGTAATTGTTATACTCATTCATGCCATGGGGCATGACAGTATTAAGATTGAAAACCCATTTGGTTTCCATCTGTAACAATTTATCCTCAGTGTTACCCCCTCTTATTCCGGGCTTCAATTTTTCAAGACCCCAACATTTTAAGGCACTGGTTTTCCCATTATGATAGCGGAGAAAATGCCTGGCAACACTAGTAATTTGTTTGGATTTGTCTACATCTCTTTGGGCTGTTCTAATATTGCTAAGGTGTTCAGTTATGCGTGTGCCCATGCTCCTTGTAGTCATTCCAATGTAATATAAATTACAGCTACAGGATATACAGTAGATAACATTAGTACTCTGACAATTTATGTGTTGTTTAATATTCCAGGTTTTTCCAAATCTGTCAACTATTTTTTGTTTTTTAACCATGTGTTGACATACTGAGCAGTGTCCACATGCAATAGAGCCTTCATATATAGGCAATTTTTTAGCATTTCTGTCATAATGGCTACTGACCAGTGTATCCTTAATATTCCTAGCTCGCCTATATGTTACTAGAGGTTTCTCTGTTATTAACGGTTTAAGCAGTTCATCTCCAGTTAGGACATGCCAATGTTTGGTCAGAATTTTAGTAATTTGATCGCTGTGTGCGGAATAAGTAGTAATACACCTTAGGGGGGTATTATTCTCCTTAATCTTAGGGGTAAGTAGTTCTCCCCTATCTTTCTGTAATATACCAATGTAAGTAAGAATGAGTGCTGCAATAGCCCCTATCTTTTCTTTCCTTTTTTGTGTATTATAATTGTTAACAAGGGGTAGCACCGGAATCTATGGATTCTTTATCTTACTTCACATCCGTGTAGTGCCAGTTTATATATATTTCTAAATATTGTAACTTCATATGTGAGAATTGCACTCACATTTTTTCCTGTAAACTTAGAGCACACACTAACTAGATCGTAAATTATGGCCTCTTTTGATTTAGGAGCAGAAATGCTCCAATGGACTAAAGACATTACAAATTTAACAGCGGAACTCAGAAATAAAAGCACTACAGAGAGTAATAGTTCAGTGGAATGGTCTGACTCCTTAAAAAATCTTAAAAAAATCAGAAGGAAACAAATAAAAAAACAATGGAACATAGGAATGTACAACTTTTACAAAGATAACAATGTCATTCCTAGAGGCCTAAGATTAAAATTGTTCCCTTCGTTTAATGATTACAAACCGGAATTTAAAATTAAATGGGAAAGTGCCTTAACTGAATGCTCGCTGAAATTGATGGGGTATTTAACAGAATATGAACTAGACAAATTAAATGACATCAATGAGGGAATCTCTAAATTGTGTGACGAACTCAAACAGTATGAATTAAATGAAGATTTTCAAAAGTCATACAATAAAACTAAGGGAGAAGTCGAAAAATTTGCACGTTTTATCTCAGAGAGAAAAGAACATAAGATTGATAGGGATCTTAACGATTATTCCTCTGATACAATCTACCTTTGGGGACAGAACAAAACAGCTAGTCTAGATGCAGATACATCAGACAGAGAAGGTGACAACACAGATGTAGATTTATCTGATGGTGAAAATATACCTAGACCGATTCTGAAAAACAGAATTGTACCTCATACTAGTAACAAAACTAACATCCCTTTAGGCGTAGAACCAGAAGGGGCCGTAAACGTCAAGCCCAGAACTCGCAGACAAGTGAAGTTCAATCACAAATCACAACACAAAAAGAAGTAGACATTCCTGAACTAAATATAATTAATCTCTCTGATATCACTTTATCCAACGTACAAATATCCGTCCTAAAAAGAGGCCTGTCATTTATACCAACACCTAAACTAAATAAATTTGAGGCAATAAAGGATATCCACCTTTTTACCCGAAAAATTCTCCTTAAAAAATATTTCAGTAACCCTGAATCTAACACTCTTAATGCTAATGATCAGGCTGCCATTAATGATCTTATTGAATTATTAGATGAAGCTATTAGCTGCAATCCAGACCAAGAGGATATTGGTTGGCGAACAATTTTAAAAGCCAAGTCCAAATTTGTACCTCCAAACCATACATCGCATAACACACTGACCTTTCTTAATTTAGTATGCCAAGATATCTTAGACATACAGGATAACAGTGGTGCTATTGATCATAACTTATCTAATGAAGAAGCTATAGCCCTGACACAATTGAAAAATATGAAAGGTATACAAATAAAAAGCAGTGATAAAGGCGGTAACATTGTTATTTGGCCAGATGTTATGTACAGAGAGGAAGCACTACGTCAGCTTAATAATTCTTCTAATTATAAATCACTTTTATGTAACCCTACAGAGATGTTTCTCAACAGCTATAATACACTTATTCGCTCAGCATTTAACGATGGTGTTATAGATCAGAAGGAATTGAATTTTCTGGAAGTAAAAGAACCAAAAACAGCCACTTTGTATTTGCTGCCAAAGATACATAAGGACACATGCAAGCCACCAGGCAGACCAATTGTGTCTGGAATAGGCTCCCTTACTGAAAAGGCCAGCAAATACATAGACGCAAGATTGAGATATATTGTAGAATCACTCCCATCGTACACCAGGGATACTATGCATCTGTTGAATAAAATTAATGAGATCAATATTGACAGTAACTCAGTACTGGTAACTTGTGACGTCGAATCGCTCTACACTAGTATACAAACACAGTGGGGGTGTAGAGCGGAATCATACTATCTTAACCAAAATGCCAGTATGAGTGAGGAGGTCAAACAATTTCTATTGAATATGATAGAGTTTATCTTAACCCATAATTTTTTCGTATTCGATGACAAATTTTATTTACAGACCTGTGGGACAGCGATGGGCACTGCATGTGCCCCAACCTACGCTAATATATATCTGGGCTGGTGGGAGGAAACTGTGGTGTTCAATGATAATCTAAAACACCTTACTCAACACATCTCCCACTGGTCCAGATATATAGATGATATTCTATTTATATGGAATGGTCCTGAGAATCTCTTGCATAACTTCATTAATATTCTAAATGATAATCCATTTGGACTATATCTCACATCTAACATACAAAAATCCAAAGTGGAATTTTTGGATATAACAATTCGAAATACTGATAGCTCTATTGCTACAGAAGCGTATAGGAAACCCACTTCCACTAATAATATTTTGCATGCTAGTAGCTATCACCATCCTGCTACTATTAGAGGACTACCTATGGGAGAATATATACGTTTAAGGAGAAATTGTAGCACCGTTGAAAATTTCAAAATAGCTGCTAGAGAACTTAGACAAAGGTTACTTGAAAGAGGTTATTCAAAAAAACTGCTTGCGAGAGCATATAACAGAGCGTTACAGAAAGATAGGGGAGAACTACTTACCCCTAAGATTAAGGAGAATAATACCCCCCTAAGGTGTATTACTACTTATTCCGCACACAGCGATCAAATTACTAAAATTCTGACCAAACATTGGCATGTCCTAACTGGAGATGAACTGCTTAAACCGTTAATAACAGAGAAACCTCTAGTAACATATAGGCGAGCTAGGAATATTAAGGATACACTGGTCAGTAGCCATTATGACAGAAATGCTAAAAAATTGCCTATATATGAAGGCTCTATTGCATGTGGACACTGCTCAGTATGTCAACACATGGTTAAAAAACAAAAAATAGTTGACAGATTTGGAAAAACCTGGAATATTAAACAACACATAAATTGTCAGAGTACTAATGTTATCTACTGTATATCCTGTAGCTGTAATTTATATTACATTGGAATGACTACAAGGAGCATGGGCACACGCATAACTGAACACCTTAGCAATATTAGAACAGCCCAAAGAGATGTAGACAAATCCAAACAAATTACTAGTGTTGCCAGGCATTTTCTCCGCTATCATAATGTGAAAACCAGTGCCTTAAAATGTTGGGGTCTTGAAAAATTGAAGCCCGGAATAAGAGGGGGTAACACTGAGGATAAATTGTTACAGATGGAAACCAAATGGGTTTTCAATCTTAATACTGTCATGCCCCATGGCATGAATGAGTATAACAATTACTGGGTGTATATCTGATCTGCTACAACTGGCAAAGAGTTTATTCCATGTAGTTAATAACATAGCCTACTGTATTCAATTCTATAATTTGGTGAGCTTGTATCACTTCATTAAAATTATAGGAATACTGTTATTTTAATGAGCATATACATCCTTGGACTATTAGTCCGCTCCTATGTCCCAATCGTTGTATAATGGATATATATTTTAGATCTAGTAAATTAAAGATCTTGAGTTAACATTATATATTTAAAGATTGGGACCCAGAAGAAATATTATATATTTATGCATTTACGCAATATAGATCATAATCCAGATAATGTAAGTTCCATCTATAGGGTAGTTTTTGTGGGTTCATGGTAATCGATCCTTCTAAATGGTAGTGATACTTCATAAAGAAGAACTGTAACTCTGACTATTGGACAATTATAACTTAATCCTAAATCACATATATACTGCACTACCGTTATATGTTCAGGCATGCTGGATGTGATTTTATAAATATGACAGACAAGAGTGAGGTACAAGTGGACAACATATTTTACTCTTTTGGATATCCATATCATAATCTTAAATCATGCCAGTATGGCAATATTTACATAATGGTAAATATAATGCAAGTAATTTTAAAGGGTTGTTAATAATGGTATTTCCATAGTCTTTAAAACTTTTATACTCTTCTACTCCAGTAAGTACCGTTAGATTGTGAATTGATATGAACCATTGAAATATAAACCCTATAGCGTATGGTAAACATTTCTTAGAAATGTAAGATCTTCCTTGTTTGGATAAAACTTTGTCCGTACAATGTATAAATTCGTATTTCTAAATTAGCAGTGTTATTACATGGAATTACTTTTTACACGCTAGCAGCGGAACACTGAGCATGCGCGGCATATCATTTAGTCCCTAGAGCCAAACAACACAGTCGGGTTAGTAGGCGTTGTTCTCCGTGTACAACCATTGGATAATAACGGGGCGTTCTTCCTGTAATCAACGTGATTGGCTAACTGGGGCTTTCCAATGAGTATTAAAGTCTGCGCATCCGGTAGCCTCGGGTTTTACCAAATGTCAGTGTAAAATACAGCATTGAGAAAGGCTAGGTCGTAGCCGAAACGCGTTTGCTCCATATACTTTTAATCTTGCCATTTCAGTCACTTCAGCCACCTGATGCCGACGTATCCTGCTATCGGCCAGGAAACAGAGAAGTGACTGTGGGCTTGTTTTTAGTTTAATCACTGTTTGGTAGTAGGTGTGGTAAACGGTAGGGGTATTTACCCCATATTTTTTAAATATATTCAAATAAAGTATAGTTTGTTTTAACTAACTCAATACCAATTTAAGTAAGAATGAGTGCTGCAATAGCCCCTATCTTTTCTTTCCTTTTTTGTGTATTATAATTGTTAACAAGGGGTAGCACCGGAATCTATGGATTCTTTATCTTACTTCACATCCGTGTAGTGCCAGTTTATATATATTTCTAAATATTATATACACATACATCTACCTACTTATACACACACCTACCTACTCACTGCAGTACTGACTTATATACCTGTATATATACACACGCACCTACCTACTCACTGCACTACTGAATTATATATACACACCTCTACCTACTCACTGCACTACTGACTTATATACACATACACCTACCTACTTATACACACACCTACCTACTCATTGCAGTACTGACTTATATGCACACACACCTAACCTCCCACCACACTACTGAATTTTTTTCACACACCTACCCACTAAACTACTGAATGATTTAACACACCTGCCTACCTTCTCACAGTACTACTGAATTTTATTTATTGATTTATTTAGATATATATATATATATATATATATACACTGCACTACTGAATTATATACACTCACCTACCTATACATACGCACACCTACCTTCCCACTGCACTACTGAATTATACACACACACCTCTACCTACTTACAGCACTACTGAATTATATACACACACCTACCTACTCACTGCACTTCTGACTTATATACACACACGCTTACCTACTCACTGCACTTCTGACTTATACACACCTGCCTACTCATTGCACTACTGACTTATATACACATCTACCTACTCACTGCACTTCTGACTTATACACACACACCTATCTACTCACTGCACTTCTGACTTATACACACACACCTGCCTACTCACAGCACTACTGAATTATATACACACACCTACCTACTCACTGCACTTCTGACTTATACACACACACCTACCTTCTCACTGCACTTCTTACTTATATACACACACACCTTCCTACTCACTGCACTTCTGACTTATACACAACTGCCTACCTACTTATACACACACACCTAGCAATGACATTAAAGGGACACTGAACCCAATTTTTTTCTTTTGTGATTCAGATAGAGCATGCAACTTTCTAATTTACTCCTATTATCAATTTTTCTTCGTTCACTTGCTATCTTTATTTGAAAAAGAAGTCACCTAAGCTTCTTTTTTTGGTTCAGACCTCTGGACAGCATTTTTTTATTGGTGAATTAATTTATCCACCAATCAGCAAGAATAACCCAGGTTATTCACCAAATATGGGCCGGCATCTAAACTTACATTCTTGCATTTCAAATAAAGATACCAAGAGAATGAAGAAAATTTTATAATAGGAGTAAATTAGAAAGTTGCTTAAAATCGCATGCTCTATCTGAATCACACAAGAAAAAAATTGGGTTCAGTGTCCCTTTAATAAGGGTTCCATTCTATTTAGGTTTTACGAGAGCCAGGTTCCTGCTATTTTTTCTGATTTTTTTTTTCTGTTTTTAATACTGCATACAAATATCCTGTATTTTCTGATTCTATTCTAATAAAGAGACTGATAAATAATTATATATAGTCATTATACCATTGCTAAAGCAACAAATCTAATGGTGGCCTATGACTTTTGCACAGTACTATATATATACAGTATATATATATATATATACACGCACACACACACCAAATTGGTGCACATTGTTACTGAACTGGTAGACCGATCAGGAACTAGAACCCAATAGCGGTGAGAAAGCACACCCTTACAAACACGACCTCTAGGGGAACCTGGAGGTGAGGACATTATCCTAGGGGGTCTGTGGTTTCACTGGGGCTTTATTAATGAAATAATCAAAGTCCAAGTGATGAGTAAAAGGGGAGCAGGCAAAAGACAGGTCAGATGGTCCCAGTTCAGGGCCAGGAGCAAAGGTTCATAAATGGAGAAACGTAACCAGGAGATAAAATGACACTCTGAGCAGGGAAGGACCAAAAAGCAAGAGCAGGGTGAGAGTCAAGAACAGGAGCAGAACACCAGGTAACCTTAGTCAAAGATTCAGAATAACCAAGCACTGGACTTAGCATGCTCAGTGCTTTTATAGGTATTGTCTGTTCACATAAATAAAGCCAGGTGCGGCAACCCTAACTTAGCACATACTTGCAGCAATTCTGGAGCAGCCAGTATCAAAGTCACGACATTACGTTCTGCTCCTGTCTCGACCAGCAATACCGGAATGGCAGTGTGGTGACCTAATTAATTAATGACCACAGGCAAAACTCCAACTCCAGAATTGTGAACAGCTTCAGCATAGTGTGGAGGGCGTTGAGGGTGAAGCAGGTAAGGGACTTCCCCCTAAGTCCCTGTGACAGACCCCCCCCCCCAATACACGACCTCTGGGTGTGAACTGGGGAATGCCAATTGGAATTCCCTCTGTGAAAGGCCCGTATTTTAGCTGGAAGAGCAGGGGGATTCCTGGCCACTTTGCAAGATCTTCCTCCCCTTCCAGTGCACAAGATTACTTCAAACAACCTCAGCGACCTCTAGAGTCAAGGATCTCTTTGACCTCATATTCTTCTCAGCCATCCATGACAACATGCGCTGGAGAAATAGTTCAAGAAATGATAGTGAGTGCGCCCAGGACTAAAGATACTGAAAAAGTTTTAATAATATCTGAAAATACTTTTTACACACACTTGATATCACAATTAAAATATGAGTAAAATGTGGGACGTCTCCCAATAGAAGTTAAACAAAGATAATGTAAAACACTTGAATGATCTAAAATATCCTAAAGTTCAAATCTAATATCCAGTTAAAATAAAAAGTTGATACCGAAGGATATATGTATATTCAGATGGCCAGATAAAATAACAGGATAAACTAACATCGGCAAGGTTAACTTTTTATCATAGTGAGATCATAGTTCAGAGTTGTCCGTATTAATAATAGGACATAAATCAATGTCGTAAAGTGAAGCAGGGATTAGAAAGACAAGAAAATCAAAAGTCTTATAGAGATGTCTTCTAGCGATATCTGATCTTTAGCAGAAAGTTAAAAGTCAATCCAAAGCAATAATAAGGGACTTTCAACTTCTTGCAGGTTACCTCCATATAGGATATTCTCTTGGCAGGCAGAGTGAACATTCACCACATCGTTTAGCTGTTGCGCCTCAGCTGTTCCCAATCCTACCTGTCGTCTGTATCCAACGCTCAATTACGTGTTCAAGTGTGATTGCATGCGTATGCATGACAGGGAGGAATGCCGGCTGTCACTGAGAGTGGTTGGGAGTGTCAGGCCTCTTGTTATGATTGGATTAGAGTGACCAACCTCCTTTCTCTGCTTGAAATTAAAACTATCAGAGTTAGAGATGTTGCCCTTATTGCCGTGGAGACCTCAAAAAAGGTGCTTAGGAGAAACCCCTGCTCTTAGTGCATATGCGCACACAGGGATGATTGTAGTTTCAAAAAGTTCCAAACGTGATGATATTTCCAAACTAATGTATACCCGGGTAAAGGGTAGCTAGGATGATTAGGTAATGCTTCACACAGTGCTATTTTCACTTATCGATGCGTTTCACCCTCTTACAGGGCTTTATCAAGATGAGTGATAGCAGTTAGGAGTCCTTTATTTATGGTTTGTGAAATTTTGCCATTGGTCAGAGTGATCTCTTCCAATTAGTTGATGATTGTTGGCTGTTATTACAAGTGTCAGAGTTTTTTAAGGTGGTATTTCTTAGCCGCTTTATCTTTTCGCTGTCTCCTCATATATGAGAATATTTAATTAAATATATAAACAACAATATACACAGATCATTCTTAACATATATAGGAAACTGTTTATTTTCAGTCATCTTTAAGCATAATAAAGTATTTTTCAAAACATGTTCATACAGGAATAAAGAATTACAATGCGCAAGATTAGAATGTTTAACTCATATCTGTAGTTTCGTGAAAAAAATGAATCCTAATATTGTTAGTTTATTACTATATTATTGAATCAGAGAGAAATGGTGCCAGATCCATTTCAGAGTTAAGACCTTTAGGATAGAGAGTATCAAATTTTGTAAATAAGTTCAGCCTCTCTCACTACTAGTTTGTTTTCCAGGTTACCTCCTCTCCAGTTCCCTTTTACTTTACATATTCCTCAATACTGCATGTCACTAGTTCTACCTCCATGTACTTCTTTAAAGTGTCTGTATAGGTGTGTGTTGTAAGTTTGGTGTTTAGTGCATAATAGATGTCCTCTTATGCGGTCCCTAAGGCTCCTTTTTTGTTCCCTTAAATATATCAGATCACAATTACATTTTAGGGCATATACTACCCCTTTAGTGGTGCATCTAATTAGATCTTTTATAATGAATTTTGCAGTGACTTTCTATCCGTGTCCTTTGCCCTGGTTACTGCTGTTTTTAAGCTTTCAGACTCATAGCCTCTTTATTTGAACTTATCTAATAGAGTAGTCACCTGTTCTTCAAAATCAGTGATTCTGGAGTAATTGTTTTCTGATATGTAGGGTCTGTCCTAGGGGGATATTGGTCTTCCAGCGTGTGAGAGGACAACTATCAGCGTGAATGTAGTTGTTGGAATCAACCGATTTGAAGTGTGTTTTTGTCTCAATCTTATTTTCAATAGACATGATTTCTAAATCCAAAAATATTATTTTATCTTTGCTGTAATTATAGGTAAAATTTAGACCTTTGGGTGGTAGTCTGTCTTTCCAAAGGTTGCTTCATAAAGAACCTTTTGAGTGTGAAGTTTCTTACATATTTTCTTACTTGTATGTGAGTGTTGAATTTATTTAGTCGTGCTGTTGGTGCAAAGGACAACCCTAGGCTAAAAAAATCCTTTTCTCATCATCCTTTAATACCGTTTCACTCAAATTCCCAATCTCCCATAAAAAGATTGGCATAGCTAGGTGCAAACCTTGTGCCCATGGCTGTTAACATTGCCAATGTTAGTTTATCCTGTTATTTTATCTGGCCATCTGAATATAAAAAGTATAAAGACAATGAGGTGCGCTGACTCTTAAGTAATGATTTGCTGGAAACGTTTATTGGAAGTCCAAAACTCGTACAAAGTAATAGGGTCACAGTCAGGAACGCCTGACGCGTTTCACACATGCATAGATGCGCTTCTTCGGAGGCTAATTTCGAATCTGACAGTGAAAGCTTATAAACATTTTTTACACCAATCCTAGAACGGCTTGAATTTAAGCCAATCAGGGTGACACAACTGAACAGCCAGGCAACGAATCAAATGTGGTATAACAACCAATATATATGAATAAGAAATATGTGTCAGCTGTTCAGTGGGGCCACACCGCAATTTTCTACACATCGTGGAGATAATCGTAATAAAGAAAAATAAGGAAAAAGAATAAATAAATAAAAATGCAAAATACAACTATGCAGTAAAACAATATGCATGGTCATAAAAGTAAACAATGTAAATGACGATGATAATAATAATTAAAAACAATGATAATAATAAAAAGATGAAATGTACATATATGTCCTAATGTAAATAAAACATAAGAATAAAAACATGAAAAGAAAAGAAACATGCTGATGATAAAAATAATAAACAATGAAGAGTGCTGGCATAAAGACCAAATCAAATTGGAAATTGCTAATAATAAAAAAATTACTAATAATAACATCAGTATGATGCAAATAAAGACATACGGTCTGTCAATGCACTAGATCATAAAGCCAGAGGGAAATTTCCCTATATAAACAAACTGTCTAGTTGTAGTAAATGTAGGCTATGGAGAACCAGGACAGAGGCACGACCCATAATAAATAAATGAACATGAATCTAATAATAATAATGATGAAAATAAATGAATATAAAGTACAAACACATAAGGATTGGAAAGATGCTCCCTACAGCAACTCTAAAAAACAAAAGTATATGCTAGTGATAATGTTCAATATATTTATAGTACTCCACTAATATAATGTGAACTATTAAGACAATAACAAGCATATTGAAAGGATGTAGAACTGGGGGTTCAGCCAAAGGGAGAAAAAAGAAAAAGAAAGGTATGTCATGACTCCCACATGGCTCCTAAGAGGAGCATATGAGTTTACTATATTGTGAGTACCATATTAAATATGCAATAAAATCAATATACATAGATGTTGCATAAATAACAAAAAGGGAGACTTGCTATAATGAAGGTAAAAAATGAAAAATGTAAAACTAAGACTAAAAAAATGAAAAAAGAAGATAAAAAATATATACTAAAAGGAAGACAATAAGAAGAAAACAATAGATAGTGGATAGCTAATCTAATGTAATCATGATGTGAGCAATAATGTGAGCATGATAAGGTGGGTATAGTGAAAGAGAGTTAGAATGCATTGAGCGTATTCGATTATGTGTACAATTATGTGCATACTCTTAACAATTACTAATGTAGATTGCATATAGAGTGTATAAGTTATGTTGTATTGGACAGTGGAGGTACTAATTAGATCTGTTGGTAATACAGTGTCTATACGTATAAATCTACATCTAACCGTCTATTAATGCCATGTGGGTATCTGGTATTTAATTTAACTATCCAAAATACTACTATCCCCTCCTCTAGCATTTAAAAAAAAAAAATTCATTTCCCATGAAAGTGAAGTATGTGGTACCTATACCATGTTGGTGAAAATGCTTTGCCACTGGGGTTTTAGGTTCCTTTTCAGTTAATGATAGTAGGTGCTCCCTAATCCGATCTTTTAGTGGGCGTGTAGTAATGCCTGTATATTGTTGGTAAAAATATTGGCATGTAATAAGGTAAATTACATCTTGGGATGTGCAATCAATTCTCTGTTTGCTTGTATAGGTTTCATTGGTATTAGTTGATGTGAAAGTGTGAGTTTTTTCAGTAAAATCACAGCTCTTACAAGGTCTATGACCACATTTAAATGAACCTGGATTTAAACTAAGCCAATTAGTTTGAATCTGTGGTTTCTCTGAAAATCTTTTATTGCTTACGTCACCTAGTGAAGGTGCTTTTTTTGCTACATATTTAATTCCTTTGGATATGATTTGTTTTAGTGTGTTGTCACTCTTTAGTATTGTAAGATTGTTCTTGATGACTTTACAAATCTTATATATTGTCTGCTGAACTGGTTGGAAAAAACAATGTTCTCCCTATTCTGAATTTTTTCTTTTTTATAGAACAGGGTATTTCTCTGTAATTTTTCAACTTCCTTACTTATGTTATTAAGTTTGAAATTGTTATAACCCCTTCTAATAAGTCTATCTGTAAGTTCACTAGCTTCCGTCTGGTAAGTCTCTAAATTAGAGCAATTTCTTCGGAGTCTTAGGTACTGCCCTTTTGGTATACCCTAACTAAAAAAACTAAATCTGCTTTTAGTTTTAAATCCAGGTAGTCAATAGAAAGGATATTACTGTTATGTGTGAAAGATAAGTTAAATTGATTGTCATTAATGTAGGTCATGAATTGTTCAATAGTATGCTCATTTTGTGTATTGTCCCATATAATTATAAGGTCGTCGATAAAACGGCCATATAGTTTAATATTATTCTTAAATGGGAAATCTGTTGTAAAAATGAGGCTTAATTCCATCCAGCCCATATAGATGTTGGCGTAAGCCGGGGCGAACTTAGCGCCCATGGCTGTGCCTCGCTTCTGTAGGTAATACTTGCCCTCATGTACAAAATAGTTATGTTTTAACAGGAACTCTGTGGTTTCCACTATAAAAGTGATGAAGTCTGCTTCTAAGTCAGTGTGTCTTAATAGCATTTCGTTAAGGGCTGTGAGGCCTGAGGCGTGAGGTATGCTCGAATAAAGAGCAGCTACATCTATTGTGAGCCAGGTATATTCATGGTCCCATTTGACATTATTTAATTGTTGAATCAGATGTGCACTATCTTTTATGTATCCCGGCAGGGATTGTACAATGGGTTGTAGTATATGGTCCAACCATCCTCCCAATCTTTCACATAGGGAGCCCTGGCAGGCAACAATGGGTCTACCAGGGGGTTTTGTAAGGCTTTAATGAATTTTCGGAACTACTCTGAAGCTTGGTATCAACGGGGCTTCTATCAGGAGGAAAGCAATGAGATCATCTGACATATACCCTCTTTCGCCTGCAGTGTCAAGATGACTTTTTAATTGATGACTGAATGATATAGTGGGATTGAAAATTAATTTTATATATTGTTCTCTATCAGTAAGCTGATTATGTATTTCCTCTAAGTAATCTGTAGTGTTGAGGAGAACAATAGCCCCACCCTTGTCTGCCTTGGTTATGACTATGTTGGGGTTATCCTGTAGTTCTTTAAGTGCTTTTCTCTCCTTATAGTTCAAGTTATCTCTGACGTTACATTGATTAGTGAATTGTAGTGACTCACTCAAGTCTGTTAATTCTTTTTCAACTGATCTCTGAAAGAGATCAATTAGTTGATCACGAACGTGTACAGGGTAAAAATGTGACTTGTCTTTAAATAAATACGTTTGGGGTGTGCTGTGAGGGTACTCTGAGGAACAAATAGTGTATTGTTGCAGTGAAGTAAGAGTAGTGAGATCAGTAAGGTCAGCAAATAAAAGACCTATAGTGTCCTGAGATGTGGATGGGGGAAGTGATGGTGCATCAGTTTCAAAAAAATTTTTTAGAAGTACAATTTTCATCACAAATTTATTAGTGTCTAAAAGTGTGCCAAATAAATCAAAATTTATAACTGGTGCAAACGTCAATCCTTTATTCAATAGATTGATATGATGTGGTGATAATGTAAAGTCAGAGAGATTAATTGTTGCTATTTCTTCATGTTTTTCCATCTGAATATACATATATCTTTTGGTATCAACTTTTTATTTTAACCGGGTAATTTATTTGAACTTTAGGATATTTTAGATCATTTAAGTGTTTTACATTATCTTTGTTTAACTGGTATTGGGAGACATCCCACGTATTTTTTTTAATTCAGTCAGTGAACATGAGTTCCAAATAAGTATTTTTTTTTGCCACAATCTAAATGGTTACAGGAAAAAAAGAGTTCAAGCTTACATAGCATTTACATTTGTGCGGCTAATAAGTAGTATGGGGATATCCCATGTACCGTCTGATCCAATTTTATACACCAGCAAACAATCAAATAAATAAAATTAGAAAAACAAAAATAAATAACAAAGAACACATATGTCATCACTTACAAGAGCATTCGCCAGTCGTGTGATTTAATACGCAGTTTGCATGCCACTCCTTATTATCCTTGGTGCCTTTTAAACAGGGTCTACACACCAACTTCCCCTCAGGTTCTCCGTCATGAGGAATGTACTATTGCGGAAGTGAGCTAGGATAGAGTTCCTCACATTTACAGGCAAGCTTAATAGATATGGCTCCCATTTAGTTATGAATCTGGCTATTCTCTTATCTACATCTCCTTTTACGTCAGCCTGTTCTGTCAGTAGTTGTGAGTGTACAGTAGTCCGAACAAGGGAGAACGGTGGTGGTTTGTTCTAAATCCAAAACCTGAATATTAGTTGTCCAGCCAGTAAAATTACCATATGTATGAAAAGGCTAAATCTCTTTTGCATGCAATCTTGTTCTAAAAAATACAATTTGGTTCAGCATTAGTGTTATATTTCATTTACAGGTCCTGGAGAGCCAGAAGGAGATTTTCCCCCGGTATCTCTAGTTTGGGGCAATGCCACAGTAGGTGTATAATGTCGGTAGAGGCAAATTTACAATTACTACAGCTGTCTTGAGCGTTGGGAACCCACTTGCAATCGGAAATCTGGATTGTCCGTAAGTGGCAAGTATATACTAGAATGTTGTGAAGTACCCCATAATCTGCACAACCTGGCCCAGGCTTTTAAGGGATCTCTGAACAGTATGATTTGACTTATAGAAGGCGGTAGGGATGAGAGTGTGCTGTGTTGGAGGACTGCAGTAAAATAATGCAGTAGGAGCTGATTTTCTAGGTGTGTATCACCAAAGAAGTTAGTACCTGCAAACCAATCCACGACCAGTTTTGCTAATGTGACCCAGTTATACCACAGTATGTTGCGCAATTTAAATCCCCCTTAGTTATGGGGAGCAACTTTTTAAGAGCGCTAGTTCTCTTTTTTTTCCCAATTCCAGATTAAGTGTGTTATGCTAGATGTGTGCGTATGTATGTCACGGCAGGTAAGCAGAAGGGGTAACATTTGTAGGTGGTGTAAGATCTTGGCAAGTGCTACCATTTTCACTAAACCTATCCTTCCAGTAAGAGAGATTGGCAGACTATTCCAGTTTTTAAGTAAGATTGTAATTTCTTTTATGCTATGGGCAACATTTAAGTGGTATATGAGGTTTGGATTTACATATAAAGTGATGCCTAGATATTTAAAAAAGCCATCTGGCACTCTAATTCCAAACTGATCTATGTAAAGACCCTTGGTGTTGCGGAGCCAAGTCACCTCCGATTTATCTATGTTTATCCTGAAAAGGATCCAAATTTGAGAAAGATATTTAAAAGATGAGGAATTTCTGTTTCTGGATTGGACAATTAAAAGAGAAGGTTGTCAGCATATAGAGATTGGTGTAGTCTATGTTCTCCTATCCTAAGACCGAGACAATTTTGCCTGACATAGCAGACCAAGGGTTCTATGGCCACATCAAACAACAGAGGAGAGAGGGGGCAGCCCTGTCTAGTTCCTCTTTTTAGGACAAATGAGGAGGAAACCCTCAAATTGATAATCAGGGATGCTGTAGGATGGTTGTATAACTTGCAAATGGATTGGAGAAAATTACCTGTGATTCCAAAATTTTCTAGAGAGGTGTATAAGTGTTTTCATTCAGTTCTGTCAAACTCCTTCTCAGTGTCTACAGGCGTCTGAGAAGGGCTGCAATAGGGTTCCCTGTCTGTTTTGCCAAAAATGGGATATTACTGCTAACGTCCTTCAAATGTTTCTAACAGAGGTGCGAGATTTTATGAAGCCTGTTTGATCCTCACCAATGATTTGTCCCATTAAAGTGGCTAAGCGGTCCACTAGAATCTTAGTGTATAGCTTGTAATCGCTATTTAGTAGCAAGATGGGCCTGTAAGAGGAGGGCAGAGTGGGGTCCCGGTCAGGTTTAGGGATGACACATATGTGGGCCTCGGTGAAAGTATTGCTGGGAGTAGCAGATCCTGTCAGGTAGTCAGTGAATAAGTAGGCCAGCACCAGGGAGATTTCAGGTTTAAGAGATTTGTAATACTCAATAGGTATCTTGTCTGGTCCCGCCTTGCCTGACTTAGAGGATTGAATAGCTCTGGATACTTCCAGTGGTTGAATTGGGGCATTCAAAAAGTTGTGGTGGTCATCAGTTAACTTAGGGACACGGATGCTTCCCCAGAAGCTGTGTTGTTGGTTTCTAGCTATTGGTTTGCTTTTGTAAAGGGATTGGTAATAGGATGCAAATTCAGATAGAATATCCGTGGTGTCAGACTTTAAACCTGTGGTGGACTGGATTGGGGTGATTATGGATTTTGGTGTAATGGTTTTAACTGTTCTGGAATCTGGCTAATAGTTTCCCTGTTTTATTACTGTGTCTATAGTGTCACGCCGCTCCTGGGTTCGCTGCCGCTGTTCCGTTGCCATGGCCATTGCCAGGGACGCGGAGGTTGCTTCAGGCGCCAGCGATGACGTCATTACCAAACGCCTTATCCTCTGAAGCCGGTCCGGATCTCCTGTGGCGCGAATCCTGCACCTATGTAAGTTCCTCATTCACTATCTTCTGGGCCCAAGTATAGGTGTTCCTGTGTGTGCTCCTGGGTGCTATATTCTTTAAACTGCTGGATTGTTGTATCGCTATTGAACTCTGCCTGTCTGACCACTCTGCTTGCCTTACCCTGGATGCATATTGCACATTTTCTGTAAATCCAATAAACCTCATTTCGCTACTGAAATATTACTGTGTCCTTCAGTTATTTGATAGATCAAAATGAAATTGCTGATCCAAACACCCAATTATTTATAAATGAAAATCATGGAAATTGTCAGGGGTGCCTAAACTTTTGCATACAACTGTAGGTCCATCTTTGCCCTGTGCTGTGCATTATTAATTGTGTAGTCATTCCATTGGGACTGGAGGTGTTTCTGAAAGGCAGTGTTATGTGATAAATGTGTGGGGTACCTCCAAGTTTTTTTGTGGAGGATTCTGTGGAGTGGGTTTGAGCAGCAACCAGATGAGGGCATGGTCTGATATATTCACTGGTGTGATCTCAATATTCGGAATATCAACAGTCAGAGTAGCGGAGACTAGAAAGTAATCTATCCGAGACAGTGTGGTGCGTTTTGGACAAGCAAGTATAGTCTCGAACCAAAGGGTTACGAGCGTGCCATAGGTCGATGATATTTAGTGTCTCCTTAAATTTCGAAATGAGAATAGTCTCTTTTTTAGTGCCTGGGGTAAGTCTTAAGATTTGCGTGGGTTGTCGGGTCTCTATAGCAGTCCAAAGAGAGAGTCTGAGCCAGGTTGAAATCCCCACCCACCAATAAGGGGGCCTCAGAGTATCCCAGTAGTTTAGATTGGGTTTCCTGCCAAAATTGCGTTGATAGATTTTTAGGCCCATAGATGTTGCCTAAGGTGTACACAGATGTAGCTAGCGTTATGGTCACAAAGCTGTATCTGCCTCTTGTGCCTATTAGGTTTTTTTTTAATGTGATGGGAAGGCCTTTACATATTAGGATCGCTACACCTTTTTTCCTGCCCTCTGAGGGAGAATATAAAACCTGTCCCACCCAACGCGTTTTTTATTTCTCATGTTCTAGGGCAGTTAGTCCAGTTTCCTGTAAGAGGGCTATATCTGCATGTATAGATTGTAAGTGCTGGAGGATCATACTGCGTTTTGCTGGTTAGGTGATCCCCCCCCCCCATGTTTCAGGAGACTATTTTATACGTCTGTGTCGTGTCTGGGGGTCAAGGAAGCGCGTAAGAGATTAGGATGGGTGCTTGTAGGGTGGGGGCAGATTCCACTGTTGGGGTCCAAGGTAAATTAAACATCTGTTTCTCTATCTGTGTGAGGTCAAAAGATTCTGTGCAGGTGTGTATGTTGGAAAAATAGCTAAACGTACAGTTGATGTCAACATCAGAAGTCCTAGAGTGGTTCTTAGAAGAATTTGTGGAGGTGTGGCTGCAGGTGAAATGACTGCTCTCTGAAAAAATTAAAAGAAAAATGTAAGTAAACAAACAGTAAATAAAATGTACAAACTAGTATAAAACAATACATCAATAGATATAGCGTTATGTATAACATTAGAACGCTAATATGGCGTAACAGCCAACACTGCCATGGGGAGTCACAAACAAGAAAACATCTTATGGGTATATATTATAGTCATCCATCCTCTTTCTTTTGCTCAGTATCCAAGTAAGATTGTAGTGCCTGAGGGGAGAGAGAGAATTTGGGACCGTGGACTGTATGGAGTCTGAGCTTCGCTGGGTAAAGGAGTGACACCTGTCTGCTTTGAGTGTAAAGATAACTGCATAGTGGAGCAAAGTCCTTTCTCCTCTAAACCTCTTCTGCTGAGAAGTCCTGGAATATAAGGAGCCTGTTGCCTTCATAAGATAGGTCTTTCTTCAATCTATAAGTGCGAAGAAGCGCTAGTTTTTCTTGAAAGTGAAGTACTTTGAAGATGACTTGGTGCAGTTTAGGGTTTAAGAGCCTATTGGTGTTTTCTGGGCCCAGCCTGTGAGCGCTTTCGACATCTAAAGGTAAGTTGTCCTTGTTCATGTCCAGAAGTTTAGGTAGGGTAAGAGCAACAAACTCCAGCAGATCTTTATTGCAAATGGATTCAGGTACCTCAACAATCCAGAGGTTGTTGTGTCTTGATCTGTTTTCCAGATCATCAATCTTCTCTTGCATTTGGATATTTTGTCTTACCAGGCGGGAGACTGTGATTGCGGATTCAGCGTTGCGGTCCTCTACATTGGAAATTCTCTGCTCTGCTGCAGTGAGTCTGGTCGAGAATTGGCACACTTCTGTAGTCAGAGTGTCCATCCCAGCACTGTAAATTTTCCATTTCCGGAAGGAAAAAGCTTTTGAGTTCCTGAAGGAGAGACTGTAAGTCACATTGTGAAGATCTTCCAGCAGGGGGCAAAGAGGGGTTTTCTGAGTGGCTCTCTGCCACATGTTGCAGTTTCTTGTCAGCTTGTTTCGACCATGAAGTCATTGTGTCCGCTGCGGGAGAAGAAAGTTTCTTAAAATATTTGTCCACCTTCATAGAATTGTAGGACAGGCATTGAACTGAGGCTTTATGGCAAAGAACAGGGGGCCCAATGGCACCACTGAATAGTAACAAGGAATATAATAATTGATACTAGTAAATACTGATAATGAATGGGTGGAGATTATCTCATATTCTCCTCCTGTGTTAATAACTAAAGTATCACTATTTGGTGCTGTGTACTGGACAACATAGAAAAGCAAAAGGGGATCGAAATCTCCTGGGATTGTACACATAGGTAGCACTCAAATTCCCAGATAGGTGGAATAATCAACTGAGTTACAAGATAGCGGATATATGGGATAAATTAAAACATAACTTTTATTGGACTTTAAAAATAATGGAAAAACAATGCAATTAAAAGCCCAGGAAACCCTTTGAGAAAACTGAGTTCTTTGGCGAAACATGTCATGGGAGGTTGGGAGATAATGGGCTCCTTATAGTTTATGTAATTTTAATTCAGCAGGAATTTACTTTTGAAACTTATAAAATATTGTCTTACGTTTAAACTTAGCCTGATGGATAATAATAGAGTCACACTAGTGACTTAGATATAACAAAGCGATTGCATCAGCTAAGTGCAGCGTATAACCTTTATATGGAATGCTAACAGGAGATGTGTATATATATATATATATATATAAACAGCACATTGTGGTGCTAACCGGATACACCTGAGTATTTCAGGCAATAGTATGAGTTAATGCTTTTCTGGCAGTTGGATTACAGCGTGACGCTGCTACACAGATATCTAAGCAGCATAAACTTTATATATGAATAATTTCAGATCTATGACTGAGAGTCACATATATTTACCTACTGTACTTAAATATATAAAGCCATAATATCCCAGCTTTAATAAATATATAAGGCAATAGGTGCGAGACATCTAATAGTGGTTACTTTAATTAGACGCTGCAAATAGATGTAACATCAGTTTTTCACCAAAACTATAGATTTTGCTACAAAGAATATTATCTAAGCCTGAAAACTAAGTGCACAGCGCTATTGCATCGATTAGATTGGAGCAATTAAAGCCAGATAGATCTGTTATTTAAACCTTCATCGATACATATTGTGGATACAAAAATAAAATATATACATAATTCCTATTATAGACAATAGTATGAAGGGATTTATTGCTCTCAGTACCTAGTTATATCTAGCTTTATTCTGAGCACTATAATGAGATTGACTAAACTATCTTAATAAGGTGGATCTGAGGTGTGTTTGACACACATATACTTTCAGAGCAATACTTTATTGTTGATATCCAATGGATAAATATATATTATAGGTAATCTATTGGTCCAAGTATGCCATGATTATTATTCAAAAACATTTAACTCTCAGCTATCGCACAATATATTGGCCACTTTAGGGAGGGATGTTTCTCTTCTAAAAATTGATATTGTCACTTGATGAACAACTCACTACAGATTTATATAGCAAAAAACTTTTTTCTGATTAAAATTTAGAAATTATGTGAAACAACTTTGATTGTGATACAGCACAATCCAAAAGTATATGGTAAACCACAGTATACCATAAACATCTATACATTACACGTGATACACCATATTATACAAATATTATCCAACTATTTAATAATTACAGGTGTTACACCTTCAACATTTTCTCCACACCGTTGGCTCACACTATTGCCTGATTTTTTCACTCTGATAAAATGAATGTAGTTGAATTAGTCCCATGACCTGATATTAACAGCCTATCCTGGCTCTACCTTTTATTTAACTAATTCACATTAAAATATATATACACACATATATATATATTCTCCAATTCAGAGTGGTTTTGTTTGATAAATCCGGTTACTGATAGTTCTCCTGTTACCAAGATTCTAGTTGATACATTCCTGGGCTTTTAATTGTATTGTTTTTCCATTATTTTTAAAGTCCAATAAAAGTTATGTTTTAATTTATCTCAGATATCCGCTATCTTGTAACTCAGTTGATTATTCCACCTATCTAGGAATTTGAGTGCTACCTATGTGTACAATCCCAGGAGATTCCGATCCCCTTTTGCTATTGAACTGAGGCTTCACTAGCAGCTTTGTATCAAACAATAAAGGTCTTTGCTTGAGAGGATTTTATGTCACATATAAAATAAAAGTAAAACGTAATGCAATTATTTTTCTGGTCACTAGGTGTCACTGTGGTCCAATTTTCAGATAATATAAGGAGAAGTTGAAAACTAACTCAGTAGCAAGTGTACATATACCCATGAGAAAAAGGTTAGGTAAACAATCTGAGTATTAATCCTTATTATAGAACTTTTGTAGCTTGGCTGTAAGGCAGTGTGTGATGGATATAATAAAGGTCTCCAGCAGTGGATGTATATGTGAGTGCACAGAGTCCCAGGCTGTAAAAAATGCCTATACTGCTGCTTATTTTCTCAGCAGTCTTTTACACGTCCAATGTATTTTACCCTTATACCGGTGTGGATGTTGTACTCAGGCTGGTCTAGCATGTAGTGTACTGCTGGCAATCCGGAGTTGTGTTGCGGTCTCTGAAATGTGCACTGAGCGCCAGTAAGTACCCACAGGGTGCCGCTCAACTGCCGTCCAAGATGGCATCTGTGCAGTGAAACTGCAAGCTAGAGGCTTCAACGAGGGCTGGGGGAGGTTGGAAGCACCCCACATGCGTACCTCTCCGGCGATTGTTGTGACCGGAGGTTCCCCTAATAGGAGGCTATGCTCACAGGGTTTGAGCGTGGGTGCTACTGGCCGTTTGAGGCAGAAAAGGGCAGCTTGATGTTAAGCCCTGCAAACGCTTGCTGCCGCTTGGTAGCTCCGCCCACCATTTCGACGTCCCACGTTTTACTGATATTTTAATTGTGATATCAAGTGTGTGTAAAAAGTATTTTCACATATTATTAAATCTGTTTCAGTATCTTTATCCCTGGGCACACTCACTATCACTTCTTAAATTAGTAACCCTTTTCCCTAATAGAGAAGGAGTTAGGGTTTGTGTAGTGTTTGATACTTTTAGCAAAGCACAGTTTTCTTTGTACATTCAATACTTCTTAATATTCTTTTGGAATATTGCTGTTAGCTTTATTGTTATTTTTTAGCCATAAATAATTCACACAATGGAGGATACTTTTGATTTTAGGGAAAAGATCTTTAGGGAACTATCCCAAGAAAAAATATGTCAGAATACTGACCCAGATTTAACTCAGATAACCTTGATGAACTTATGAAAAATTTAGAAGTACCAACGAAGGAACTGAAACAAAAAATGGAGGTAGTGTTTTTAAATAGATATACTACCAAAGGTATTATCCCAAGAGGTTTAAAATTCAATAAAACTTGTACATTCCCTTTTAGTAGTATATTACAAGTAGACTGGGGAGTTCTAAAGAAAGCCTCCAATGACAATAAATAGTCTGAAAAAATCACAACACACACCTATACAGACACTTTAACCCCTTAACGACCGAGGACGTGCAGGGTACGTCCTCAAAAAAAAGGCAGTTAACGCCTGAGGATGTACCCTGCACGTCCTCAGTGTGGAAAGCAGCTGGAAGCGATCCTGCTCGCTTCCAGCTGCTTTCCGGTTATTGCAGTGATGCCTCGATATGGAGGCATCCTGCAATAACTCTAGATGGCCATCCGATGCAGAGAGAGCCACTCTGTGGCCCTCTTTGCACCGGACATCGATGGCCGGTATCGTTGGTGGGTGGGAGCCGACTTGGGAGGCGGGTGGGCGGCCATCGATGGGCCGGGTAATGTAGAGGGGGGCAGGATCGGGGGCAGGGCCGATGGGGGCGCGCACGGGCATGCGCGCGTGCACGGGGGGCGGCGGGCGGGCGCGTGCACAGGGCGGGAGCGGGTGGGAACCGCTGCACTACAGAAAATATAACTTTGAAAAGTTTGAGAAAGGGGTATTTTAATTAAAAAAAATATATAAATCGAAGGTATCTAGGAGGGGGTGGGGGGTTGGTCTTAGGTGGGGCAGGGAGCTACACTACAGAAAAGGGGAAAACATAAAAAAATATCAGCAATTTTATTCTAAACTGGGTACTGGCAGACAGCTGCCAGTACCCAAGATGGCGGCCATTAAGGCAGAGGGGGAGAGTTAGAGAGCTGTTTGGTGGGGATCAGTCAGGTTGGGGGCTAAGGGGGGGTCCTACAGAGCAGCATATGTAAATATGCCTTTTCTTTAAAAAAAAAAAAGCCCAAATATAGCTTTTATTTTAGTACTGGCAGAGTTTCTGCCAGTACTTAAGATGGCGGGGACAATTGTGGGGTGGGGGAGGGAAGAGAGCTGTTTGGGAGGGATCAGGGGGTCCGATGTTTCAGGTGGGCGGCTGAGCTCTACACTAAAGCTAAAATTAACCCTGCAAGCTCCCTACAAGCTACCTAATTAACCCCTTCACTGCTAGCCATAATACGTGTGATGCGCATTTTAGCGGCCTTCTAAGTACCAAAAAGCAACGCCAAAGCCATATGTGTCTGCTATTTCTGAACAAAGGGGATCCCAGAGAAAAATTTACAACCATTTATGCCATAATTGCACAAGCTGTTTGTAAATAATTTCAGTGAGAAACAAAAAGTTTGTGAAAAAGGGAACGTTTTTTTTTTATTTGATCGCATTTGGCGGTGAAATGGTGGCATGCAATATACCAAAATGGGCCTAGATCAATACTTTGGGTTGTCTGCTACACTACACTAAAGCTAAAATTAACCCTACAAGCTCCCTAATTAACCCCTGCACTGCTGGTCATAATACACATGTGGTGCGCAGCGGCATTTAGCAGCCTTCTAATTACCAAAAAGCAATGCCAAAGCCATATATGTCTGCTATTTCTGAACAAAGGGGATCCCAGAGAAAAATTTACAACCATTTATGCCATAATTGCACAAGCTGTTTGTAAATAATTTCAGTGAAAAAACGAAAGTTTGTGAAAAAATTTGTGAAAAAGTGAATGATTTTTTGTATTTGATCGCATTTGGCGATGAAATGGTGGCATGAAATATACCAAAATTGGCCTAGATCAATACTTTGGGATGTCTTCTAAAAAAAATATATATACATGTCAAGGGATATTCAGGGATTCCTGAAAGATATCAGTGTCCCAATGTAACTAGCGCTAATCTTGAAAAAAATGGTTTGGAAATAGCAAAGTGCTACTTGTATTTATGGCCCTATAACTTGCAAAAAAAGCAAAGAACATGAAAACATTGGGTATTTCTAAACTCAGGACAAAATTTAGAAAATATTTAGCATGGGTGTTTTTTGGTGGTTGTAGATGTGTAACAGATTTTGGGGGTCAAAGTTAGAAAAAGTGTTTTTTTTCCATTTTTTTCTTATATTTTATAATTTTTTTTATAATAAATTATAAGATATGATGAAAATAATGGTATCTTTGGAAAGTCCATTTAATGGCGAGAAAAAAACGGTATATAATATGTGTGGGTACAGTAAATGAGTAAGAAGAAAATTACAGCTAAACACAAACACCGCAAAAATGTAAAAATAGCCTTGGTCCCAAACGGACAGAAAATGGAAAAGTGCTGTGGTCATTAAGGGGTTAAAGAAGTACATGGAGGTAGAACTAGTGACCCCCAAGGCAGAACATGCTGTGATCTGAGATGTCATCGCAGAAAATGCAGCATGTCTGCAGAAAGAACAGGACTTATGCAGAAACTGTTTGCTCTTTTACTTTGCAGCGCTGCTCGGCATCAGGCTGTTCTCTTCAAACAACACTGTGCTCTGGCTGCACTGTGTAGGTTTTCTATAATAGTGCAACCAGAGTGAAGCGCTGTTTGAAGAGAACAGCCAAATATAGAGCAGAGCTGGCTCTCATAGATTTTAGAACCCTGTACCTAGCCTTTCCCGATCTGCAAATCTGTGACTCCTGAATGTAAGAAATTCTTGTAAGCAATGCACATTTTTTATTATTACAGTTGTACCTTTATAATTATGTGATGGTAGTCCAAGAGGAAAGAAACAAAATTTATTCAAGAGACATTTGAAAAACTTAAAATTTCTTTTATTTTTTTTCTCTCCAGCTAATTTGCAATGAGGTTTTCAACTACTGCAATATATTATAAAACTTAAAAAAAATGCTTTATTCTACATTTAATCAACACATTGCAGTTGATATAGTTCTTTAGTGTAACTGCCTAATAAACATTGAATTTCATTACAAAATGACCTGTATAAATGTTTTCCCTATAAAAAAAATCTCATCGCAGAAAGTGAAAAAAAGTTCTGCCTCTGGGCTAGTGACATGCAGTATTGGGAAATATATAAAGTAAAAGGGAACTGGAGAGGAGTTAACCTGGAAAACAAATTACTATTGAGAGAAGCTGAACTTATTTACAAAATTTGATACACTCTATCCTAAAGGTCTTATCTCTGAAATTGATCTGGCGCCATTTCTCTCTGGTTCAATAATATAGTAATAAACAAACAATGTTAGGATTTATTTTTTTCACGAAGCTACCGATATGAGTTAAACATTCTAATCTTGTGCATTGTGATTCTTTAGTCCTTTATGAACATGTTTTAAAAAATACTTTATTATGCTTAAAGATGACTGAAAACAAACAGTTTCTTATATATGTTAGAATTATCTCTGTATATTGTTGTTTATATACAGTAGTTATTAAATTTTCTCATATATGAGGAGACAGCCAAAAGATAAAGCGGCTAATAAATACCACTAAGCACCCCTTTTGAGGTCTCCACGGCTATAAGGGCAACATTTCTAACTCTGATAGTTTTAATTTCAAGCCGAGGAAGGGGGCTTGGCACTCTAATCCAATCATAACAAGAGGCCTGAAACTCCCAACAACTCTTAGTGAAAGCCGGCATTCCACTACGTCACACATACGCATTCTATCACACCCGAACGCGTAATTGAGCGTTGGATACAGACGACAGGTAGGATTGGGAACGGCTGAGATGGAACAGCTATACGCTGTGGTGAATGTTCACTCTGCCTGCTAAGAGAATATCCTATATGGAGGTAACCTGCAAGAAGTTGTAAGTCCCTTATTATTGCTTTGCTTTGGATTGACTTTTAACTTTCTGCTAAGGATCAGATATCGCTAGAAGACATCTCTATAAGACATGTGATTTTCTTGTCTTTCTAATCCCTGTTTCACTTTACGGCATTGATTTGTGTCCTATTATTAATACAGACAACTGTGAACTGTGATCTCACTATCATGAAAAGTTAACCTTGCTGATGTTAGTTTATCCTGTTATTTTATCTGGCCATCTGAATATACATATATCTTTCGGTATCAACTTTTTATTTTAACTAGATATTAGATTTGAACTTTAGGATATTTTAGATCTTTCAAGTGTTTTACATAATCTTTGTTTAACTTGTTTTGGGAGACGTCCCACGTTTGTGGAGGATTCTGTGGAGTGGGTTTGAGCAGCAACCAGATGGGGGCGTGGTCTGATATATTCACTGGTGTGATCTCAATATTCGGAATATCAACAGTCAGAGTGGCGGAGACTAGAAAGTAATCTATCCGAGACAGTGTGGTGCGTTTTGGACAAGCAAGTATAGTCTCGAACCAAAGGGTTACGAGCGTGCCCTAGGTCGATGATATTTAGTGTCTCCTTAAATGTCGAAATGAGAATAGTCTCTTTTTTAGTGCCTGGGGTAAGTCTTAAGATTTGCGTGGGTTGTCGGGTCTCTATAGCAGTCCAAAGAGAGAGTCTGAGCCAGGTTGAAATCCCCACCCACCAATAAGGGTGCCTCAGAGTATCCCAGTAGTTTAGATTGGGTTTCCTGCCAAAATTGCGTTGATCGATTTTTAGGCCCATAGATGTTGCCTAAGGTGTACACAGATGTAGCTAGCGTTATGGTCACAAAGCTGTATCTGCCTCTTGTGCCTATTAGGTTTTTTTTTTATGTGATGGGAAGGCCTTTTCGTATTAGGATCGCTATACCTTTTTTCCTGCCCTCTGAGGGAGAATATAAAACCTGTCCAACCCAACGCGTTTTTTATTTCTCATGTTCTAGGGCAGTTAGTCCAGTTTCCTGTAAGAGGGCTATATCTGCATGTATAGATTGTAAGTGCTGGAGGATCATACTGCATTTTGCTGGTTAGGTGACCCCCCCCCCATGTTCCAGGAGACTATTTTATACGTGTGTGTCGTGTCTGGGGGGTCAAGGAAGCGCGTAAGAGATTAGGATGGGTGCTTGTAGGGTGGGGGCAGATTCCATTGTCGGGGTCCAAGGTAGATTAAACATCTGTTTCTCTATCTGTGTGAGGTCAAAAGATTCTGTGCAGGTGTGTATGTTGGAAAAATAGCTAAACGTACAGTTGATGTCAACATCAGAGGTCCTAGAGTGGTTCTTAGAAGAATTTGTGGAGGTGTGGCTGCAGGTGAAATGACTGCTCTCTGAAAAAATTAAAAGAAAAATGTAAGTAAACAAACAGTAAATAAAATGTACAAACTAGTATAAAACAATACATCAATAGATATAGCGTTATGTATAACATTAGAACGCTAATATGGCGTAACAGCCAACACTGCCATGGGGAGTCACAAACAAGAAAACATCTTATGGGTATATATTATAGTCATCCATCCTCTTTCTTTTGCTCAGTATCCAAGTAAGATTGTAGTGCCTGAGGGGAGAGAGAGAATTTGGGACCGTGGACTGTATGGAGTCTGAGCTTCGCTGGGTAAAGGAGTGACACCTGTCTGCTTTGAGTGTAAAGATAACTGCATAGTGGAGCAAAGTCCTTTCTCCTCTAAACCTCTTCTGCTGAGAAGTCCTGGAATATAAGGAGCCTGTTGCCTTCATAAGATAGGTCTTTCTTCAATCTATAAGTGCGAAGAAGCGCTAGTTTTTCTTGAAAGTGAAGTACTTTGAAGATGACTTGGTGCAGTTTAGGGTTTAAGAGCCTATTGGTGTTTTCTGGGCCCAGCCTGTGAGCGCTTTCGACATCTAAAGGTAAGTTGTCCTTGTTCATGTCCAGAAGTTTAGGTAGGGTAAGAGCAACAAACTCCAGCAGATCTTTATTGCAAATGGATTCAGGTACCTCAACAATCCAGAGGTTGTTGTGTCTTGATCTGTTTTCCAGATCATCAATCTTCTCTTGCATTTGGATATTTTGTCTTACCAGGCGGGAGACTGTGATTGCGGATTCAGCGTTGCGGTCCTCTACATTGGAAATTCTCTGCTCTGCTGCAGTGAGTCTGGTCGAGAATTGGCACACTTCTGTAGTCAGAGTGTCCATCCCAGCACTGTAAATTTTCCATTTCCGGAAGGAAAAAGCTTTTGAGTTCCTGAAGGAGAGACTGTAAGTCACATTGTGAAGATCTTCCAGCAGGGGGCAAAGAGGGGTTTTCTGAGTGGCTCTCTGCCACATGTTGCAGTTTCTTGTCAGCTTGTTTCGACCATGAAGTCATTGTGTCCGCTGCGGGAGAAGAAAGTTTCTTAAAATATTTGTCCACCTTCATAGAATTGTAGGACAGGGATTGAACTGAGGCTTTATGGCAAAGAACAGGGGGCCCAATGGCACCACTGAATAGTAACAAGGAATATAATAATTGATACTAGTAAATACTGATAATGAATGGGTGGAGATTATCTCATATTCTCCTCCTGTGTTAATAACTAAAGTATCACTATTTGGTGCTGTGTACTGGACAACATAGAAAAGCAAAAGGGGATCGAAATCTCCTGGGATTGTACACATAGGTAGCACTCAAATTCCCAGATAGGTGGAATAATCAACTGAGTTACAAGATAGCGGATATATGGGATAAATTAAAACATAACTTTTATTGGACTTTAAAAATAATGGAAAAACAATGCAATTAAAAGCCCAGGAAACCCTTTGAGAAAACTGAGTTCTTTGGCGAAACATGTCATGGGAGGTTGGGAGATAATGGGCTCCTTATAGTTTATGTAATTTTAATTCAGCAGGAATTTACTTTTGAAACTTATAAAATATTGTCTTACGTTTAAACTTAGCCTGATGGATAATAATAGAGTCACACTAGTGACTTAGATATAACAAAGCGATTGCATCAGCTAAGTGCAGCGTATAACCTTTATATGGAATGCTAACAGGAGATGTGTATATATATATATATATAAACAGCACATTGTGGTGCTTACCGGATACACCTGAGTATTTCAGGCAATAGTATGAGTTAATGCTTTTCTGGCAGTTGGATTACAGCGTGACGCTGCTACACAGATATCTAAGCAGCATAAACTTTATATATGAATAATTTCAGATCTATGACTGAGAGTCACATATATTTACCTACTGTACTTAAATATATAAAGCCATAATATCCCAGCTTTAATAAATATATAAGGCAATAGGTGCGAGACATCTAATAGTGGTTACTTTAATTAGACGCTGCAAATAGATGTAACATCAGTTTTTCACCAAAACTATAGATTTTGCTACAAAGAATATTATCTAAGCCTGAAAACTAAGTGCACAGCGCTATTGCATCGATTAGATTGGAGCAATTAAAGCCAGATAGATCTGTTATTTAAACCTTCATCGATACATATTGTGGATACAAAAATAAAATATATACATAATTCCTATTATAGACAATAGTATGAAGGGATTTATTGCTCTCAGTACCTAGTTATATCTAGCTTTATTCTGAGCACTATAATGAGATTGACTAAACTATCTTAATAAGGTGGATCTGAGGTGTGTTTGACACACATATACTTTCAGAGCAATACTTTATTGTTGATATCCAATGGATAAATATATATTATAGGTAATCTATTGGTCCAAGTATGCCATGATTATTATTCAAAAACATTTAACTCTCAGCTATCGCACAATATATTGGCCACTTTAGGGAGGGATGTTTCTCTTCTAAAAATTGATATTGTCACTTGATGAACAACTCACTACAGATTTATATAGCAAAAAACTTTTTTCTGATTAAAATTTAGAAATTATGTGAAACAACTTTGATTGTGATACAGCACAATCCAAAAGTATATGGTAAACCACAGTATACCATAAACATCTATACATTACACGTGATACACCATATTATACAAATATTATCCAACTATTTAATAATTACAGGTGTTACACCTTCAACATTTTCTCCACACCGTTGGCTCACACTATTGCCTGATTTTTTCACTCTGATAAAATGAATGTAGTTGAATTAGTCCCATGACCTGATATTAACAGCCTATCCTGGCTCTACCTTTTATTTAACTAATTCACATTAAAATATATATACACACATATATATATATTCTCCTATTCAGAGTGGTTTTGTTTGATAAATCCGGTTACTGATAGTTCTCCTGTTACCAAGATTCTAGTTGATACATTCCTGGGCTTTTAATTGTATTGTTTTTCCATTATTTTTAAAGTCCAATAAAAGTTATGTTTTAATTTATCTCAGATATCCGCTATCTTGTAACTCAGTTGATTATTCCACCTATCTAGGAATTTGAGTGCTACCTATGTGTACAATCCCAGGAGATTCCGATCCCCTTTTGCTATTGAACTGAGGCTTCACTAGCAGCTTTGTATCAAACAATAAAGGTCTTTGCTTGAGAGGATTTTATGTCACATATAAAATAAAAGTAAAACGTAATGCAATTATTTTTCTGGTCACTAGGTGTCACTGTGGTCCAATTTTCAGATAATATAAGGAGAAGTTGAAAACTAACTCAGTAGCAAGTGTACATATACCCATGAGAAAAAGGTTAGGTAAACAATCTGAGTATTAATCCTTATTATAGAACTTTTGTAGCTTGGCTGTAAGGCAGTGTGTGATGGATATAATAAAGGTCTCCAGCAGTGGATGTATATGTGAGTGCACAGAGTCCCAGGCTGTAAAAAATGCCTATACTGCTGCTTATTTTCTCAGCAGTCTTTTACACGTCCAATGTATTTTACCCTTATACCGGTGTGGATGTTGTACTCAGGCTGGTCTAGCATGTAGTGTACTGCTGGCAATCCGGAGTTGTGTTGCGGTCTCTGAAATGTGCACTGAGCGCCAGTAAGTACCCACAGGGTGCCGCTCAACTGCCGTCCAAGATCGCATCTGTGCAGTGAAACTGCAAGCTAGAGGCTTCAACGAGGGCTGGGGGAGGTTGGAAGCACCCCACATGCGTACCTCTCCGGCGATTGTTGTGACCGGAGGTTCCCCTAATAGGAGGCTATGCTCACAGGGTTTGAGCGTGGGTGCTACTGGCCGTTTGAGGCAGAAAAGGGCAGCTTGATGTTAAGCCCTGCAAACGCTTGCTGCCGCTTGGTAGCTCCGCCCACCATTTCGACGTCCCACGTTTTACTGATATTTTAATTGTGATATCAAGTGTGTGTAAAAAGTATTTTCACATATTATTAAATCTGTTTCAGTATCTTTATCCCTGGGCACACTCACTATCACTTCTTAAATTAGTAACCCTTTTCCCTAATAGAGAAGGAGTTAGGGTTTGTGTAGTGTTTGATACTTTTAGCAAAGCACAGTTTTCTTTGTACATTCAATACTTCTTAATATTCTTTTGGAATATTGCTGTTAGCTTTATTGTTATTTTTTAGCCATAAATAATTCACACAATGGAGAATACTTTTGATTTTAGGGAAAAGATCTTTAGGGAACTATCCCAAGAAAAAATATGTCAGAATACTGACCCAGATTTAACTCAGATAACCTTGATGAACTTATGAAAAATTTAGAAGTACCAACGAAGGAACTGAAACAAAAAATGGAGGTAGTGTTTTTAAATAGATATACTACCAAAGGTATTATCCCAAGAGGTTTAAAATTCAATAAAACTTGTACATTCCCTTTTAGTAGTATATTACAAGTATACTGGGGAGTTCTAAAGAAAGCCTCCAATGACAATAAATAGTCTGAAAAAATCACAACACACACCTATACAGACACTTTAACCCCTTAACGACCGAGGACGTGCAGGGTACGTCCTCAAAAAAAAGGCAGTTAACGCCTGAGGATGTACCCTGCACGTCCTCAGTGTGGAAAGCAGCTGGAAGCGATCCTGCTCGCTTCCAGCTGCTTTCCGGTTATTGCAGTGATGCCTCGATATGGAGGCATCCTGCAATAACTCTAGATGGCCATCCGATGCAGAGAGAGCCACTCTGTGGCCCTCTTTGCACCGGACATCGATGGCCGGTATCGTTGGTGGGTGGGAGCCGACTTGGGAGGCGGGTGGGCGGCCATCGATGGGCCGGGTAATGTAGAGGGGGGCAGGATCGGGGGCAGGGCCGATGGGGGCGCGCACGGGCATGCGCGCGTGCACGGGGGGCGGCGGGCGGGCGCGTGCACAGGGCGGGAGCGGGTGGGAACCGCTGCACTACAGAAAATATAACTTTGAAAAGTTTGAGAAAGGGGTATTTTAATTAAAAAAAATATATAAATCGAAGGTATCTAGGAGGGGGTGGGGGGTTGGTCTTTGGTGGGGCAGGGAGCTACACTACAGAAAAGGGGAAAACATAAAAAAATATCAGCAATTTTATTCTAAACTGGGTACTGGCAGACAGCTGCCAGTACCCAAGATGGCGGCCATTAAGGCAGAGGGGGAGAGTTAGAGAGCTGTTTGGTGGGGATCAGTCAGGTTGGGGGCTAAGGGGGGGTCCTACAGAGCAGCATATGTAAATATGCCTTTTCTTTAAAAAAAAAAGCCCAAATATAGCTTTTATTTTAGTACTGGCAGAGTTTCTGCCAGTACTTAAGATGGCGGGGACAATTGTGGGGTGGGGGAGGGAAGAGAGCTGTTTGGGAGGGATCAGGGGGTCCGATGTTTCAGGTGGGCGGCTGAGCTCTACACTAAAGCTAAAATTAACCCTGCAAGCTCCCTACAAGCTACCTAATTAACCCCTTCACTGCTAGCCATAATACGTGTGATGCGCATTTTAGCGGCCTTCTAAGTACCAAAAAGCAACGCCAAAGCCATATGTGTCTGCTATTTCTGAACAAAGGGGATCCCAGAGAAAAATTTACAACCATTTATGCCATAATTGCACAAGCTGTTTGTAAATAATTTCAGTGAGAAACAAAAAGTTTGTGAAAAAGGGAACGTTTTTTTTTTTATTTGATCGCATTTGGCGGTGAAATGGTGGCATGCAATATACCAAAATGGGCCTAGATCAATACTTTGGGTTGTCTGCTACACTACACTAAAGCTAAAATTAACCCTACAAGCTCCCTAATTAACCCCTGCACTGCTGGTCATAATACACATGTGGTGCGCAGCGGCATTTAGCAGCCTTCTAATTACCAAAAAGCAATGCCAAAGCCATATATATCTGCTATTTCTGAACAAAGGGGATCCCAGAGAAAAATTTACAACCATTTATGCCATAATTGCACAAGCTGTTTGTAAATAATTTCAGTGAAAAAACGAAAGTTTGTGAAAAAATTTGTGAAAAAGTGAATGATTTTTTGTATTTGATCGCATTTGGCGATGAAATGGTGGCATGAAATATACCAAAATTGGCCTAGATCAATACTTTGGGATGTCTTCTAAAAAAAAATATATACATGTCAAGGGATATTCAGGGATTCCTGAAAGATAACAGTGTCCCAATGTAACTAGCGCTAATCTTGAAAAAAATGGTTTGGAAATAGCAAAGTGCTACTTGTATTTATGGCCCTATAACTTGCAAAAAAAGCAAAGAACATGAAAACATTGGGTATTTCTAAACTCAGGACAAAATTTAGAAAATATTTAGCATGGGTGTTTTTTGGTGGTTGTAGATGTGTAACAGATTTTGGGGGTCAAAGTTAGAAAAAGTGTTTTTTTTCCATTTTTTTCTCATATTTTATAATTTTTTTTATAATAAATTATAAGATATGATGAAAATAATGGTATCTTTGGAAAGTCCATTTAATGGCGAGAAAAAAACGGTATATAATATGTGTGGGTACAGTAAATGAGTAAGAAGAAAATTACAGCTAAACACAAACACCGCAAAAATGTAAAAATAGCCTTGGTCCCAAACGGACAGAAAATGGAAAAGTGCTGTGGTCATTAAGGGGTTAAAGAAGTACATGGAGGTAGAACTAGTGACCCCCAAGGCAGAACATGCTGTGATCTGAGATGTCATCGCAGAAAATGCAGCATGTCTGCAGAAAGAACAGGACTTATGCAGAAACTGTTTGCTCTTTTACTTTGCAGCGCTGCTCGGCATCAGGCTGTTCTCTTCAAACAACACTGTGCTCTGGCTGCACTGTGTAGGTTTTCTATAATAGTGCAACCAGAGTGAAGCGCTGTTTGAAGAGAACAGCCAAATATAGAGCAGAGCTGGCTCTCATAGATTTTAGAACCCTGTACCTAGCCTTTCCCGATCTGCAAATCTGTGACTCCTGAATGTAAGAAATTCTTGTAAGCAATGCACATTTTTTATTATTACAGTTGTACCTTTATAATTATGTGATGGTAGTCCAAGAGGAAAGAAACAAAATTTATTCAAGAGACATTTGAAAAACTTAAAATTTCTTTTATTTTTTTTCTCTCCAGCTAATTTGCAATGAGGTTTTCAACTACTGCAATATATTATAAAACTTAAAAAAAAATGCTTTATTCTACATTTAATCAACACATTGCAGTTGATATAGTTCTTTAGTGTAACTGCCTAATAAACATTGAATTTCATTACAAAATGACCTGTATAAATGTTTTCCCTATAAAAAAAATCTCATCGCAGAAAGTGAAAAAAAGTTCTGCCTCTGGGCTAGTGACATGCAGTATTGGGAAATATATAAAGTAAAAGGGAACTGGAGAGGAGTTAACCTGGAAAACAAATTACTATTGAGAGAAGCTGAACTTATTTACAAAATTTGATACACTCTATCCTAAAGGTCTTATCTCTGAAATTGATCTGGCGCCATTTCTCTCTGGTTCAATAATATAGTAATAAACAAACAATGTTAGGATTTATTTTTTTCACGAAGCTACCGATATGAGTTAAACATTCTAATCTTGTGCATTGTGATTCTTTAGTCCTTTATGAACATGTTTTAAAAAATACTTTATTATGCTTAAAGATGACTGAAAACAAACAGTTTCTTATATATGTTAGAATTATCTCTGTATATTGTTGTTTATATACAGTAGTTATTAAATTTTCTCATATATGAGGAGACAGCCAAAAGATAAAGCGGCTAATAAATACCACTAAGCACCCCTTTTGAGGTCTCCACGGCTATAAGGGCAACATTTCTAACTCTGATAGTTTTAATTTCAAGCCGAGGAAGGGGGCTTGGCACTCTAATCCAATCATAACAAGAGGCCTGAAACTCCCAACAACTCTTAGTGAAAGCCGGCATTCCACTACGTCACACATACGCATTCTATCACACCCGAACGCGTAATTGAGCGTTGGATACAGACGACAGGTAGGATTGGGAACGGCTGAGATGGAACAGCTATACGCTGTGGTGAATGTTCACTCTGCCTGCTAAGAAGTTGTAAGTCCCTTATTATTGCTTTGCTTTGGATTGACTTTTAACTTTCTGCTAAGGATCAGATATCGCTAGAAGACATCTCTATAAGACATGTGATTTTCTTGTCTTTCTAATCCCTGTTTCACTTTACGGCATTGATTTGTGTCCTATTATTAATACAGACAACTGTGAACTGTGATCTCACTATCATGAAAAGTTAACCTTGCTGATGTTAGTTTATCCTGTTATTTTATCTGGCCATCTGAATATACATATATCTTTCGGTATCAACTTTTTATTTTAACTAGATATTAGATTTGAACTTTAGGATATTTTAGATCTTTCAAGTGTTTTACATAATCTTTGTTTAACTTGTTTTGGGAGACGTCCCACGTTTTACTGATATTTTAATTGTGATATCAAGTGTGTGTAAAAAGTATTTTCAGATATAAAAATTTTTTCAGTATCTTTAAACCTGGGTGCACTCACTATCATTTCTTGAATTAGTAACCTTTAGTAAGTGAAAGGTAACATTATATAGCTGCCAGCTAACTCACTCAAGTAACACTTGAATATCTGTGAGAATACAGAATTGGTATATGATACTACCATCAGAGGATTTAGACTCTGGCTTGATATCCAAATATAAGGTGGTTTTCTCTTGTTAAGTGTATTCAGTCCACGGGTCATCCATTACTTATGGGATATATTCCCTTCCCAACAGGAAGTTGCAAGAGGATCACCCAAAGCAGAGCTGCTATATAGCTCCTCCCCTCACATGTCATATCCAGTCATTCTCTTGCAACCCTCAACATAGTAGGAGGTCGTGAGAGGAGTGTAGTGTTTTATACTTAATTATTTCTTCAATCAAAAGTTTGTTATTTTTAAATGGCACCGGAGTGTGCTGTTCTTCTCAGGCAGTATTTGGAAGAAGAATCTGCCTGCGTTTTCTATGATCTTAGCAGAAGTAACTAAGATCCACTGGCTGTTCTCGCACATTCTGAGGAGTGAGGTAACTTCAGAAAGGGAATAGCGTGCGGGGTCTCCTGCAAATGAGGTATGTGCAGTAAAATATTTCTCCTGTTAAGTGTGGTCAGTCCACGGGTCATCATTACTTCTGGGATATTAACTCCTCCCCAACAGGAAGTGCAAGAGGATCACCCAAGCAGAGCTGCTATATAGCTCCTCCCCTCTACGTCACACCCAGTCATTCTCTTGCACCCAACTAATAGATAGGATGTGTGAGAGGACTGTGGTGATTATACTTAGTTTTTATATCTTCAATCAAAAGTTTGTTATTTTAAAACAGCACCGGAGTGTGTTTTTCCTTCTCAGGTAGAATTTGAAGAAGAATCTACCTGAGTTTTTGGATGATTTTAGCCGGCGTAGCTAAAATTCATTTTGCTGTTCTCGGCCATTCTGAGGAGTGAGGTAAACTTCAGATCAGGGGACAGCGGGCAGGTTCACCTGCAAAGAGGTATGTTGCAGTATATTATTTTCTGAGGAATGGAATTGACTAAGAAAATACTGCCAATACCAATATAATGTAAGTTCAGCCTTAAATGCAGTAGTAGCAACTGGTATCAGGCTGTTTATGTATATATGTGTACACTTCAGTATTCTGGGGAATGGCACTTCTCTGGGTAATACTATATGCATATAATCTTTGCCTTACTTGCAGTGGGAACGTCTAGCAACAGGCTGTTTAATGACATTTCATGATATTTAATTTTAAACGTTTTTGCTGGCATGCTAAATTGTTTAAATATCTGAGGTACTGGGTGAAAAATTGTTTTTGGGCACTGTTTTTCCACTTGGCTGTCGTTTATTTTAATTTGAGACAGTTTACTGAACTTCCCTCACTGCTGTGGGTGAGGGGGAGGGGCCTATTTTGGCGCTTTTGCTATGCATCAGAAATTCAGTCAAAAGTCTTTTTCTCTTCCTGCATGATCCGGATCGTCTCTACAGAGCTCAAGGGTCTTCAAAAATTATTTTGAGGGAGGTAATCACTCACAGCAGACCTGTGAGATTGTGCTTTGACTGTGATAAAAAAAAAAAAAAAAAAAACGTTTATATTTTGTACATTTGTTTCTCTGCTATTAAGGGTTAGTTATCCATTGCTAATGGGGGCAATCCTTTGCTAAATTTATGCTTTTACTGGGAAAAATCTGATTGTTAATAATTTTTCCGGTTTCCTTATTATTAAACTGTCATAATTTTTTTCTGTGCTTCTTAAAGGCACAGTGCGTTTTTCATATTACTTGTAATTGAGTGAAAAGTATTTCCAAGCTTGCTAGTTTAATTGCTAGTTTGTTAAACATGTCTGACTCAGAGGAATATCTCTGTGCTATATGTGCAAAAGCCAAGGTGGAGCCCAATAGAAATTTTTGTACTAATTGCATTGATGCTACTTTGAATAAGAGTCATTCTGTACAAATTGAACATCATTCACCAAACAACGAGGGGGAAGTTATGCCGACTAACTTGCCTCACGTGTCAGTACCTGCATCTCCCGCTCGGGAGGTGCGTGATATTGTAACGCCGAGTACTTCAGGGCGGCCATTACAAATCACACTACAGGACATGGCTAATGTTATGACTGAAGTTTTGTCTAAATTACCAGAACTTAGAGGTAAGCGAGATCACTCTGGGGTGAGAACAGAGTGCGCTGATAATATTAGGGCCATGTCAGATACTGCGTCACAATTTGCAGAACATGAGGACGGAGAGCTTCATTCTGCAGGTGACGGATCTGATCCAAATAAACTGGATTCAGACATTTCAAATTTTAAGTTTAAGCTGGAAAACCTCCGTGTATTACTAGGGGAGGTCTTAGCGGCTCTGAATGATTGTAACACAGTTGCAATACCAGAGAAAATGTGTAGGTTGGATAAATATTTTGCGGTACCGTCGAGTACTGACGTTTTTCCAATACCTAAGAGACTTACTGAAATTGTTACTAAGGAGTGGGATAGACCCGGTGTGCCTTTCTCACCCCCTCCTATATTCAGAAAGATGTTTCCAATAGACACCACCACACGGGACTTATGGCAAACGGTCCCTAAGGTGGAGGGAGCAGTTTCTACTTTAGCTAAGCGTACCACTATCCCGGTGGAGGATAGCTGCGCCTTTTCAGATCCAATGGATAAAAAATTAGAGGGTTACCTTAAGAAAATGTTTGTTCAACAAGGTTTTATATTGCAACCCCTTGCATGTATTGCGCCTGTCACGGCTGCAGCAGCATTTTGGTTTGAGTCTCTGGAAGAGACCCTTGAATCAGCTCCATTAGATGAGATTACACACAAGCTTAAAACCCTTAAGCTAGCTAATTCATTTATTTCTGATGCCGTAGTACACTTAACTAAACTTACGGCTAAGAATTCCGGATTTGCCATTCAAGCACGCAGAGCGCTGTGGCTAAAATCCTGGTCAGCTGATGTTACTTCTAAATCTAAATTACTTAACATACCTTTCAAAGGGCAGACCTTATTCGGGCCCGGTTTGAAGGAAATTATCGCTGACATTACAGGAGGTAAAGGCCATGCCCTGCCTCAAGACAGAGCCAAACCTAGGGCTAGACAGTCTAATTTTCGTGCCTTTCGTAACTTCAAGGCAGGAGCAGCATCAACTTCCTCTGCACCAAAACAGGAAGGAGCTGTTGCTCGATACAGACAAGGCTGGAAACCTAACCAGTCCTGGAACAAGGGCAAGCAGGCCAGAAAACCTGCTGCTGCCCCTAAGACAGCATGAAGTGAGGGCCCCCGATCCGGGAACGGATCTAGTGGGGGGCAGACTCTCTCTCTTCGCCCAGGCTTGGGCAAGAGATGTCCAGGATCCCTGGGCGTTAGAGATCATATCTCAGGGATATCTTCTGGACTTCAAAGCCTCTCCCCCAAAAGGGAGATTTCATCTTTCAAGGTTGTCAACAAACCAGATAAAGAAAGAAGCGTTTCTACGCTGTGTACAAGATCTTTTACTAATGGGAGTGATCCATCCGGTTCCGCGGTCGGAACACGGACAAGGGTTTTACTCAAATCTGTTTGTGGTTCCCAAGAAAGAAGCAACCTTCAGACCAATCTTGGATTTAAAGATCCTAAACAAATTCCTAAGAGTTCCATCGTTCAAAATGGAAACTATTCGGACAATCTTACCCATGATCCAAAAGGGTCAGTACATGACCACAGTGGATTTAAAGGATGCCTACCTTCATATACCGATTCACAAAGATCATTACCGGTATCTAAGGTTTGCCTTCCTAGACAGGCATTACCAGTTTGTAGCTCTTCCATTCGGGTTGGCTACGGCTCCAAGAATCTTCACAAAGGTTCTGGGCTCTCTTCTGGCGGTGCTAAGGCCGCGAGGAATTTCGGTGGCTCCATACCTAGACGACATTCTGATGCAAGCGTCAAGCTTTCAAACTGCCAGGTCTCATACAGAGTTAGTACTGGCATTTCTAAGGTCGCATGGGTGGAAGGTGAACGTAGAGAAGAGTTCTCTCTTACCACTCACAAGGGTTCCCTTCTTGGGGACTCTTATAGACTCTGTAGAAATGAAGATTTACCTGACAGAAGACAGGTTAACAAAGCTTCAAAATGCTTGCCGTGTCCTTCATTCCATTCAACACCCGTCAGTGGCTCAATGCATGGAGGTAATCGGCTTAATGGTAGCGGCAATGGACATAGTACCCTTTGCACGCCTACATCTCAGACCGCTGCAATTATGCATGCTAAGTCAGTGGAATGGGGATTACTCAGATTTGTCCCCTACTCTGAATCTGGATCAAGAGACCAGAAATTCTCTTCTATGGTGGCTTTCTCGGCCACATCTGTCCAGGGGGATGCCATTCAGCAGACCAGATTGGACAATTGTAACAACAGACGCCAGCCTACTAGGTTGGGGCGCTGTCTGAAATTCCCTGAAGGCTCAGGGATCATGGACTCAGGAGGAGAGTCTCCTTCCAATAAACATTCTGGAATTGAGAGCTGTTCTCAATGCCCTTCTGGCTTGGCCTCAGTTAACAACTCGGAGGTTCATCAGGTTTCAGTCGGACAACATCACGACTGTAGCTTACATCAACCATCAAGGAGGGACAAGAAGCTCCCTAGTGATGATGGAAGTATCAAAGATAATTCGCTGGGCAGAGTCTCACTCTTGCCACCTGTCAGCGATCCACATTCCTGGAGTGGAGAACTGGGAGGCGGATTTCCTAAGTCGTCAGACTTTTCATCCGGGGGAGTGGGAACTTCATCCGGAGGTCTTTGTCCAAATACTTCGACTTTGGGGCAAACCAGAGATAGATCTCATGGCGTCTTGCCAGAACGCCAAGCTTCCTTGTTACGGGTCCAGGTCCAGGGACCCGGGAGCGGTCCTGGTAGATGCTTTGACAGCACCTTGGACCTTCGGGATGGCCTATGTGTTTCCACCCTTCCCGATGCTTCCTCGATTGATTGCCAGGATCAAACAGGAGAGAGCATCGGTGATTCTAATAGCGCCTGCGTGGCCACGCAGGACCTGGTATGCAGATCTAGTGGACATGTCATCCTGTCCACCTTGGTCTCTGCCTCTGAGACAGGACCTTCTAATTCAGGGTCCTTTCAAACATCAAAATCTAATTTCTCTGAAGCTGACTGCTTGGAAATTGAACGCTTGATTTTATCAAAGCGTGGTTTTTCGGAGTCAGTTATTAATACCTTAATACAGGCTAGGAAGCCTGTTACCAGAAAGATTTACCATAAAATATGGCGTAAATACTTACATTGGTGCGAATCCAAGAGTTACTCATGGAGTAAAGTTAGGATTCCTAGGATATTGTCTTTTCTACAAGAAGGTTTAGAAAAGGGTTTATCTGCTAGTTCCTTAAAGGGACAGATCTCAGCTCTGTCCATTCTTTTACACAAACGTCTGTCAGAAGTTCCAGACGTTCAGGCTTTTTGCCAGGCTTTGGCCAGGATTAAGCCTGTGTTTAAAACTGTTGCTCCACCATGGAGCTTAAATTTAGTTCTTAACGTTTTACAGGGTGTTCCGTTTGAACCCCTTCATTCCATTGATATCAAGCTGTTATCTTGGAAAGTTCTGTTTTTAATGGCTATTTCCTCGGCTCGTAGAGTCTCTGAGTTATCAGCCTTACATTGTGATTCTCCGTATCTGATTTTTCATTCAGATAAGGTTGTTCTGCGTACTAAACCTGGGTTCTTACCTAAGGTTGTCACTAACAAGAATATCAATCAAGAGATTGTTGTGCCATCATTGTGTCCGAATCCTTCTTCAAAGAAGGAACGACTTCTGCACAATCTAGATGTAGTCCGTGCCCTGAAATTTTATTTACAGGCAACTAAAGATTTTCGCCAAACTTCTTCCCTGTTTGTCGTTTATTCTGGACAGAGGAGAGGTCAAAAAGCTTCTGCTACCTCTCTCTCCTTTTGGCTTCGTAGCATAATACGTTTAGCCTATGAGACTGCTGGACAGCAGCCTCCTGAGAGAATTACAGCTCATTCCACTAGAGCTGTGGCTTCCAATTGGGCCTTTAAGAATGAGGCCTCTGTTGAACAGATTTGCAAGGCTGCAACTTGGTCTTCTCTTCATACTTTTTCCAAATTTTACAAATTTGACACTTTTGCTTCTTCGGAGGCTGTTTTGGGAGAAAGGTACTTCAGGCAGTGGTTCCTTCCGTATAAAGATCCTGCCTGTCCCTCCCGTCATCCGTGTACTTTAGCTTTGGTATTGGTATCCCAGAAGTAATGATGACCCGTGGACTGACCACACTTAACAGGAGAAAACATAATTTATGCTTACCTGATATATTCCTTTCTCCTGTAGTGTGGTCAGTCCACGGCCCGCCCTGTTTTTTATGGCAGGTCTAAATTTTTAAATTATACTCCAGTCACCACTGCACCCTATAGTTTCTCCTTTCTCGTTTGGTTCTTGGTCGAATGACTGGGTGTGACGTAGAGGGGAGGAGCTATATAGCAGCTCTGCTTGGGTGATCCTCTTGCACTTCCTGTTGGGGAGGAGTTAATATCCCAGAAGTAATGATGACCCGTGGACTGACCACACTACAGGAGAAAGGAATTTATCAGGTAAGCATAAATTATGTTTTTTCTAAGGAATGGAATTGACTAAGAAAATACTGTTTATACCGAAGTAATGTAAGTACAGCCTTAAATGCAGTGGTAGCGACTGGTATCAGGCTGATTAAATGTATGTGCAGTAATGTAATTTTCTAAGGAATGGAATTTGACTAAGAAAATGCTGCTAATACTGAAAGTAATGTAATGAGCCTTAACTGCAGAAGCGACTGGTAGCAGGCTTATAAATAACAATGCATACTCTTTAAAAAAGGGATTTTGAAAACGTTTACTGGCATGTTTAATCGTTTTTGTGAGGTACATTGGTGATAAAACTTATAGGGGCATGAATTTTTCCACATGGCTGACTTATATTTCTGCATAGAAACAGTTAACTGAGGTTTCCCACTGCTGTAATAATGAGTGGGAGGGGCCTATTTTAGCGCTTTTTTGCGCAGTAAAAATTCAGTCACAGTCTTCCTGCTTCTTCCTGCATGACCCAGGACGTCTCTAGAGAGCTCAGAGGTTTTCAAAAGTCTTTTTGAGGGAGGTAATCAGTCACAGCAGACCTGTGACAGTGTGTTTGACGGTGTTAAAAAACGTTTATTTGCATATTGACTATCCGTTTTTGGGTATTAAGGGGTTAATCATCCATTTGCTAGTGGGTGCAATGCTCTGCTAAACTAATATATTTACTGTGAAAATTTGGTTGCTGTAACAGATTTAGTTCATTGTTATTTCAACTGTGACAATTTTTTTGTGCTTCTTAAAGGCGCAGTAACGTTTTATTTAGAGCTTGTAAATTTATTTCAAAGTGTTTTCCAAGCTTGCTAGTCTCATTGCTAGTCTGTTTAAACATGTCTGACACAGATGAATCTGTTTGTTCATTATGTTTGAAGGCCAGTGTGGAGCCCCATAGAAATATGTGTACTAAATGTATTGATTTCACTTTAAATAATAAAGGTCAGTCTTTATCTATAAAAGAATTATCACCAGACGATGAGGGGGAAGTTATGCCGACTAACTCTCCTCACGTGTCAGTACCTTCGCCTCCCGCTCAGGAGGCGCGTGATATTGTGGCGCCAAGTACATCAGGGACGCATATACAAATCACTTTACAAGACATGGCCACTATTATGAATAATACCCTGACAGAAGTATTATCTAAATTGCCAGAATTAAGAGGCAAGCGCGATAGCTCTGGGATAAGGACAGAGCGTGCTGGTGCTGTGAGAGCCATGTCTGATACTGCGTCACAGTTTGCAGAACATGAGGACGGAGAGCTTCATTCTGTGGGTGACGGATCTGATCCAGGGAAACCGGATTCAGAGATTTCTAATTTTAAATTTAAGCTTGAGAACCTCCGTGTATTGCTAGGGGAGGTTTTAGCGGCTCTGAATGACTGTAATACAGTTGCAATTCCAGAGAAATTATGTAGGCTGGATAGATACTATGCGGTGCCGGTGTGTACTGACGTTTTTCCTATACCTAAAAGGCTTACAGAAATTATTAGCAAGGAGTGGGATAGACCTGGTGTGCCCTTTTCCCCACCTCCTATATTTAGGAAAATGTTTCCAATAGACGCCACTACACGGGACTTATGGCAAACGGTCCCCAAGGTGGAGGGAGCAGTTTCTACTTTAGCTAAGCGTACCACTATCCCGGTGGAGGATAGTTGTGCTTTTTCGGATCCAATGGATAAAAAATTAGAAGGTTACCTTAAGAAAATGTTTGTTCAACAAGGTTTTATCTTACAGCCCCTTGCATGCATTGCGCCTGTCACTGCTGCTGCGGCATTCTGGTTTGAGTCTCTAGAAGAGGCCATTCACTCAGCTTCATTGGATGAAATCATGGACAAGCTTAAAGCTCTTAAGCTAGCTAATGCATTTGTTTCTGATGCCATTGTACATTTAACTAAACTAACGGCTAAGAACTCCGGATTCGCCATCCAGGCGCGCAGAGCGCTATGGCTTAAATCCTGGTCAGCTGACGTGACTTCGAAATCTAAATTGCTTAATATTCCTTTCAAGGGGCAAACCTTATTCGGGCCCGGCTTTAAAGAAATTATCGCTGACATTACTGGAGGTAAGGGTCATACCCTTCCTCAGGACAGGGCCAAATCAAAGGCCAAACAGTCTAATTTTCGTGCCTTTCGAAACTTCAAGGCAGGAGCAGCATCAACTTCCTCCGCTCCAAAACAGGAAGGAACTGTTGCTTGTTACAGACAGGCCTGGAAAAATAATCAGTCCTGGAACAAGGGCAAGCAGGCCAGAAAACCTGCTACTGCCCCTAAGACAGCATGAAGGGATTGCCCCCTATCTGGAAACGGATCTAGTGGGGGGCAGACTTTCTCTCTTCGCCCAGGCGTGGGCAAGAGATGTCCAGGATCCCTGGGCGTTGGAGATCATATCCCAGGGATATCTTCTGGACTTCAAAGCTTCTCCTCCACAAGGGAGATTTCATCTTTCAAGGTTATCAGCAAACCAAATAAAGAAAGAGGCATTCCTAATTTGCGTACAAGATCTCCTTGTAATGGGAGTGATCCATCCAGTTCCGAGGACGGAACGAGGACAGGGGTTTTATTCAAATCTGTTTGTGGTTCCCAAAAAAGAGGGAACCTTCAGACCAATTTAATTTAATTTAAAGATCCTAAACAAATTCCTCAGAGTTCTTTCATTCAAGATGGAAACTATTCAAACCATTTTACCCATGATCCAAGAAGGTCAGTACATGACCACAGTGGACTTAAAGGATGCCTACCTTCACATACCGATTCACAAGGATCATCATCGGTTTCTAAGGTTTGCCTTCCTAGACAGGCATTACCAGTTTGTAACTCTTCCCTTCGGGTTAGCTACGGCCCCGAGAATCTTTACAAAGGTTCTGGGCTCACTTCTGGCGGTTCTACGACCGCGAGGCATAGCGGTGGCTCCGTATCTAGACAACATCCTGATACAGGCATCAAGCTTTCAAATTGCCAAGTCTCATACAGAGATAGTTCTGGCATTTCTGAGGTCGCATGGGTGGAAGGTGAACGTGGAAAAGAGTTCTCTATCACCACTCACAAGAGTCTCCTTCCTAGGGACTCTTATAGATTCGGTAGAGATGAAAATTTACCTGAAGGAGTCCAGGTTGTCAAAACTTCTAAATGCTTGCTGTGTCCTTCATTCCATCCCACGCCCGTCAGTGGCTCAGTGCATGGAAGTGATCGGCTTAATGGTAGCGGCAATGGACATAGTGCCATTTGCGCGCCTGCATCTCAGACCGCTGCAATTATGCATGCTAGGTCAGTGGAATGGGGATTACTCAGATTTGTCCCCTCTACTAAATCTGGATCAAGAAACCAGAGATTCTCTTCTTTGGTGGCTTTCTCGGGTCCATCTGTCCAAGGGCATGACCTTTCGCAGGCCAGAGTGGACGATTGTAACAACAGATGCCAGCCTTCTAGGTTGGGGCGCAGTCTGGAACTCCCTGAAGGCTCAGGGATCGTGGACTCAGGAGGAGAAACTCCTCCCAATAAATATTCTGGAATTAAGAGCAATATTCAAGGCTCTTCTAGCTTGGCCTCAGTTAGCAACACTGAGGTTCATCAGATTTCAGTCGGACAACATCACGACTGTGGCTTACATCAACCATCAAGGGGGAACCAGGAGTTCCCTAGCGATGTTAGAAGTCTCAAAGATAATTCGCTGGGCAGAGTCTCACTCTTGCCACCTGTCAGAGATCCACATCCCAGGTGTGGAGAACTGGGAGGCGGACTTTCTAAGTCGCCAGACCTTTCATCCGGGGGAGTGGGAACTTCATCCGGAGATGTTCGCTCAACTGATTCATCGTTGGGGCAAACCAGAACTGGATCTCATGGCGTCTCGCCAGAACGCCAAGCTTCCTCGTTACGGATCCAGGTCCAGAGACCCGGGAGCGGCGCTGATAGATGCTCTAGCAGCCCCTTGGGTCTTCAACATGGCTTATGTGTTTCCACCATTTCCGCTGCTGCCTCGACTGATCGCCAAGATCAAACAGGAGAGTGCATCGGTGATTCTGATAGCGCCTGCGTGGCCACGCAGGACCTGGTATGCAGACCTAGTGGGCATGTCGTCCTGTCCACCATGGTCTCTACCTCTGAGGCAGGACCTTCTAATACAAGGCCCTTTCAACCATCCAAATCTAATTTCTCTGAGGCTGACTGCATGGAGATTGAACGCTTGATCTTATCCAAGCGTGGCTTCTCAGAGTCAGTTATTGATACTTTAATACAGGCTCGGAAGCCTGTTACCAGAAAAATCTATCATAAGATATGGCGTAAATACTTATATTGGTGTGAATCCAAGAGTTACTCATGGAGTAAGGTTAGGATTCCTAGGATATTGTCCTTTCTACAAGAGGGTTTGGAAAAGGGCTTATCTGCTAGTTCGTTGAAGGGACAGATTTCTGCTCTGTCTATTCTTTTGCACAAGCGTCTGGCAGAGGTTCCGGACATCCAGGCTTTTTGTCAGGCTTTGGCTAGGATTAAGCCTGTGTTTAAATCTGTTGCTCCTCCGTGGAGCTTAAACTTGGATCTTAAAGTTCTTCAGGGTGTTCCGTTTGAACCCCTTCATTCCATTGATATTAAGCTTTTATCTTGGAAAGTTCTGTTTTTGATGGCTATTTCCTCGGCTCGAAGAGTCTCTGAGTTATCTGCTTTACATTGTGATTCTCCTTATCTGGTTTTCCATTCAGACAAGGTAGTTCTGCGTACTAAACCTGGGTTTTTACCTAAGGTAGTTTCTAACAGGAATATCAATCAAGAGATTGTTGTCCCATCATTGTGCCCTAATCCTTCTTCAAAGAAGGAACGTCTTTTGCATAATCTGGACGTAGTCCGTGCCCTGAAATTCTATTTACAGGCAACTAAAGATTTTCGTCAAACTTCTTCCCTGTTTGTCGTTTATTCTGGACAGAGGAGAGGTCAAAAAGCTTCGGCAACCTCTCTCTCTTTTTGGCTTCGTAGTATTATACGTTTAGCCTATGAGACTGCTGGACAGCAGCCCCCTGAAAGAATTACAGCTCATTCTACTAGAGCTGTGGTTTCCACCTGGGCCTTTAAGAATGAGGCCTCTGTTGAACAGATTTGCAAGGCTGCGACTTGGTCTTCGCTTCACACTTTTTCGAAATTTAACAAATTTGACACTTTTGCTTCTTCTGAGGCTGTTTTTGGGAGAAAGGTTCTACAGGCAGTGGTTCCTTCCGTTTAAGTTCCTGCCTTGTCCCTCCCTTCATCCGTGTACTTAGCTTTGGTATTGGTATCCCATAAGTAATGGATGACCCGTGGACTGAATACACTTAACAAGAGAAAACATAATTTATGCTTACCTGATAAATTTATTTCTCTTGTAGTGTATTCAGTCCACGGCCCGCCCTGTCTTTTTAAGGCAGATCTAAATTTTAATTAAAACAGTCAGTCACCACTGCACCCTATGGTTTCTCCTTTCTTGTCTTGTTTCGGTTGAATGACTGGATATGACATGTGAGGGGAGGAGCTATATAGCAGCTCTGCTTTGGGTGATCCTCTTGCAACTTCCTGTTGGGAAGGGAATATATCCCATAAGTAATGGATGACCCGTGGACTGAATACACTACAAGATAAATAAATTTATCAGGTAAGCATAAATTATGTTTTAACTTATTATTTGTGGACATATTTTTCAATTGCCTTCACTCTTTTTTAACTCATTCCTAGATTTGTGGATGGTCACAATGACATAAATATAACGAGCATGGTCACAATGACATAAATATAACAAAGTGAACATTTATGGAATAAAGCAATTTTACAGAGCATATTGTAATAGGTAGAGGAGAAATGATATCTCCATGCATGTCCCAGGACTCAACTTTTTCCATTTATATTTTGCAAACAAACAAATAAGAAAAAGAAAGATCAAAACATATAAGGGGAGAAAGAAAAGGAGGAAAAGATAAAAGAAAGTCACACGACATTTATACTTACCCAGAGTACCTCCGGATCCCCCCCCCTCCGACCGGCAAATCACTCATGGGCATGATCTGAGGACTGACACCACTTGCCCCTAAGATTTTCACTGAGGACATATTGACTATTCTTAAAGGGAAAGAGAACCCTATCTCTCACTGAGTCTGGCAAATGCAACAAATAGATTTGTGGATTTTATGTGACCGGTCACTTTTTTAGATATTGCATAGTTGTTAATATATGATATTTTAATAAATATTGTTGTACACACACATATAACTTCACAGTTGTTTCCTTTTACTGGTTTTGTTTGTATGCTTTTTAGCGCTGTTCTAGTATTGTTTTTAAGCAGTCAGGAGGGCTAGACAGAGCAAAATGTTGGTCTCAAACGGAATTGAGTCTTCAGGATATATCAGAGACTTCAGCAGCGCATGGCAGGTTGTTTTAGGAGAATCACAAGAATGGAGTACAGCACCTTGTATAGTAGAAAATAAAAAGTTCACCAGAGTGCAAGCATTTCCCACAGGGCTTCTACAGACCCAAAAAATTAATCCAGGAAGAAAAAGACCACATTACTTCTGTAAACAGTAAAGACTTGCTCTTTTATTAGGGTGGTGTACCCAGAGAAATAGCGACATTTTGAGTTACACAGAACCCTTACTCATGCTATCAGAATACTATTCACACTGATCTTAAATACCTTTACCAATTAATTACACCTGTTGCATTGTCATAGCAACCAATGTTATATAGCACACCTATATACAATGCCACCTAGTGGTTACAAAAAAGAATTCTTAACAATAAAATATAGTCACACCTTATAAATATTTAAAGGCTAATATTGAAAATGTGCAATTTTAAATCCTTACAAAAGTATTCCTATAATTTACATTCTTCACTTCCTTGTTAATTTAAATATTCTGAATACTGAATACAATCTAACACATATTTAAATATTCCTTAGAGGAACAGATATAAATCATAGTCCCTATTAAGACCTTTGGGTGCAAGGTTACCTAGCCTATGAATCCAACCTACCTCCTTTCTTTTAAGGATTAATTCCCTATCTCCCCCTCTATTAATAGGGGGTACATGGTCAATTACTTGGAATTTTAATTGACTTATATTGTGGCCTTTTTTAGTGAAATCTTTTATTGGTGTCTTAAATTCTTATGCCCTCATGGACCTAGTGGTCTCACCAATATAAAAAAAATCCCACATGGACACTTTAATAGATAAATGGCATATTCTGTTTGACAAGTAAAAAAACTTGTTTTTCTCATTTGTTTACGCCCACAACTTTGGGCTAAATTCTTTCCCTTTATCATTGAGTTACGATGTGAGCAACTTTAACTCCCTTTTTTTCACTGTTGTCAAGTAATTTGTCTTAAGTTTTTTGTAAGTGCCCAAATCAGCTCTTACCCATTGGTCTCTAATATTTTTCACCCTTTCAAAGCAGGCCAAAGGTAATATCCTAAATTCCTCTACTGTAGGATTAGATTTCTCAAGTGTTTTTTAATAACTTTAAAAATGTGATCACTTAAAGGCACACTGAACCCAAATTTTTTCTTTTGTGATTGAGATAGAGCATGCAATTTTAAGCAACTTTCTAATTGTACTCCTATTATCATTTTTCTTTGTTCTCTTGCTATCTTTATTTGAAAACCCTGGACAGCACTTGTTTATTGGTCGGTTAAATTAATCCACCAATCAGCAAGAACAACCCAGGTTGTTTACCAAAAATGGGCCGGCATCTAAACTTACATTCTTGCTTTTCAAATAAAGATACCAAGAGAATGAAGAAATTTGATAATAGGAGTAAATTAGAAAGTTGCTTAAAATTGCATGCTCTGTCACAAAAGAAAAAAAATTGGGTTCAGTGTCCCTTTAAGTTGTTATATTCTGACACAAAAACAATTTTCTTATCTTTCTTCCTTGATTTGGGAATATTTTTTTCATCACTTAAAAAACCTCACCCAATTTATTATCAAGGATATCCCTTGGATATTCACGTAAGAGAATTTTATCTAATTTCCTCTTTTCGTATCAACAAATCAGATTCTGCTTTAACAATCCTTTTAACCCTCATTAATTGGCTTTTTGGGACAGACTCAAAAACCCTATTTGGATGAAAACTTGTGTAATAGAGTAATGTATTCTGATCAATCTCTTTTTTTTTTTTTTTTTTTTCTCTTTTTAATACAAGACAAAATGCAGCTAATGCACAAGACAAATTATGGGGATAAAAAATAACATTCAAAACAGTTGTACAATTATCTGGAGACACAGCTCCCTTATTACAGTTCAAATTCATTGTTACAATTCACAAAGCATAATTAAGTTTCTATCCTCCTTTTGTTGCTCTTTCTTTGGTACCAAACACACATATAAACAAAAACAAACACAAAAAAGGGGGGAGGGGATCAGGTTTCCCCTCTTCCCTTCTTCCTCCTCCTCCCTCCTCCTCCCACCGATATAGATATTCTCACAAAATTCCCAATAGGACTATTTCTGAATTCCTAAACGGGTAAATCAATTTCACTAGGGGGAAAAGTTTTAATAAATGTGGACCATTTTTTGAATAATAAGGTTATATCACGTTCTGAGTTCATGTCTGTGTCAATTTGTTCAATGATGCATTGTTTCTTTAGGTAATTTTTAATTTCCAAAATGGAGGAGGCAGCTTTATCTCTCCATTTCCTAAAAATCAGACTTCTTGTAGCTAGAATTGTGATATTAACAATTTTGTTAACCTTCAAGGTTTGTGGGTCAATTTATCAAGCTCCGTATGGCGCTTGATGCCCCTTGTTTCCCGGCGAGCCGGAAACAGAAGCTGCTCCATAATTTGTCCGCCTGCTCTAAGCCGGCAGACAGAAATCAACGTGATCGAATACCATTGGGTTGATTGACACCCCCTGCTAGTGGCCGATTGGCCGAGAATCTGAAGAGGGCAGCATTGCACCAGCAGTTCACAAGAACTGCTGGTGCAATGATAAATGCCGACAGCGTATGCTGTCGGCATTTATCGATGTGCAGCGGACATGATACGCTACATGTCCGCTCGCACTTACAAAAATATACCCCTTGGTCTTCACCCATAAGAAAAATTCTTCTTAATGAGATATCTGCGCTCCCAAGCTTCAATGTATTGTTCAACCAGAATTCTATTTTAAGCCACAATTGTCTGATCTTTGGACATAGCCAAACCATGTGTATTAAATCTGCTGCATAGAGAGCACATTTTTGGGCATTTGTTAAAATTAGGTTTATGCCAATTATAGACCTTTTGCGGTGTATAGTAAGATCGACTTAAAGACTTTAAGTGTTCCCACCAGAAATTAGACTTTCCCATTTATGTGCAATATCTAGTAAATTTAAATTACCCTTCCGAGAAACTAGTATCTTATACCAGGGCGAAACCGATAGCACTCAATTTTTGGCCAGTAGTGGCTAGTTATCAAGTTTCCCCCAGGACCAGCTCCATCCAAAGTCCTTAACCAGTTTGAAGACATAATGCCTTATTTGTAGATAGGCAAATAAATATCTTCTATCTAGATTGAATTCTTGTTTCAACAAATCAAAGGTTTTAATACGTTGCACATTCTGATCAGTAAATTGAGCTATATAGATCATACCTAATTTATGCCAGTTATGGAATATTACTGATTGAGAACCTCCCTGAAATTCAGGGTTGTCTAGTATTATTTGATATTTAGATATGCTAAGATTAGTTTTTAGTAACAAACCCATTTTATTCCACGCTTGTATTATAACATAGATAGATTTGATTGGTTTCACTTGTTTAGATATTATTCTAGGGGCACAAAGAATAAGAGAAACAGGAAGACACGGATAGGTGATATTTAGTTATAGAGTATTGTTGTGTGAAGTAATTCATATTTAGAATCCAGTCTATCGCTATAAGATTTAGAAATACCAAGTTATATATATTTAAATCTGGAAGAGCTAGACCTCCATATACTCTAGGTAAGGACAATTTATTCATGGCAATTCTAGGTTTCTTATTTTGCCATATAAATTAGCGGAGAGCCTTGTTTAAGCCTTACTTTTCAATAAAACTGGATCATTTTGAAGAACATATAGAATCTTAGGTAAAGATACCATTTTAAACAAAGCCACTCAACCTGACATTGAGATTGGTAGATTCTGCCAATTTTTCAAATACTCCTTGATCTTGTTAAGGATAAGAGGAATATTAAAGGATTCCAAAAGTTTCATTTTTTGCATATAATTAAATTCTCACAAACCAATCTACATAACTTAACAATCAAAACTTACCCATTTTGACTTTAAAACGAGTGTTATCAGCGTAATAAAACGCTATATTTTATTTGGCAAAAAACATCATAGAAGCCAAACCCCCTTTTATGGTGCCTTCAATAAAAAATTGTGTCTCCAATCACAATGCATTTTCGTGCATATGATTAACAAATCATTTCGTCACCTGGCGCATGCGCAATACAATCTGGCCTTTCGCAAATTTGCAGATTGCCGCTTTGATTCCACTGTAGACCGAATGCAGTAAATTCCTGAGTAAACCGACGTGTTAGATAGATCACGCATGCGCAATACGGACAAAATCGGCCATCTTGATAACTCAGGTTATCGTGAATGATTTGTTATTCAAAATACAGCTTATAATGGTGAGGGGAGATAATAATACCAAGATACTTAAATGAGTTAGTTACTATTCTAAAGAAAATATCTGTTGGGAAGTCCTTATGTTTCCTGATCCAAAGCAGCTTTGATTTCAAATTGTTAATGTTGTATTCAGAAAATGAACCAAACAAGCGTGCTAATTGCAGAAATTTCAGAATGTTAGCATGGGTATTAGAAATTAACAAAGGAACATCATCAGCGTATAAAGCGATTTTCATTTCTTTAGTACCTATTTTAATTCCGTCCAGTTGACTTCTGATCGCAATAGCGAGTGATTCAATCGAGATGTTGAATAATAATGGGGAGAGTGGACAGACCTGACATGTGCCCCTTTCAAGAATTATTAAGGGCGATTCCACATTATTAATTGACAGTTTAGTAGAAGAGTTTTTATATACATTTTTCACTAACCTTATGAAATTATCTCTAAACCCAAAACCGGGACAGCGAAGATAACAAATGGTCATAGTGTACAGAGTCAAATGCTTTTTCGGCATCTATAGCAATGAGCGCCAAGTCAGGATAGTCCACTCTCCCCTCCATCTCTGATTTTTTAATATAGTCAATAGTTAAGAAGACCTCTCTAATCTTAGCCACAGAATTAGGTTTTTGGAAAAATCCTGCTTGATCTTTATGTATAATAATATGTAATACAGTAGTCTTTTTGCTAAAATTAATTAAGTTAATATTTTATAGTCAGAGTTAAGTAGTGCTATTGGTCTATATGATTCCTTCTTTAAAGGGTCTTTCCCTTGCTTAAGAATTAGAATGGTTTGAGTTACTGCAAAGTTTAGGGAAAGCTGCTTGTTTTCTATATAAAAGAAATTAAAAAGTTTTCTCAAATGGGGTGTGATTAATGGCTCAAGGATCTTATAGAATTCATTTGGTAACACATCTGGCCCTGGTGATTTATCAAGATATATTGAATTGTTATCTAAGACCGGGTTTGTAATATTTTTCCAGAATTCTTCTTTATTTAGTTTGTTAGACTCTCGGAATGCGTATAGTTATTTGTAAAATTGTAATACTTTATGTGGTGTATTGTACACTTTATCTTGTATTGATTCTATCAGGGTATTTTTTTTTCCTATTTTTAACTAAGTTGGCTTGCACTTTACCAGCCTTATTTCCATGCCTATAGAAGTTTGCTTGCATTCTTAGCTCTTTTTGGGTTGCTGTATGTATCAGAAAAGTGTCTTGTTCTTTCCTAACTCTAGTGTATTTTGTCCAGTTTTCTGTAGTTGTATTTAGCAAATAACGATTATAAGCATTAACCACTGCATTTAAAAAAAAATTCTCTCTAAATCTGTTCTTTTTCTTTAATTTTGCAACATAAGCTATGATATCCCCGCTAAGAACTGCCTTTGCAGCTTCCCAGAATATTGGTGGATTGTCTGCAGAACCTGAATTAAATTGACTATATTCCACCATGCTTTCCTTCAACCAGTTCTTAATATTAAGGTTCTTACTTAGCTAAGAATGTTGGGGGGGGGGGGCGGTTAGACTGCGGGAGGGGAGTTTTTTGTTGAGAATTCTAATAAAACCTGTGCATGATCTGAAATACATATTGGTGCAATACTAGCTTTTACCCCACTCTTAAATAAATGTTGCCAGGGACGCTGTAGTTGCTGTGAGTGTGCGGCTATGATGTCATCGCCATACGTCTATTCCCCTCTCAAGCCATTTGGATCCTTTGAAGTCCTCCTTGGTGCAAATCGGCACCTATGTAAGTACCTGCATAACTTACATATACTGCCCAAGTATAGGACTTACTGTGTGTGCTCCGGGGTGTTACTTATTTCTGAATTGCTGGATTGCCTTATTGTTATTGAACTCTGCCTGCCTGACCACTCTACTGTTTAACCCCTAAATTGCTGGATTTCCTTATTGTTACTGAACTCTGCCTGTCTGGCCCCTCTACTGTTTAACCCCTGAATTGCTGGATTGCCTTATTGTTACTGAACTCTGCCTGTCTAACCTCTCTGCTGTTTTACCCAGTTATGCTGATTCCTTGGACTGCCCTGTCTACCGTGAGTACTGCTTACCTCATTTCATACATCTTACTTTGTTCTGGGATATTTTCTTATCCTTCCACTTGACGCTGGGATAAGAAGACTACTGGCCAAGTTTGGTCTGATAGGGAAATATCCCACAAGCATTACATTATACTTGGGCCATGTACTCAAATGAGGAAGTGTCAGGGTGCCAGAAATCTGACTGAGACTGAGACGAGATGAGAAGTGCAAAAATAATCACACCTGTATTAATAGCAAAAAATTATAAAAAGTCCACAAGTCAAATAACAAGCCAGGAGTCAAAACCAGAGCTGGAAGTCAGACAAGCCGAGTCAGGAGCCAAAGTGAATAATCAGACGAGCCGGAATCAGGAACAAGGAAAACAGCAGAGTCAGGAACAAGCCAGGGATCAGGAACCAGGAAGGACGTCAGGCAGCCAGGTAATACACAGGAACTCTCACAAACAGTTTTGAGACAACGCAAAGGCAAAGCATACTGAACAGAGGCCCTTTAAATAATAAGTGATGACATCACAATTCTGAGACTGCATCCTGTCTCACATGGATGATGCACACCAGTCTGGCCATAAAAGGAAGTGCAGGAAATGAGCAGCATCCCCCACAATGCACCATAGTCAGGAAGAGAGGTGAGTAAAATGGCTGCCAGCAGCACATGGCAAACACAACAGAGAAAAAACCCTGACAGTACCCTCCCCTCAACGACCCCTCCCCCGCGGGAGGACAAAAGGCTTATTGGGGAAACGCGCATGGAAGGCACGGAGGAGGGCAGGAGCATTAACATCAGAGGAGGGAACCCAAGAATGCTCCTCCGGACCATAGCCCCTCCAGTGAACCAAATACTGTACATGGCCCCTGGACATACAAGAGTCAATAATACTGCTGACCTCATACTCCTCATGGTTGTCAACAAAGATAGGACGGGGGCAAGGCAACACAGTGGTAAACCGATTACAAACCAATGGTTTCAAGAGAGAGACATGAAAAACATTGGAGATGCGCATAGCAGGAGGAAGGTCAAGAGCGTAGGCCACAGGATTAACCCGTCAGAGTATTCGAAAAGGACCAACATAACGATGAGCCAATTTATTGGAAGGCACACGAAGGTTCAAGTTGCGGGAGGACAGCCAAACTCTCTCACCAACCTGGTAGGAAGGTGCGGGCAGACGCCTACGATCAGCCTGGAACTTTTGGCGCTGCATAGAACTATGAAGGCAATACTGAATCTGCACCCACGTGGAACGGAGTTGCCGGAGATGCTCCTCCAAAGCCGGAATACCCTGAGACATGAATGAATCGGGCAACAAGGATGGTTGAAACCCATAATTCGCCATAAACGGGGATAACTTGGAGGAAGCATTAATATCACTATTACGAGCAAACTCTGCCCAAGGTAACAGTTCAGACCAATTATTGTGGTGATCTGAGACATAGCAAAGGAGGAGCTGTTCCAGAGCTTGATTAGACCGTTCCGCAGCCCCATTGGATTGAGGGTGATATGCCGAGGAGAAGGAAAGCTGGATCCCCATTTGAGCACAAAAGGAACGCCAAAATCTGGAGACAAACTGGCTACCCCGGTCCAACACTATCTCCTTGGGTAACCCATGTAAACGGAAGACCTCCCGGGCAAAAATTGAAGCAAGCTCCTGAGCGGTAGGCAGCTTCATCAAGGGAATGCAATGTGACATTTTAGAAAAACGGCCAACCACCATAAGAATAACAGTATTGCCATTGGAAACAGGGAGCTTGACAATGAAGTCCATGGAAAGATGTGTCCAAGGACGCTCACCATTAGCAATAGGTTGAAGAAGACCCACAGGACGATGTTGAGGAGTCTTATTCTGTGCACAAACTGAGCAGGAAGCAACATACGCAGCAACATCAGAACGAAGTCCTGGCCACCAGAATTGTTGAGTGACAGACCAAATCATTTGGTTCTTGCCTGGGTGACCTGCGGCTTTAGGATAGTGGTAAGTGTGCAAAAGTTTAGTTTGAAGATTCTCAGGAACAAAACACTTACCACTAGGTTTCTCAGGAGGTGCATTGGTTTGTGCAGCCATGATCTCCTCCCCCAAGGGAGAAGTCAAATTAGTATGTATGGTAGCCAAAATATGGTCAGGAGGTATAACAGGAGTAGGTACAGACTCCTCCTTGGACAGAGGCGAAAATTGTCGAGAGAGGGCATCAGCCCTAACATTCTTACTACCAGGCAGGTAGGAGACCACATAATTAAACCGAGACAAAAATAGCGCCCATCTGGCCTGTCGGGGCGACAAACGTTTTGCTTCAGATAGATAAGTTAAATTCTTGTGGTCAGTAAGAATGAGCACTGGCACGCTTGTACCCTCAAGAAGATGCCTCCATTCCTTAAGTGCATTCCTTAAATTATGGCAAGTAATTCCCTGTTGCCAATTTCATAATTGCACCCCACTGGAGACAATTTCTTAGAGAAGAAACCACATGGATGCAAGGAACCATCAGGCGTGAGACGTTGAGACAAGAGGGCACCTACTCCAGTCTCAGACGCATTGACCTCAAGAACGAAAGGCAGGACAGGGTTAGGATGAGCCAGAACTGGAGCGGCAGCAAAGGCAGTCTTAAGACTATCAAAGGCCTTAATGGCAGTAGGTGACCAATGGAGTGGATCATTCTCTTTACGGGTCATGTCTGTGATAGGTTTGACCAAGGAAGAAAAGTTTTTAATAAACTTTCTATAGTAATTGGCGAACCCCAAAAAACGTTGAATAGACCGAAGACCAACTTTTGCGAGGCCACTGCAGAACTGCAGATAACTTGTTAGGATCCATGGAGAACCCTGCAACGGGGATAACAAAACCTAGGAAGGTTACTTGAGTCTGATGGAACTCACATTTCTCGAGCTTACAAAACAGGCCGTTCTCACGTAGTCTCTGAAGAACCCGTGTAACATCAGAACGATGAGCATCAAGTGTGGGTGAGTGTATTAGGATGTCGTCTAAGTACACCACAACACACTGTTGCAACATATCTCATAGGACATCATTATTAATTTCCTGAAAAACAGCAGGAGCATTACATAGGCCAAAGGGCATTACAAGAAACTCATAATGTACGCTCCTGGTGTTAAATGCTGTTTTCCATTCATGGCCCTCCTTAATCCTAACGAGATTGTACGCTCCTCTTAAATCAAGTTTTGTAAAGACCGTAGCTCCCTTGAGGCAGTCAAAGAGTTCTGTAATAAGCGGAATAGGGTAAGCATTCTTAATGGTAAGACGATTAAGACCCCTATAATCGATACATGATCTTAACTCGCCACCCTTTTTCTTCACAAAGAAGAAGCCAGCCCCTGCAGGAGAGCAGGATTTGTGGATGATCCCCCGCGACAAAGCTTCGGCAACATACTCCTCCATAGCACAACAGATAGAGGGTACACCTGGCCCCGAGGAGGAATGGCTCCGGGTTGCAGGTCTATGGCACAATCATAAGACCGGTGAGGAGGCAACGTACCGGCACGCACCTTGTCAAAAACGTCTAGGAACTCTCAGTACTCCTCTGGCAATTGAGATACTGAAGACGTGCACAAGACTTTAACTGGTTTCCGAAGACAAGTGGAAATGCATTGCGGGGACCACAACATCGTTCTGATGTTACACGGGTTCTTCAGAGACTACGTGAGAACGGCCTGTTTTGTAAAATCGAGAAATGTGAGTTCCATCAGACTCAAGTAACATTCCTAGGTTATGTTATCTCCGTTGCAGGGTTCTCCATGGGTCCTGACAAGTTATCTGCAGTTCTGCAGTGGCCTTGCCCAGTTGGTCTACGGTCTATTCAACGTTTTTTGGGGTTCGCCAATTACTATAGAAAGTTTATTAAAAACTTTTCTTCCTTGGTCAAACCTATCACAGACATGACCTGTAAAGAGAATGATCCACTCCATTGGTCACCAACTGCGATTAAGGCCTTTGATAGTCTTAAGACTGCCTTTGATGCTGCTACAGTTCTGGCTCATCCTAACCCTGTCCTGCCTTTCGTTCTTGAGGTTGATGCTTCTGAGACTGGAGTAGGTGCCCTCTTGTCTCAACGTCCTACGCCTGACAGTTCCTTGCATCCGTGTGGTTTCTTCTCTAAGAAATTGTCTCCAGCGGAGTGCAATTATGAAATTGGCGACAGGGAATTACTAGCCATAGTTTTTGCACTCAAGGAAAAGAGGCATCTTCTCAAGGGTACAAGCATGCCAGTGCTCATTCTTACTCACTACAAGAATTTAACTTATCTATCTGAAGCAAAACGTTTGTCACCCCGACAGGCCAGATGGGTGCTATTTTTTGTCTCGGTTTAATTATGTGGTCTCCTACCTGCCTGGTAGTAAGTATGTCAGGGATGATGCCCTCTCTCAACAATTTTCACCTCTGTCCAAGGAGGAGTCTGTACCTACTCCAGTTATACCTCCTGACCATATTTTGGCTACCATACGTACTAATTTGACTTCTCCCTTGGGGGAGGAGATCCTGGCTGCACAAACCAATGTACCTCCTGAGAAACCTAGTGGTAAGGTTTTGTACCTGAGAATCTAAGAACTAAATTTTTGCACACTTACCACTATCTTAAGCCACAGGTCACCCAGGCAAGAACCAAATAATTTGCGCTCTGCCAGTCTCTACACTGGCTCCCCATACACTCCAGAATACAATTTAAAGTATTAGCCCTAACCTACAAAGCACTCAACAGTCTAACTCCCAACTATATTTCCTCTCTTATCGTGAAATATTCCCCATCCCGTCCTCTTCGATCAACCTCTGACCTACGTCTCTACACTCCTGTTATCTCTAAATCCCACTCCCGCCTCCAAGACTTTGCACGTGCTGCTCCTGTCCTCTGGAGCTCTCTACCCCGCTCCATTAGACTGTCTCCAACCTTGTATAGCTTCAGACGATCCTTGAAAACCCACCTATTCAGAGAGGCATACCATCTATCCTCCATCCCGCATCCGAACCAAACTAATAGATATACATGAACTGCCTGACTCACCCTAAACCTAGACTGTGAGCTCTCCACAGCAGGGCCCTCTTCCTCCTGTACTAGATTTGTTTCATTTTGTTATGTTTTGTATTTTATCACAAATCTTTGTCATTGCATACCCCTATCACTGTACCCAGCGCTACGGAATTTGGCGGCGCTATACAAATAAATAATAATAATAATTTGGTCTGTCGCTCGACAATTCTGGTGGCCAGGTCTTCGTTCTGATGTTTCTGCGTATGTGTAAGGGTTACTGTGCCTTTAATTCGTTCTTTCTGCTGATTGGGTAATTCCCCTTTAAATAGTTAGAACAACTAAGCATCATTGCTTAGTTATTCTAATCCGTTCCTATGAACACCTGAGTACCAAGCCTCATTCTCATACCTGCAAGGTGAAACTCTCATCGCTTCTCGAGTAAGCTGTACCATTCTCAGCTCTCCTTTCCAGGACAGGATTCCTTCCAGTCATCCTCCATCTATCAGGAATAAGTATTCTGACCTGGCAAGCTTTAACTAACTTTATTCTTTCTACAGCAAGTATTTACCCGTTTTTTCGTTATTACTATTCTTTTCTGCAATTGAACTACAGCTCCCAGAATTCCACCGGACTGAAACCGGAACTTCCGGTTAACGCTAATCAGCATCTCAGCTCAGCACAATACCGCATTGCTGACAGGCGAAAGGGAGAACTCTCTATGGGATAAGGTAGTAAATGTGACTAATCTCTGAAGTGCCATACTTAACTGGGAAATAACATACATTAACTTATTTGCTATTCGTAGTATTGATAAATCTTGTCTCTGCCTTCTAATTATAACATATTGTGATTATCGAAGATTCCTCTGCAAATATTGATCTCCTCAATAGTTTATCAATACTGAATTTCCTCTTACCTCTCATTCTCTGATGATTAATCCTTTTCCTACTACATAATAATTTTGCTGCATATTCTAATTTAACTCTTTATTAAACCACATTAAGTTTGTTTTTTTATTCACAATCATTCTAGATAAATTCACTGCTGGATCAGATTGCCTTACAGTTATTGGGTATTCATTACCAGCAGTGAGACATACATATTATAAAATCATCCTTAACTTGTTATCTTTATTGATTACCTTACATAAAATTATAAACAATATCTGTAATTGTGTTCCTTTATTGGATAAACCTTACATAATAACTAAGCCTAAAAATGGAATTGGAACCAACAGATATTCCACAAATTGTGTATAACTTGTCTCAGAAAGTTGATCAACTTGCACAAGCAGTCCATGATGTGCAACTTGAGAATCAATCACTAAGGGCTATTATAAGAGATTCATTAAGCCTTAGACCTACACATCAGGAGCATAACCCAGAACCTCAAGTTATGTTACCTGAACCTTTTTCTGGTAACCGTAAATTCTATAGACAGTTCAAAAATTCCTGTCAACTTTTGTTTCAACTAAAACCCAGAACATACCCAACTGAGAGGGTCAAGGTTCTGAGTTTCATATCATTTATGAAAGGTGAACCCCGCTCATGGGCGGATAACCTGTGTGAGACAGAAGATCCACTACTCGGTTCACTGGAGGAATTCTTTGATGCACTTGATAACCTATATCAGGACAAAGATGTGCAATTAACTGCAGAATCCTCTATGAGGAATCTTAAACAGGGTAAAAGGCCAGTCGAGGACTATGTCGCTGACTTTAAGCTATACGCATCCGACTCCCAATGGAGCCAAGTTGCACTTCGCAACCAATTCGGACTGGGTCTTGCTGATAGTCTCAAGGATGAGCTTGCCAGAGTTGAATTGCCTAAGACTCTTGAAGCATTAATGAGAACGGCCACACTGTTGGATCGCAGACTACGTGAAAGACGTGCTGAACGATTTCATTCTGATGTTCGTCCAAAAGTGTTTCCGGGACAAAGCTCACGAGATATACCTACAACCTCAAAAGCGGCTGAACAACCTATGGAGATAGGTATAGCCCGAGGTCCGCTCACACCTGAAGAAAGACTTAGACGTAGGATAAAATCCTTATGCATGTACTGTGCAAACCCTCAACATACCGTCCATGACTGTCCTGTCCTTCAAAAGAACAAACGCAGTAAGTCTGTTTCTACTTGTTCTACAATACTGAATGTACTTAACTCAGCCTATTTCACTCTGTCACTCTCTCTACAGTGGGATCAAAGACATCTGACGATTGATGGGATTATAGATTCAGGAGCCTACGGCAACTTTATAGATTTACAAATTGTTAAATCCAATAAAATCCCCCTTATTCGCAAACCAAAACCTATCTTTGTCCGTGTGATTGATGGTTCACCCATAACTACAGGTCCTGTTACACATCAAACTATACCTATTCACATGTCCTCATTAGGTCATAGCGAATTCATTTCATTCGATGTTTTACCCTCTCCTAACTATCCTGTAGTATTAGGTATTAATTGGTTACAAAAACATAATCCAGTTATACAATGGTCACCTGCACATATTAAGTTTAACTCACATTTCTGTAGTAATCATTGTTTCAAAAATCAAAATTGTCTAAAAAGTGATTCAACAGATTCTCCGATTCCTCTGGAGTATTCAACATTCCAGGATGTTTTCAGCAAGACAGAAGCTGAAAACCTGCCACCTCACAGACAGTATGACTGTCCCATCGATCTACAGTCTGGAGCATCCATCCCATTTGGTCACCTTTATCCTCTTAGTCAGCCGGAACTTGAACATCTTAAGGCTTACCTTGAAGAAAACCTCAGGAAAGGGTTTATCAGACCATCTACTTCACCAGCAGGAGCTGGCATTTTCTTTGTGCGTAATAAAGATTCCACTATCAGACCCATTATCGACTATCGACAATTAAACAAGGTAACAATCAAAAATCGTTATCCCCTACCGCTCATACCAGAGCTCATTGAGCGCCTGTCAGAAGCCACCATATACACCAAATTGGATTTAAGAGGAGCCTACAACCTCATCAGGATTAAAGAAGGGCATGAGTGGCTAACGGCATTCAGGACCCGATACGGCTTATACGAATACCTCGTTATGCCATTCGGGTTATGTAATGCCCCTGCCACTTTTCAGCACTTTATTAACGACATCTTTCACGATCTTCTGGATACTAGTGTTGTTATATATTTGGATGACATTTTAATCTATTCAAAAAATTATACTGACCACGTAGAACATGTGAGAGAAGTACTCCGACGTTTAAGATTACATAAACTATATGCAAAACCTGAAAAATGTCTTTTCCATACCGACAAAGTAACTTTTCTGGGATACAATTTATCCCCAACTGGCATAGAAATGCAACAAGAAAAGGTTGAGGCTGTTTCCACTTGGGAAATACCTAAGACTTGGAAGGACCTACAGAGGTTCTTAGGGTTCTCAAACTATTACAGAAAATTTATTAGAGATTTCTCTAAAGTTGCAAAACCTCTGACAAAATTGACCAGTATATCTATTCCATTTCAATGGACTCCAGAAGCTGAAGAAGCTTTTAAAACTTTGAAAAATCTTTTTACTACTGCTCCCATTCTGACATTTCCAAATCCTTCGTTCTATTATATCTTAGAAGTCGATTCCTCAGACTTCGCAATTGGGGCTGTGTTATCTCAACAAATGGATCTAAATAGTCCAATTCACCCCATCTCTTATTATTCCAAAGTTATGACTCCAGCAGAGAGGAATTATCCTATCGGAGACAAAGAACTTCTCGCTATAAAACAGGCTCTCGAATACTGGAGACATCTACTGGAAGGTACAAAACATCCTATCAAAATTTATACCGACCATAAAAATCTCCAATATTTACAATCAAACAAAACTTTACCTGCAAGACAAGTTCGTTGGAGCCTCTACTTTTCTAGGTTTTCTTTTAACATTATTTACAGACCAGCAAATAAGAACGGTAAAGCAGACGCTCTCTCAAGATTACCTCAAAAACCTGATCCCCAAGACCATCCTACTGAGATCATACCCAAACATCATTTCATTGGTTTCACTGACACCTTTATATCAAATCTAAAAAGGCATACCAGTCAAGAAACCGATCTAGATCATTCTACTTATCTAAACAAATCTGGAATTTATTATCACAAAGGTAGGATCTATGTACCTGTTTCACTGAGACTAACACTTCTACAAAACCACCACGATACTCCCCTCTCTGGACATCCAGGAATCCAACGCACTCTTGAGTTACTTAAGAGGTCTTTTTGGTGGCCAAAGATGAGAGAGAGTGTTCAACAACACATTCAAACTTGCATCATATGCAACACGTCCAAACCAGAGAGAAAACCTCCCTATGGATTACTCATGTCACTTCCTATACCCACCAAACCATGGCAACATCTTTCGATGGACTTCATCGTTGATTTACCTCCATCAAAAAATCAAACTACAATTTTTGTGGTAGTTGACATTTTCACGAAAATGGCCCATTTCCTACCTTTTCACAAATTGCCAACCTCGGCTGAAACATCACAACTGTTCTTAGACAACATCGTAAAATTACACGGAATTCCTTCTATCCTCACAACAGATAGAGGTACTCAGTTTACTTCTAGGTTCTGGTCGAAATTATGTGATCTCACTCAAATAGATCATAGATACTCTACATCATTCCATCCACAAACCAATGGTCAGGCAGAACGTGTAAATCAGTGGTTGGAACAATACATAAGATGTTTCTGTTCTTTCCATCAAAACAATTGGATTGACTTCATATCCACTGCTGAGTTCTCATATAATAATTCTGTAAATTCCTCAACAAAACTTACACCTTTTTATGCTAATTATGGATACCATCCGACCTTTCTTCTGGATTCAAATGACGATTTAAATTTTCCTTTGGTGGATGAGTTACACAATTCACTTGTTGATAATTTCAACTTCATTCGTCAAAATATTGAGAACTCACAAGCTACACAAAAGAAGTTTTATGATTTACGCAGAAGATCCCCACCAAATTATTCTATTGGGGAAAAGGTTTGGTTGTCCACAAAGAACTTAAAACTACAGCTACCCAGTAAAAAGCTGGCAAGTCTTTTCATCGGACCCTATCGCATTAAAGGAATAGTAAATCAAAACGCTGTCACTCTCGAACTTCCTGATACCCTCCGTATTCACCCAACAATACATGTGTCACTTTTGAAGCCTTATAAGGAGCAAAGAGTATCCAACATTCTACAACCTCCTCCTCCAATTCTCCTCGATCCGGATGAGTTCGAAGTTCAGTCCATTCTGGACTCCAGGTTGCGCCAGGGTACCCTACAATATCTTATTCACTGGAAGAATTTCTCTTCCGATGAGGATTCTTGGGAACCTGCTTCCAGTGTCAATGCTCCCAGGTTAATTTCTTCATTTCATCGCCGTCACCCCGACAGACCTCGTCCTAGCGCTGTGGAACAGCGTCCTTGAGCGGGGGGTCCTGTAAGGGTTACTGTGCCTTTAATTCGTTCTTTCTGCTGATTGGGTAATTCCCCTTTAAATAGTTAGAACAACTAAGCATCATTGCTTAGTTATTCTAATCCGTTCCTATGAACACCTGAGTACCAAGCCTCATTCTCATACCTGCAAGGTGAAACTCTCATCGCTGCTCGAGTAAGCTGTACCATTCTCAGCTCTCCTTTCCAGGACAGGATTCCTTCCAGTCATCCTCCATCTATCAGGAATAAGTATTCTGACCTGGCAAGCTTTAACTAACTTTATTCTTTCTACAGCAAGTATTTACCCGTTTTTTCGTTATTACTATTCTTTTCTGCAATTGAACTACAGCTCCCAGAATTCCACCGGACTGAAACCGGAACTTCCGGTTAACGCTAATCAGCATCTCAGCTCAGCACAATACCGCATTGCTGACAGGCGAAAGGGAGAACTCTCTATGGGATAAGGTAGTAAATGTGACTAATCTCTGAAGTGCCATACTTAACTGGGAAATAACATACATTAACTTATTTGCTATTCGTAGTATTGATAAATCTTGTCTCTGCCTTCTAATTATAACATATTGTGATTATCGAAGATTCCTCTGCAAATATTGATCTCCTCAATAGTTTATCAATACTGAATTTCCTCTTACCTCTCATTCTCTGATGATTAATCCTTTTCCTACTACATAATAATTTTGCTGCATATTCTAATTTAACTCTTTATTAAACCACATTAAGTTTGGTTTTTTATTCACAATCATTCTAGATAAATTCACTGCTGGATCAGATTGCCTTACAGTTATTGGGTATTCATTACCAGCAGTGAGACATACATATTATAAAATCATCCTTAACTTGTTATCTTTATTGATTACCTTACATAACATTATAAACAATATCTGTAATTGTGTTCCTTTATTGGATAAACCTTACAGTATGTTGCCTCCTGCTCAGTTTATGCACAGAATAAGATTCCTTGACGTCTTCCTGTGGGTCTTCTTCAACCTATTGCTAATGGTGAGCGTCCTTGTACACATCTTTCCATGGACTTCATTGTCGAGCTCCCTGTTTCCAATGGCAATACTGTTATCCTTATGGTGGTTGACCGTTTTTCTAAAATGTTACATTGCATTCCCTTGAAGAAGTTGCCTACTGCTCAGGAGCTTGCTTCAATTTTTGCCCGGGAGGTCTTCTGTTTACATGGGTTACCCAAGAAGATAGTGTCGGACCAGGGTAGCCAGTTTGTCTCCAGATTTTGGCGTTCCTTTTGTGCTCAAATGGGGATCCAGCTTTCCTTCTCCTCGATATCACCCTCAATCCAATGGGGCTATGGAATGGTCTAATTAAGCTCTGGAACAGCTCCTCCATTGCTATGTCTCAGATCACCACAATAATTGGTCTGAACTGTTACCTTGGGCAGAGTTTGCTCGTAATAGTGCTATTAATGCTTCCTCCAAGTTATCCCCGTTCATGGTGAATTATGGGTTTCAACCATCCTTGTTGCCCGATTCTTTCATGTCTCAGGGTATTCCGGCTTTGGAGGAGCATCTCTGGCAACTCCGTTCCACGTGGGTGCAGATTCAGGATTGCCTTCATCGTTCTATGCAGCGCCAAAAGTTCCAGGCCGATCGTAGGCATCTGCCCATGCCTTGCTACCAGGTTGGTGAGAGAGTTTGGCTGTCCTCCCGCAACTTGAACCTTCGTGTTCCTTCCAATAAACTGGCTCCCTGTTATGTTGGTTCTTTTCGAATACTCCGACGGGTCAATCCTGTGGCCTACGCTCTTGACCTTCCTCCTGCAATGCGCATCTCCAATGTTTTTCATGTCTCCCTCTTGAAACCATTGGTTTGTAATCGGTTTACCACTGTGTTGCCTCGTCCCCGTCCTATCTTTTTTGACAACTATGAGGAGTATGAGGTCAGCAGCATTATTGACTTTTGTATGTCCAGGGGCCACGTACAGTATTTGGTTCACTGGAGGGGCTATGGTCCGGAGGAGCATTCATGGGTTCCCTCCTCTGATGTTCATGCTCCCGCCCTCCTCCGTGCCTTCCATGCCGGTTTCCCCAATAAGCCTTTTGTCCTCCCGCGGGGGAGGGTACTGTCAGGGTTTTTTCTCTGTTTTGTTTGCCATGTGCTGCTCTTGGAAAGTGTTGTTCCTTTTGGCTATCTCTTCTGCTAGAAGAGTTTCCGAATTATCTTCTCTTTCTTGTGAGTCTCCTTTTCTGATTTTCCATCAGGATAAGGCAGTTTTGCGGACTTCATTTAAATTTTTACCTAAAGTTGTGAATTCTAACAACATTAATAGGGAAATTGTTGTTCCCTCTGTCTCTGATCTTTACATTCTCTGGATGTTGTAAGAGCTTTAAAATATTATGTTGAAGCTACTAAAGATTTCAGGAAGACTTCTAGTCTATTTGTTGTCTTTTCTGGTCCTAGGAAAGGTCAGAAAGCTTCTGCCATTTCCTTGGCATCCTGGTTAAAGCTTTTGATTCATCAGGCTTATTTGGAGTCGGGTCAGGCCCCGCCTCAGAGAATCACAGCTCATTCTACTAGATCAGTTTCCACTTCGTGGGCTTTTAAGAATGAAGCTTCAGTTGATCAGATTTGCAAAGCAGCTACTTGGTCTTCTTTGCATACATTTACAAAATTCTACCGTTTTGATGTATTTGCCTCTTCGGAATCAGTTTTTGGTAGAAAAGTTCTTCAGGCAGCTGCTTCAGTTTGATTCCTCTGCTTATGTTTTAAGTTTTTTTTCTTTTCAATTATGAGAAAAACTTATTTCTTTGGATGTGGATTTAATTTTTTCAGCGGAAAATGGCTGTTTTTATTTTTATCCCTCCTTCTCTAGTGACTCTTCTGTGGAGTACCACATCTTGGGTATTACTATCCCATATGTCACTAGCTCATGGACTCTTGCCAACTACATGAAAGAAAACATAATTTATGTAAGAACTTACCTGATAAATTCATTTCTTTCATATTGACAAGAGTCCATGAGGCCCACCCTTTTTATGGTGGTTATGTTTTTTTGTATAAAGCACAATTATATTTCCAGTTTCTTTTTTTTATGCTTTTTACTCCTTTTTCTATCACCCCACTACTTGGCTATTCATTAAACTAAATTGTGGGTGTGGTGAGGGGTATATTTATAGGCATTTGAGGTTTGGTAAACTTTGCCCCTCCTGTTAGGATTGCATATCTCATACGTCACTAGCTCATGGACTCTTGCCAATATGAAAGAAATAAATTTATTAGGTAAGTTCTTACATAAATTATGTTTTTGCCGTGAAGTGACCATCCCACAAGTTATACATCGTCCCATATACACACCGACATGGAGTATTGCGCAGGCTGGACCTGCTCTAGTATTATTTTTCACAATATTCCCATTTTACAATGCCATGCATGTCATATTTTAGTGATAGGGAACATTCTCATATTGTAGGCAGTTTATGTTGTGCAAACTTTACTAGTTTTGTTCCTTTTGTTATATGTGTGTATAAGTCCTACTTATACTATGGACTTCTTTTTATGTGCTATCTTAGCTTTCAAAACGGAGGCTTTGGATCTATAAAATATTTTACTTGGTTCACTCTTCATAGTATATATACAGTGGGGAAAAAAAGTATTTAGTCAGCCACCAATTGTGAAAGTTCTCCCACTTAAGAAGATGAGAGAGGCCTGTAATTTTCATCATAGGTATACCTCAACTATGAGAGACAAAATGTGGAAACAAATCCAGACAATCACATTGTCTGATTTGGAAAGAATTTGCAAATTATGGTGGAAAATAAGTATTTAGTCAATATCAAAAGTTCATCTCAATACTTTGTTAAATATCCTTTGTTGGCAATGACAGAGGTCAAACGTTTTCTGTAAGTCTTCACAAGGTTGTCACACACTGTTGCTGGTATGTTGGCCCATTCCTGCATGCAGATCTCCTCTAGAGCAGTGATGTTTGGGGGCTGTCGCTGGGCAACACGGACTTTCAATTCCCTCCAAAGGTTTTCTATGGGGTTGAGATCTGGAGACTGTCTAGGCCACTCCAGGACCTTGAAATGCTTCTTACGAAGCCACTCCTTCATTGCCAGGGTGGTATGTTTGGGTTACTCAATGAGATCCATAAGTGATCTCCTATGTTCACAGTTACCTTCTTTTGCTTTAATGTTTTCTTTTTCTTCTGGAGGTCCAAGAGTGGCCTATTGTGTCATTTAGAAGGTTTCTAGGTGATTGGCATCCTACCTATATAAGGTTCACATGGCACATATTAGCTCTGTTCTTCTTTGTTTATTTTATTGTTTGTACCTTCTGTGAAACCGAAATTTTATCTCATGTGTCAGGTGAATCTACTCTTTGTTTATGATGTTGTATGCCTTCAAATGAACCTCAAATAAAATATAAAATAAAAAAAATTAAAAAATCAGTCCATTTCACACTGGATAATGAACATCCATCTACATCTGCAGCAGCTGTGAGGAGTGTACAGCCGCTATCACAATCTACGCCTTTTAATAAAACCTTTAAAACAACAGAAAATCATTGCGGTAAGTTACCATGTATAACACCAATAAGTGTATTAACCCATAGGCATGATATTACTGATAGAAGTATTAAATGCGTGCCTTAAAAACGAGTGTGTGAATATAGCGCATGTATTACAAAACCATAACTAAAAGAGCTAGGATACCTTTGCACGATGTTACAAATGATACAACATTGCATTTTAAGAAACAAATTATGTACACAACAGACTGAGACTGTAACAAGTACAGAAATATCAGAGGACCCTATGCCGACTCGCCAGAAACACCAGTTATGAAGCAGCGGTCTAAAGACAGCTGCTCTATAACCTGTCGGTCTGCTCTGAGCAGGCGGACAGACATCGCCGCAATTCAACCCGATCGAGTACGATCGGGTTGATTGACACTCCCCTGCTGGCGGCCAATTGGCTGTGAGCCTGCAGGGGGCGGCGTTGCACCAGCAGCTCACAAGAGCTGCTGGTGCAAAGCTGAATACGGAGAGCGTATTGCTCTCCGCATTTAGCGAGGTCTGTCGGACCTGATCCGCACTGTCGGATCAGGTCTGATGGACCTTTGTTAAATAGGCCTCTCTACCAATTATTTTAAGAGAGACTGAAAACACATGGCATTGGTTTGGTGTTACAAATACTGACCGCCATTGACACGGTGATAGTTGCATTTCACAAGATAAATTCTGCAATTCAGAAAGCACTACTTTTATAAACATTTTAAGAGATAGGGGCATATTTATCAATGTGCGAATGGACATAATACAAAGTAGTGTATCATGTCTACCGCACTTCGATAAATGCCGACAGCATATGCTGTCTCCATTTATCATTGCACCAGCAGTTCTTGTAAACTTCTGGTGCAATGCTGGCCGCTAACGGGGTGTCAATCAACCTGATCGTATTCGATTGGGTTGATTTCTGTCCGCGGCCTCAGAGCAGGTGGACAAGTTATGGAGCAGCAGTCTTTAGAACACTGCTTCATAACTTCTGTTTCCGGCGAGCCTGAAGGCTCTCCGGAAACAAGAGGCATCAAGCTACTGTCAGGGTGCCAGGAATCAGACTGAGACGAGAAGTGCAAAAATAATCACACCTTTATTAATAACAAAAAATAATAAAAAGTCCACAAGTCAAATAACAGCCAGGAGTCAAAACCAGAGCTGTTAGTCAGACTAAGTCAAGAGCCAAAGCGAGTAGTCAGACGAGCTGGAATCAAGAACAAGGAGAACAGCAGAGTCAGGAACAAGCCAGGGATCATGAACCAGGAGGGACGTCAGACAGCCAGGTAATACACAGAAACTGGAACTCACAAACAGGTCTGAGACAAGGGCAAAGCATACTGAACAGAGGCCCTTTAAATAATAAGTGACATCACAATTCTGAGACTGCAACCTGTCTCACATGGATGATGTACACCAGTCTGGCCATAAAAGGCGTGCAGGAAATGAGCAGCATCACACACTATGCACCAGAGTCAGCAGTGAGTAAAATGGCTGCCAGCAGCACATGGCAAACAAAGCAGGGAAAAAACACTGGCAGCTCCATACGGAGCTTGATAAATATGCCCCATAGACTTGACAAATCTATAGAGTTTTTAACAAAGGCGTAAAATTACTTGGAAATATAAATAGTCATACAACAACTACAAAACAAAATGCTAAAGATCAGACATATTGGTTTTGGTACACTCAGTCATGTGGTCATTTGAAAAGTATTTGGCACATTGTTAAGAAGTGTTACATACTGCTTAAACAACTCATATTATAGTATTGTAAATCAATGTGCTACATTAAGAGTAAAACTTGACAGCTCAAAGGAGTTTTTGGACAAGGAATTACAACTACTTGATAAAGCGTGACTATGCATGGCAAAATATACAAGTTTGTGATAGACAGAAACTGACAGGGCAACTTCTTAAGTCAGTGAAAAGAGCAATAAATTCTGACAGGTCTAAGACGTTATAGAACACCTACCTATTTGATAAATAATGTTGGTGATGGCATACATAATCTAGAACATGTAGAATCAGCACATAACGCTTTACCCAATGCACAAGTTGTGATACACAGCCCCATATAAAACCACCTATAGAAATTGAAAATAATCTTCAAAATCCTGCACAGCATGATACAACTCCTAACCAACATGTATTTTTAGAACGCGTTGCACAATATCAAAGTACTCGTAGTACTTATAATGCTGTGGAGTATTTTGAATATTTTCATTTTTAAAATCTAGACAGAATACAGTCTTTTGATGTTGCAATACACACCGTATGTGATGCTATACAGCATATGTTGAATGATATGAGAGATATAGGGCCTCACGATATGGTACAATTAAGATTAGAGGGTGGTGGACTAAATAGACCTTTATACTAAGCGCTGTAAGGATTTGTTAAATGCTGAAACTATTTTGAATGATGTGGCTTATCTTTTACAGAGCAACGCTGAGTTTCTTGGTGATGATAGTTTGAGACTTGTAATAATTGTAAGGAATAGAGTTGGGGGTGATACACCATAGACGTTTGAGATCAATATCATATACTTGTATCATAAGGAAAAAAAGAAGTTTTCTATTTGATTTTAACAATGACAGTGTGACAGACTCTGGATCCACCGTCAAGTTATCCCTGCCAAAGGGACCTTCTTCAACCCCCGGAACCTGTAGTAGTAGTAGTACTAGAAAGTGATAGCAATTAGCCAACCCTAATAACCAGGCAAGACCAGTATTAAGGTGAAACAAGAACTGTTTTATTCAGACAAATGCACAGTATTTATACACAATTGCCATATGTTAAGAGCCTAATCCCATTAAGAGAACAATACCCCCCCTCCAAACAGCCTGGCGCTTCATAGAAGCCATAGGAACAGAGATACCCACAGAGCATATAGTGTGTAGTTTTCAGGGTGATCCAGATGGAGTGGTGGCCATTCCAGGGTATCATTTCAGAGCCCCTGGCCCCCATATGTCACAGTCCAAAAAGCATCATGATCCATTGCTGGGGACCAGAGCGGCAGCCTGGTAAAGGTACTCAGGAATAGTCCAATGTGGGGGTGTCAAAAACCCCAGGTTCCTGAGTGATCTCCCTCTCAGTAGTCACCCCACCCCATGTCCCATCAAATGCATGACAAGTCCCTAAAAGAGCGGAGCTCTGGAGCAATGGGCTTCCGGAGCGACCTGGGTTAAAAGCCAGTGGATATCTTTGGCGGTCCCGGTGAATAGTTCCATAAGATTCCGGCTGGGACCCAGTAAGGTGGAAAGGGGGTAAAGCAGGGTAGCAATCGACTCTTTCAGGGCAAAGATTAGTCACTGCAACAACAAAGGTTACTGGGAGAAATGCAAAATAATCAAAATGGGAAAAAGGATCGCTCTAGCAGCCTGGTATCCATGACAGTTACAATATGTTGAACAAAAATAAGAACATAGAGGCGCTTGTGTGTATCAGTAGTAAACGGTGTAGGAAAATTGCAGAAAAATCCCTGTGCCAGGGTACTCACATTTCCCAGGAGCACTCAGACATTGCTATTAGAAGCAGGCTGGATATTTTTACAGCAACCCAGCATACTGTTCTGTCGAGTGCAAACACTCCCAAGTATAGAAACCCAGGATAGCAGGAGCTCAGGAATCACAGGAGCACACAGCTGCAGAGTTTCCAACAGCTTATTACTTCCAGTGGAAGTGATTGGTAAAGGAAAAGCAAGGAAGGTTCCAGTTAAAAAAGGTTCAACAACCAATTTATTAAAAAATCATAAAAACATGTTAAAAACAGGAACCAAAATAGGTAGGGTGTAGTGGCAACACCCCCCTAAAAATGCTACGCGTTTCTCAGCGCTTCAAACGCTGTTTCATCAGGCATACAAATAAGGCTATAGTTAGCCTTTATATACACATGCTTTACTAAACCTTTACCAATCAAAAAGAGCACCTGAGAACCACCCTCACAGAGGAGTGGTCTCCTCAAATTAACCCTTTGTTTGGAACACATATTCTCATCCATAATGTTGAAATAGATCTATCTATAGTGTATAAAATGTTTATTTTAGAAGACTTCAATTTAATAAAATCTTTAAAGTATAAATACTGTAATTCAATACTAAATTGTGTTACAAAGAAAGAATATATATATATATATATATATATATAAATAATTGTGACTTTGTATCATTATTAGGAAAAGTATGATCAACTGAGATCCATAGGGAAATTAAATAAATTAACACTTTAATAGTGTCAGTATCCCCTAAACTAACCAAAAGAAAAAAGGATCAAGAGTATAATGTGTATTCTCGAATCCAAATCTATATGTGATGTGGAAAAAATAATGAAGGTGCAGTGTTTTACTTATTGTAAGGCACGCTGATAACGTGTAGTGTTAGAATTGAGAATGAACGTGCTAAACGAAGTGTTTTATTAAATTGAAGTCTTCTAAAATAAACATTTTATACACTATAGATAGATCTATTTCAACATTATGGATGAGACTATGTGTTCCAAACAAAGGGTTAATTTGAGGAGACCACTCCTCTGTGAGGGTGGTTCTCAGGTGCTTTTTTGATTGGTAAAGGTTTAGTAAAGCATGTGTATATAAAGGCTAACTATAGCCTTATTTGTATGCCTGATGAAACAGCGTTTGAAGCGCTGAGAAACGCATGGCATTTTTTAGGGGGGTTTTGCCACTACACCCCACCTATTTTGGTTCCTGTTTTTAACATGTTTTTATGATTTTTTAATAAATTGGTTGTTGAACCTTTTTTTTATTTTAATATTTTTATTGAGGACAAGGAGTATACACTATATATAGACAAAATACAAAATAATATCCATCAATCTTAACAAGAGTAAATATGTTGAATTAAAGTCCTCGTTTTTCTTCCCCAAATTTTAAATATTAGGTCACACTCTGACCTTTTCAAGTGATTTTGATAAAGTGCTGGGGATGTTATAACTCAAGAACAAAGGAAATCAGCATCCTGTTTAAATGAGAACGTTGCAGATGTGATATAAGCAGATTGTAGTCCAGATGCTGAGACCAGAGCTAAACATAGTATACACACATAACGTATCGACACAAACTATTAACCATGGAACAATTATAATATATATTAATAGAACTTACTGTTGTAAATTAATACCATAAAATAATAAACTACGCCTGTAGATTTTTTAAATAAGTGATGCATAACTACTTTAGAATGAGAGACTTCCCACTCATACAGGCTAATCTATAGACTCAGTCTGAGAGCATAAATTGATTTTCCATATTTATAAGGTAAGCTAAAAGGAAAAGGGTGTTTAACTATAGGTTAGTTGCTATGCTAATCAATTATATATATATATATATATATGTATGTATATATATATATTTTATATATATATATATATATATATATATATATATATATATATATATATATATATATATATATATATGAAGATGGCGTTAATGACCCTAGGTGCAGTATTCTGTATATGTTATGTCTATCTCACGGTCCCGGCCGCAGACAACCAGATAAGGCAACGTTAATGTGTCTGCACCACCGCCTAATTTAGCTTTCCATAAATTCTGACGGACCACCTTCTGTGTAATTTGAGTAATGTTTTACCCAGGGGCCCTCCCTAACCCCCAGAACACACATCTGTCTACAAAGTATGAAGGAGAACGAGGGCGCATTGCTAAACAACTATATATGTATGCTAGATTAGAACTTCAGACAAGTTAAATGCATGACTTGTAAGCAAGTTAATGGAGATACTACTTTTCTCCACCCTTCTGTTGTATATAAGGAACTGTGGTGGGTATGTATACAGAAGAATTAAAATGAACAATATATAACAAAACATTGCCACCCGAACAACCCCAGAACCCCATGTGCATAGATAACAACATTCTAAGACAGAACAAAACTTTTATACTTAGAATATGTCCAGATTAAAATACTTAGCTAAAGTCCCAATAATCACCACTCTGTTTGCTCTATATGGCGTCTGCTAGACAACAGCAAACATTCATAATAGGTGTCCCATCTTAGTTTTGATCTTGGAGCGTTCAAAGATGAGCTGATTTGTCTTCTGCGCTGTTTTGTGGGATCCATATCTTGTCAAGAAGATTTCTGGATGATCGCCAAAACTCAGAGAGCTTGATACCTCAGAGATCACGGTCCCCCCTGGGCTCCCCCCAGGATTCCAAGGCAGTTCTGCTGATTCCAATTTGAGCCCGCTCTGATAAAGCAGACTTGCTATCTCCAGGTGGTGTCCATATGTTTCCTCCGCACCTCCTTTATATCCTTTACTGCTGCGTCTCATAACTTCCATTTTTTCGAGCGCCATCTTGGATTGATGGCTACGCTGCTGCAGCTCATCCCTCTGATGAGAGAATACACGCTGTACCTGGGCTTTTCCGGTAAACGTGTATCTGCGTGTTAAGAACGGTAACCCTTGTGGGCTCCGTGTATAGTTCGGATCTCTGGCCCATAGTTTGCTGTGTAGTTTGCACCAGGTCTGTAACTATGGGTATTTTTGTTATAAGAAGTTGTAGCTCGCTCTCAGACAGCGCCTTTTCTATTAGTGGTTGAAAGAGTTCTTCTAGCTTGGTGAAAAGAAAGTCCAATCTATCAAGAAGAGGTTTACCTCGCATTGTGGCTGTAGAGATTAGCATCCTGATTTTTATTGTGCTGCGTAGGAGTCCACTGTGAGCAGCAGCGTTGTAAAAAGTTGCAGGCAATCTAATGCGTCGACACTAAGCAAAAGTGCAAACAGCTCTGGTCATTCACCCCAGGGGAGTCCGGGGGGGAGGCGCCGCCTGTAGAGTCGCTGCCACAACAGGCCTCAGGAGTCCTTTTCCGGCTCTGGGATCATTAATACAGCAAGCTTAATGTTTATAATGTGAGTAGTCTTGTATGTTCACAAGACCAGTCGTGTAGGCTCTCGTTGCTGTAAATATTAAGCAATAACCGGCGGATTATAAACTCTTCACCCGGAGCTCTAGAAATATGCGACCGTTCAGAGCCGCTTCTTGGACACGCCCCTGTTGAACCTTTTTTAACTGGAACCTTCCTCGCTTATCCTTTACCAATCACTTCCACTGGAAGTAATAAGCCGTTGGAAACTCTGCATCTGTGTGCTCCTGTGATTCCTGAGTTCCTGCTATCCTGGGTTTCTATACTTTTGAGTGTTTGCACTCGACAGAACAGTAAGCTGGGTTGCTGTAAAAATATCCAGCCTGCTTCTAATAGCACTGTCTGAGTGCTCCTGGGAAATGTCAGTACCCTGACACAGGGATTTCTCTGCAATTTTCCTACACCGTTTACTACTGATACACACATGCGCCTCTCTATGTTCCAGATTATTTGTCACTAAGTTGTAAAGAGAGTGCTGCACCATTTTGGATTTCCAGAGGCATTCCCTTATTGGAGGAAAAGATTTAAAAACTTTCAGATGCTCCAGACATCATATGTTTTGGGACTTTACTATTTAAATCCATGAGGTTTGCATATCTATATCCAGTGGGTGTTTACGCATAGATTGTAAATTTTATTTCTTTCATATGAACGTTTTAAGAATACCACTCAATCTAATCATAATCATATATATGTACCAATAATATCACTCTATACCATTGTGAATATTTCTACAATTGTTTATAATTTTATACATCTATATTGATTCATTGATTATATTGACATTTGTAGGTTGGAATTTTACTGGTGTATTTTTATTGTGAATAGCGCCCTCTATTGGAAGTGATTATCTTTAGTCCTTCTGTGTAAACAGTTACAATATGACAGGGCAGAGGGGACAAGGGAGAACCCGCAGCATAGCCTGCCCAGAACTCCAAAGTAATCTTGTAGCAATTTTATTAGTGAAAAACAGCAACGTTTCTGGGTCACAGCCCCTTATTCAAGCATGAATAAGGGTGAATTATATTAGAGGCAATCTTTAATCAAAGCTACCCATAAAAGGCAAACCACTGGAGTCCAGCAATATGTTTGTTGTGGTGATAGCAGTGGAAGACACTTTGCTAGAGACAGATGTTTGGTGAACCTTGGAATGAAGCTGGGGTTATCCTGACAGGATGCCGTGTGTGTGTGGTTATTAATGATCTACGGGCCCTGTATGCTCTTCAGCTATACAGTCCGCAAAATAAACTCAAGGCTTGATCATCAGTTTTCTGACCTCCTAGATGGATCCTATAGCTTCCCCTCCACACACACATATATATATATATATATATATATATATATATATATATATATATATATATATATATATAACTTAAATTATGCTTACCTGATAATTTTCTTTTCTTCAGATGGAAAGAGTCCACAGCTGCATTCATTACTTTTGGGAAATAAGAACCTGGCCACCAGGAGGAGGCAAAGACACCCCAGCCAAAGGCACAATTACTCCTCCCACTTCCCTCATCCCCCAGTGATTCTGCAGAGGAACAAGGAACAGTAGAGGAAATACCAGGGTGAAAAGGTGCAAGAAAAATAAAAAATAAGAGACGCCCCACAGAACAAATACGGGTGGGGTGCTGTGGACTCTTTCCATCTAAAGAAAAGAAAATTATCAGGTAAGCATAATTTAAGTTTTTCTTCATAAATGGAAAGAGTCCACAGCTGCATTTATCACTTTTGGGAAAACAATACCCAAGCTATGAATGCAAAAACGGGAGGGTACAATAAACCAGGCCTGAAAAAAAACACAACCCAACCAAACCCCACTTTGTCAGAGCCGGGCAAAAAAAATAGAAGGAAAAGGCCCCAAGGACACTGACCCACAGATAGTACGAAGGCCTAAGAGACCGCAAAGCAGACTCACTGAACCAACACTCCTCCAGGAGAACCGTCGCCCAGCAGTCAGTCCCCACACAACCCTTAGTAGTACAGTACCAAAATCCCCAAAAGGGAGAGGACAAGGGTGAACCAAAGGGATACCCAAAAGGTACAGCAAAATCCAATAACGGAAAGCCCTCTTCAAAAGAAGGCCAAGACCACAGAGACCCGAATGGATCCCGAGAACAAGGGGAGATGACGTCCAACCCTCAAGGAGCAACCGGGCATCACCCAGGAGAAGAAACATCTCCCAAATATCATGCAACAGCACCGAAAAAACAGCTGAAGACAAAGTCCTCAAAACATCAGAACTCAGAGACTGAGCAAACAGAAAAATTACAAGTAGCAAACTCAGAAGATAAATATCTGAGTCCAGTAACACGCTGCCATCCGTAGGAAGACACTGAGAAAACACTCTCTGTAAGGAAAAAGCGGCCAAACAAACTAGCAGATTGCCCAACCTCCAAGGCAGAGGACACACTCCAGACAATCCAGGCCACCAGACCTACTCACAGATCTCAAAGGGGAAGAGGCACAGAACCTCTAACAAAAAGGTCCACTGGCATCCCCAAGATCTGGGGATAAACAACAGATCTCAGATCCTACACCTAGCCGGACCAGCCTAAGCAACAGCAGATCTGAAAGCAAGGAACAGAAAGGAACCCCAAGACTGGCCCCAAAAGGGCGGAAGAATGGACACAGCCACTTCAACCTAAAGACAATCGAGGAGGCGTTAGACCCAAAGAGATCTAGCAAAGCCACCCGACTAAGTCTCAATGCGGAGCCAACAGCTCCCCAGATGGAAAGGAACAACTCAAAGAGCAGCCCAATCCCCAAACCAGATAAAACATCTGTTCCAACCTCCTGAACACAGGAGAGGCCCCTAAAAAAGGAACCACACCTCCGTAAGGAGGACAACGAGCCCCCTGAAGAGGAGAGCGTCGATAAACACCTGCCTATAAGACAGGAAGTCGTAGGAAGAACCGAGAGGACACAAGGCCACATCACTCACGAACACGGAAAGAACCCCTTAAAACACCATTGTGCAAGCACACATACAAGGTGCAAAAGTGACAGCTGAGCAACCGCAAACCTTCCATTTACTAGGCAGGAAAGCCCACCATCAGGTCACATTAGTTGGCTGTCCCAAAGGAACCGTATCATCCGGCACAAGACAAGCCCCAAGAAGCCCCGGCTCTCATTAAATCTGGCCAAGTTGTAAAACTGAACAGCCAGAACAAGGGCTAAGCTAACATGATTGTGCTTGAAAAGCGCGGCTAATCCCCCTCAAGGGACACAAGGCGCTGCTCATTTTATCAACCTCGAAAGGAGGAAGGCTGAGTAGACCTCACTGAGGATCAAACTAGCAATCCTCGGTTTGCTAAAGTACAGAGTAGCCACAGAGCATTAGTATGCTGAGCTAGCTGTGCAGCTAGCCATAAGCTCTATACACAAGGGGAACAGTGAGGATAAGTCACCCGAACAGAGCAACATAAAGCCTCCACATCACCTCAGATTCAAAATCATAGGACAGTAAAACATGGGCTTAGATGCCACCTGGATGGCAATACCCTAACCCTATGAGTGGAAAACCAAGAAGGAGATGCAGAGCATTCCCTTTTTTTCCATTATTTTATTGTTGGTGATCCATGTCGGGGTACAAAAATAAAAATGAGGAGGTTAATACATTAATAACATAAATAACATAATTAGGGAAGAATACAAAACACCCTTATACAGGCAACAGAAAAAAAGAACACGAATATTAGGTTGAATATTTATTAACCTACCCTGGTCAGTCTTACCCAGTGTAAACCCCCCTAGTTAAAAAAAATATCTGAACCATACCACCATGTTACCACGGATAGCGGAGCAACTAACATCATAATATCCTTTCATGGCGATTGGTGCCGCATCTTATTAACCCCCAAATGGATACCATTTTCTGATCAGAATTTAAAAAGAAGGAAAGAAAGAGAGGACAAGGAGGAAAGAAAAAAACACGAGAATCCCCTGGACTCGCTCCCTCCTGGGAACCCTCTACCCACCAAAATGAATATGTTATTACTAGTATTTGGACAGGTGGCCATAAAAATTCAAGTTCCCTTTCTCTCTGATCTTAATAATTCATAATATTAAACCTCTCTGCAAATGACTCTTAAAAAGGGATACAGTATCTGTTTCTGGATCTGTAGTGTATAGGTTTTAATTACAGGTAACCATCCTAGTAAAATCTTTTTATTTTATTTTCCTTAGCGGCCTTCATATGATAAGATTCAAATATAATTTGGTTTTGAACTTCTTTAATTATCATTGACAAAGAGGGCGCTGATGTGGCTTTCCAATTTTTTACTATAAGATGTCTTACCAGTAATATAAGTGTATTTAATATTTTATCTTGTATACCGATATCAATTATTTGTGTTTTTAAAAGAATAACCATTTCAGGGGTCAAATGTAAGTTTATCTTGTAAAGTTTATTTATCCAGAAAGCAAGCTTCTCCCAGATCTACGTAATCTTAGGACAAAAATAAAACATGTGAAGTATATCTGCTTTCGGATAGGATCACCGAGGGCATCTAGATATTTGGGATGGAAACATTTTCATTAAACGAGCCAGGGTAATATAACAATTATTAATAAGTTTAATATGTGATTCCTTCCAGCTCATAGATATCACTATTTTTTTAGTAGCGGATAAGCTTGCATACATTCTAGAGAGATCAATATTAGAGAAAAAAAATTTAATTTATCATAGGTCTTATTAAAGAAGACCAGGCTTTGCTTAGCTAGCAAAATATCGTATAAGAGAGAGATAGATGTAAAACCTGCTAAATATTGTTGTGTACACATTTTAATATCGAACCAGGCCTCAAATTGTTGTTATGTAGTTATTATGCAAATACTGTGACTCTGTTTGTTTATGGTAATATTGCATTGCCTTATACTTCCTGTTTCCTGTTCCTACCTCTGACCTGGATGTAGTTATTTAGTTCAATATGATTCCTCATACTAACAGCTTGTAGTGTCTTTATTTCTATACATGAAACATGGTGTCAGAAGTAACTAAAATCAGGACTGAGCCTCTTGTTTGGAAAACAGCAGCTTTAAGATACAGCACAGCTTTGTGAGTTACAGCCTAAAACTTTTTTTTCTTCTTCTGATATTTAAGAGCTTAGAGACTTAAACACAATATGACTGCCATGAATTGCATACCTCCCCCAGAGGGAATGAGAATTAGTGGGGATTGCAGCAGCAATTGGGAAACTTTCAGAGCTGAATTTGTTATTCCCTAGCTACAGGGTTGAATGAGAAATCTGCAGCAGTGCAGGCAGCAACTCTGAGAAGAGTCATGGGCAGTGAATCCAGGCATGTGTATAAGCACAATCTGACTGTCACAGCAGAGCAGAAAGAGAATGTTACAACCATATTAGATGCACAGGAAGCTTATTTTAAACCTGCTAAAAATGTTATATATGAAAGGTATATATTTGGATGCTGCAAACAAGAAGAGGGAGAATCTCTTGATAACTTTGTTACACGCTTCAGAGAAAAGGCAGCAACTTGTGAATATGGTACACTAAGAGATGAATTAATAAGGGACAAAATTGTTCTTGGTGTAGCTAGTGAGAGCACGCACAGGCGTCTACTAAGAGAACATGACTTAACTTTAAACACAGCCATTGAAACGTGCCGTACAGCAGAGCTCACTGACAGACGTCTGAAAGTTATGGAACAGGACAGACAGCACACAACAGCATAAACATTGCAATGCAACGACAACACATAAGCAAACTGCAGCAGCAACACCGCCTGTTTAGCACAAATGCTGCAAACCCTACAGCATGCAAATATTGTGGGACTGTGCATCAAAGAATTAAAGAGCAATGTCCAGCTTATGGGAAGTCTTGTAGGTCTTGTGGAAGAACAAATCACTTTGCTAACGTTTGCTTGTCAAGTAAAAGACCGCCATCACTAGAAAAGTTATACACCATTGAGAATACATCTGCTTATGAGGAAGAGCCACACACCGCTGAAGTGATATACAGTAGTGAATTGATCGGCACTGTGCAAGCCAGAGGAAAGAAATGGTTTGTCACTTTAAATTTAAATAATAAGCCCCAATCCTGCCAGCTTGATTCAGGAGCAACATGTGATGTAATGTGTTTGAGAAACAAAATGATGTTAGCACCAGAAGTGTGTCTACTGCAAAGTGACACCAGGCTAAAGTTATACTCAGGTGAGATTATGAAATCTCTAGGAATCTTCAGGATAGAATGTGTCATATGTGGAAGGACACACAAGCTAGAGTTTGAAATTGTGTAAGCCTTCCAAAAGCCACTGTTATCCGGCTCAACCTGTGAGTGTCTAGGGATGATGCATTTCTCTATGCCCGCAGAGCTCAACGTGATGGACAATCAATTCAAAGAGCCCTTGACAAAACGTTTGCTATTAAAGGAATTTAGTGATGTTTTTACTGGGCCAGTAGAATCTGTACCAGGGGAAGTTCATTTTGACCTTGACATGAGTATCCCTCCAGTACAATACGCACCTCGCAATGTGCCAGTAGCCATAAAACAGGCAGTTAAGGCGCAGCTTGACCAGTATGAGGCTGATGGACATTTAGCAACAGTGACTGAACCAACTAATTTGATAAGTAACATGGTGATTGTAAAGAAGCCTGATAAGCTAAGAATATGCATAGATCCCAAATTATTGAATCAGGCACTGAGGCGATCTCACTACATCATGCCAACTCTCGAGGATGTTTTGTACAAGCTGCCTAAGGCACGTCTGTTCACGTTTGTTGATGCCCGTGATGCATTTTTACAATGTAAGTTGGATAATGCAAGTAGCTACATGACAACCTTCTGGACTCCCTGGGGCAGAAAAAGATGGCTCAAGTTGCCTTTTGGAGTATCATTTGCACCAGAGGTGTATCAACGTAAACAACATGAACTATTGTCTGGACTCAGTGGTATCGAACCAATAGCTGATGACATCCTTGTTGTTGGCTATGGGGACACAGATAGGGAAGCAGAGCAAGATCATGATGGCAAACTATTGGAACTAATGAATCATTGTAGGCAGGTGAAACTAAGACTTGGCATGAAAAAACTGCAATTCAAGGTAAAAGAGGTCCGCTTCCATGGATACATACTATCCTTTGAGGGTTTGAAGGCTGACCCAGAAAAAATCAGAGCTATATTGGATATGCTACAGCCGGCAAATGTAAAATCCCTGCAGCGCTTTATAGGATTTGTTACCTACCTATTAAAGTTCCTACCACACCTCTCAGAGGTTTGCGAGCCGTTGAGAATGCTTCTGGACAAGGATGCAGTTTGGCATTGGCTTCCTAAGCATGATAATGCAGTGCAGGACATCAAACGTTTGGTCACTGATACACCTGTCCTGAAGTACTATGACGTTACAAAACCTGTAACTATTCAAAGTGATGCAAGCAAAAGTGGACTAGGGTGTTGCCTATTGCAAGCTGACCAGCCTATCGCTTTTGCTTCAAGGGCACTGACCCTTACTGAGCAAAACTATGCACAAATCGAAAAGGAATGTCTGAGTATTGTGTTTGCCTGCCAGCGCTTTCATCACTACCTCTATAGTCGTGACGAGATCACGGCAGAAACTGACCATAAGCCTCTGATATCTATTTTCAAGAAACCACTTTTGTGTGCACCAAAACGTCTACAGAGCATGTTGCTCAAATTACAAAATTATTGTCTAAATGTTGTCTATAAACCTGGACCTGAAATGTACATTAGTGACACTCTTAGCAGAGCTACAGCAGCAAGTGGTACACCTGAGAGTGCACAACACACAGTTTGCAATGTTCAACAGGATCTGGATGTCCTGTCTCAGATTAATCATTCAGACTATTTAAACGTTACAGACCAACGATTGCTTCAGATAAGACAGCACACAGAAATTGACGAGAGTTTGCAAGCACTTAAGTATGTTGTTCTGAATGGTTGGCCAGATTCAAAGGCAGAGGTGCCATTCATTGTAAGAGAATATTGGACTTTCCGAGACGAAATCTGCATTCAGGATGGTGTACTGTACAAGGGGTCAAGGGTCATCATTCCTAAATCGTTAAGATCGGAGATGCTGACGCGTATTCATGCCAGTCACATTGGTGGTGAAGCATGCTATAGACAGGCACAAGATACCCTATATTGGCCTAACATGAAAATGAGATTAGAGACTTTGTTAGCCGTTGTTCAGCATCCAATGAATATGCGCAGGCACAACAGAAAGAACCCATGATGTCACATGTGCTGCCCACACGGCCTTGGCAAATTGTAAGCATGGATTTACTGAATTATGCTGGGCAAGATTTTCTACTAATCGTTGATCACTACTCTGACTTTTGAGAGATTGAGCTCCTTCCCGATCTGTCTGCTGAAACTACAATCAAGCATTGTAAAGCACAGTTTGAACGTCATGGACAGCCAGACATGGTCATCTCAGATAATGGACCTCAGTTTGCATGTGAGCAATTCAGATGGTTCTCTACAGATTTGGGGTTTGAGCATCTTACCTCTTCCCCGCGGCACCCTCAAGCTAATGGCAAAGCGGAATCAGCTGTAAAGATAGTGAAGAATCTTTGCAAAAAGGCTAAGTATGAAGGTAATAACCCATGGAAAGCCATTCTACATTGGAGGAACACCACAACTGAAGACATGGACAGCAGTCCTGCACAGCGCTTGATGTCAAGGAGGCTGAATACTTAATTGCCAGTGGTAAATAAATTACTTGAACCTTGTGTGGTAACAGGGGTACTGGAGAAGCTGCAACGGAGAAAACAGATATCCAAACTGACATACGATGTGTCTGCCAAAGACTTACCTGAACTAAGCATTGGAGAGCCAATCCGTATGAAGCCGCTCCCTGGTGACAGGACTGGTCGCTGGAGACTGGGTACCTGTGTTCAGAGGGTTGCTCCTCGCTCATATCTTGTGGATGTGGAAGGCAGTCTCTACCGCCGCAATCGAGTGGACCTGCGAGTGGCAGAACATCTCACCACACAAACCTATAAGCATCCAGCACTTGAGCATTCCGAGGCTCTCAATGCACCTAGTGATACTGGACAACATAAGCAAGGCAGAGACAATACTGCTGTCATATCAGAAAGATACAATGAGGATGCCAAAATGCAGCCTCTTATACCAGCAAGTTATTCCGTGCCAAACACACCAGCAGGGACAGAGGGCAGCTCCTTAACACCTTCTGGAGCTGAACAGCTTCACCCAGGCAAAATCCCTGTGGCCTTGCATAGTGGTCGAGTTTCAAGACCTCCAGATAGACTCAATCTGTAGTGTATCTACCAGTAATGTGGTATGTTATGTTTAAGACTGTTCAGGATCTGTTTTAGGTAAATTGTTAGCAAATTTTGGATTGAATGTAAAAAGGGGAGATGTTATGTAGTTATTATGCAAATACTGTGACTCTGTTTGTTTATGGTAATATTGCATTGCATTATAATTCCTGTTTCCTGTTCCTACCTCTGACCTGGATGTAGTTATTTAGTTCAATATGATTCCTCATTCTAACAGCTTGTAGTGTCTTTATTTCTATACATGAAACAATTGTGTCCTATCCCTTCTCATATTATCTACATAATGTCTTAATTGCAAATAAGCAAAAAAACTGTTTCTGGGTAAGTCAAATTGTTGAGAAAGGGTCTCAAAAGATGCCATGTAGCCACTATTAACTACCACTTGATGAATGAATTCAAGACATTTATCTGCCCATTTTTTAAAAATCTCATAGTTAATTCCTGGTATACAACTTGGGTTCCCTATGGTAGGTAGATACTCTGAATGCAGAGCATTCCCAACACCGGGGAAGGACCCCTAAACGGAGCCCAACTAACTCCCAAAGGTAAAAAAAAGGAACAACTAACTCCCAAAGGTATCAAAGTCCCCCAAAGGTGACCCATCCACAAGGAGAAACGGACAAAGTCCAAGAAGGTCTCAATGAAGAAGAGAATCACTAAAGGTACAAGTCCAAAAAGGACAATTTCCTAAAAATACAGCGCCCCGACCGGTGGAAAAGAGGAGCTACACCTTCTAATTTTCCCACCACGTGGCAAGGAATACTCTGGGTTCTGATGGTATTGGAAGCAACAGAGAGTTATGCAGCAAGATTCACTGACCCAGTCACCAGAGAGACAGCTATTTAGGACTGAATCAATCCCAAGAGCCACACGGACCCGCAAGTCCTCTTGATAATGTTTAGCTGAAACTTGTAAAACAAATAACAAGAAACATAAATAATGTTGAAAACACTCGGAACCCCAACCTGACCAGCAAGGTATAATAGGCGCCACGTGTCTGAATAAGCCCAGAGACAGAAAATCTGAACCCAAGCAGGACCAGCCTGCAACCAGGGTCATAAATGCCAAGCTGGCTAAATCCGCCCTCAGAGAGGGAGGAAGAAAAAACAGACAAACATGGGACTAACGTGTCCCGAACAACTTTCGTAGAAGCAAACAGCGAGTATCGATCCCAGAGAAAGTTCTCACAAGAAACATAGTATGAAAAAGAAAAGAAAATTCATCCTAACTGGATAAAATAAAATTATAGGCAACCCGAGGGATAACGCCCAAGAAGAACAGAAAGATCTGCAGGACCAGCCTAACGGAAACCCTATTCTCGATAACAAGAGTTAAAGAAGATTACTTAATTCCCCCATGTCTAACAAGGTGAGCCATTCGAAGGAGGAGACTGATGATTCCCATAACCGAGAAGGGTAGGGTCCCCAAACAGCTCAAAAACGTGTCTGAGTAGAACACGAAGGCGAGCCAGTCTGTATCGAAAGGCACAACACTCAGGAACAGTTACACCCACAGGTAACTGCACATGCCCTCCTGTGGCCAAGAGACCTGGGGCAATCGGGCACGAACACAATCGCAAATAAACATCTGGACTTTGTAGACGCGCAAGCGCCAAAAGCATGTAAAAGGGAAAACGTGCCACAACCACTGGGTAAAACATAACCTGGGTTACCTGTCTTTCTCACATCTCCAACTGGATGTCCTCTCACTACCTCAAGCTAAATCTCTCCAAAACTGAGCTCCTTATTTCCCCCCTTCTTCTAAACTCTCCACCCCCAAGCTCTCTATAACTGTCGACAACTCCATCATTACCCCTACCCCGCATGCCCGATGACTCAGATCTTTCTTTCACTCCTCACATTCAGTCATTGGCTAAAGCCTGCTGCTTCCACCTTCAAAACATCCCTAAAATTAAACACTTCCTTACACAAGACACAACTAAGATTTTAATCCACTCTCTCATTCTCTCCCGCCTTGATTACTGCAACTCTGTCCTCTCTGGTCTCCCCACCTACCACCTAGCTCCTTTACAATCCATAATGAATGCCTCTGCCAGACTCATCTTTCTTACACGTCGCTCTTCATCTGCTGCACCTCTCTGCCAATCTCTTTACTGGCTTCCTCTTGCCTCTAGGATCAAACACAAAATTCTCATTCTGACATACAAAGCCCTCAACTGCACTGCTCCCCCCTATATCTCAGACCTTGTCTCCAGATACTCTCCCTCCCGTCCCCTTCGCTCTGTTCATGACCTCCTACTCTCCTCCTCTCTTGTGACCCCATCACACTCCCATTTACAGGACTTCTCCAGACTGGCTCCCATCTTTTGGAACTCTCTGCCTCGCTCCACAAGACTCTCTTCTAGTTTTAAAAGCTTCAAGTGCTCCCTAAAGACTCTACTGTTCAGGGATACATACATCCTACGCTAACCTTTTTTTATACCAGTTCCTCTCCATTGCTATCCCCTGAACCCCCTTACCATGTAAGCCTAAGAGTCCAGCTGTTTGTTGATCACCTTCTCAAGAGCTGACTACAACAGTGCAACTCTTGGCAGGGCCCTCTACCCATTTGATCCCTATAATTGTTTTGTTGTACTCCGCCTTTGTTAATAGCGCTGTGGAATCTGTTGGCGCTCTACAAATAACCGATAATAATAATAAAAATAAAATTTCCCGCATGTGTAGTAGTAGGGAGCAGTAAGGAACTCGCCTCCCGGAGGATAGGGTCCCCCAAGGTGGATGGCTCAGCAGTCCCTTGAATCCCAGAGCCCGAGGAACAAGGCGCTCTAGAACAGCCTAAAGAACATGACTGACTGACCTGAGTCAATGGGGCCAATTCGCATTCATCACAGGACAAAGAATCTGAATCATAGTTCATCAAGTTGAACAATCTCAACATCAGTATCCTCCATAACTGGATTAAGGATACCAAAAATGGAGTAAATATAAAACAATTTAAATGGCACCTGACACCCACAATGGCTGGGGCACTCACCACCTCCTATGAACCAGACACAAGCAGACTAGATTTCTCCATCGCCACACAGTCAGGAATGCATAAATGGGAGACCAGAACATAAACACGCCTGGTCACAAGGTGAACCGTACAGTCCAAAAAAAGCATGCCTGACCGTAAGGTCACGTCACTTCGAAAGGCCGTTATGTTCCAAGAGCCACGAGCCCAGTTAACACTACACATAAGCAGATTGAATCTCATGAAACCCCCCCTGTTCAATAATCCCCCTCAGGAGATAGTAACCCTTGATTCCAAGATACTAAAGGAGTCCCACTGAGACCCTGTATTTTTCATTGTGAGTTTGCAGGAACAAATAAGTTACAGTACAATTATGAAGAAGTAAAATGAAACAATCTTATTGGAATCTACGCCGTGGAACTGGAACACGGCCCTTCAAGTGTGACGGATAGTAGCCTCGCCTCCACCATGGACTTGAGAGAAGAAAGCAGGCATCGAAGCGAAGTTCGACAATACCGAATGCTTGTGGAGTTGTTAAAATGAGTCAGGATGGTTTCACAAGAAAGACTCCTCCTGCATCTCCGGACTCTAACTTTCATCCAAGTCCTCACGGAGAGACTGACAGGATTACTTAAAACTCCCGTCCCATGTCGAAGAGTACTAACCTCCATAAGAGATGAAAACAAACTTCTGACACTTCTCTGCCCACCTCCTGGGATGAAAGGCAAATAATGACTAGCGGATGAGGGAAGTGGGCGGAGAATTTGAGCCTTTTGGCTGGGGTGTCTTTGCCTCCTCCTGGTTGCCAGGTTCTTATTTACCAAAAGTAATGAATGCAGCTGTGGACTCTTTCCATTTATGAAGAATATATATGTATATATTCATATATTTACACAAATAAATTTACATACACATAATGTATATAAACACACCCTGAAATAGACAGGGTCCTAGATTTTGAACATATGTGTTGAGCATTATAATAAGCATATATAAAAAATGTAAAACTTTAATGTCCTTTTTATTATTTGATGTTAGCTCTGACGTGGTGGATAATTCTAACGTCTGGCACAGGCCCACTAATGTATAACACTAAAATGTCTTATGATATCTGTCAACATTAAACAAATATACAGTACTTTAAAGTTTGCTTAGATTTGCATTTTGGATGAGGCCATATGATTTGCAGGCACAGAAAGTGCAGTACACATACACTAATCACATAAATCAGTATTTATTAACACAGTTGCCAGATCCAACACAGAAGCAGCAGTAAAAAACATTCTGCAATATACATCTACACTGCATGCTCATTTTATCCTGCATAATAGTTTTTCTTCTAAGACTGTAAGTCCAATAGCCCATAACCTAGTTATAAAAATACAACTCACAGCCCAAAAGAGAATGTAATGAGTGAATATTTGCATATAACTAGTTGGTCAACAGCTGATTTGTATTTATTTTTTAAAACAAATGTTAAAGGCAACAGATCACCATGGTGACTAAAAGTGGGGTCCTGGCACAAGCAACACTTGCCATATTTGTGCGGAGCTGATGTTCTGTCGAGAACTCCAATTCGACGTCACTTCTGGTGACTCTTTTATTTTAATATCTGTTTTTCCTCTGTCTGGGGGGCCACCGCAGACCCTTTGGAATACACCCCAAGTAAACCATGGGGAATGAGGTTTACAGAGGCAAAATAGTTTTTCTTCTAAGACTGTAAGTCCAATAGCCCATAACCTAGTTATAAAAATACAACTCACAGCCCAAAAGAGAATGTAATGAGTGAATATTTGCATATAACTAGTTGGTCAACAGCTGATTTGTATTTATTTTTTAAAACAAATGTTAAAGGCAACAGATCACCATGGTGACTAAAAGTGGGGTCCTGGCACAAGCAACACTTGCCATATTTGTGCGGAGCTGATGTTCTGTCGAGAACTCCAATTCAACGTCACTTCTGGTGACTCTTTTATTTTAATATCTGTTTTTCCTCTGTCTGGGGGGCCACCGCAGACCCTTTGGAATACACCCCAAGTAAACCATGGGGAATGAGGGTTACAGAGGCAAAATAGATAACGAAGATAGGCGATTACAGGGCCTATCTGGTTGGTTGTGAATCCTGTCACTTACTGGACACGGACCAATCAGATGTATGGAAATACCAGAAGTGAAGTCAGATTGGGGTTTTCGATGTATTGGAGTTCTCGAAAGAACACCGGTGTAGGCCTCTCACCTCTGGTAAATCCACAGGAGTCACACAGAGCGTGTCACATGCTCAGACTGTGACTCCCCCTGCTGTCCCAAGCTGACACAAGGGGGCACTGTGAAAAACGATTAACCACAGCAACATCAGCTAGTGAGAGAAAAGAAAAGCATGCAGCACTACGCTTCCTGACTTAGCCTGTCTCAGTCTCGTAAAGCTGCAAGCATATTTTCCCGGAACCTCTAGACCCGAAAGCGGGGATTTAAAAAAAATAAAAATAATAATAATCACATACTCTTGCGATTGGAAAATCGCAAGAAAAAAATTGCAATTAATCGCACAGCCCTAGGCATCTATTTATCAAGCCGTCAACTTACTTGCATTCGACGGCACCAATACGCTCGCCTAAGATTGCCTAACATCGCTGCCGCGGACCTGAATACGTTCTCCAAAGTTATCAAAAGAGCTGTCAAAAACCTGCGCACCAAGTACGGTGCGATGAGCAGCGGACTGTTGTTAACTAACAGTCATCGATCTTGCTGCTCTTCGGCTTTTTTACAGCTTTCTTTGTACCCTGTCACTAAACACCCACACTATACTATACTGTTTACTCCCTATACCGCCGCTCCCGGACCCCGCCGCAACTCTAATAAATGTATTAACCCCTAAACCGCCGCTCACGGACCCCGCCGCAACTAAATAAAGTGTTTAACCCCTAAACCGCCGCTCACGGAGCCCACCGCCACCTACATTATACTTATTAACTCCTAATCTGCCCCACCCTACACCGCCGCCACCTACCTACATTTAGTAACCCCTAATCTGCCGCCCCCAACGTCGCCGCCACTATATTAAATGTATTAACCCCTAAACCTAAGTCTAACCCTAACACCCCTTAACTTAAATATAATTTAAATAAATCTGAATAAATATTACTATCATTAAATAAATTATTCCTATTTAAAACTAAATACTTACCTGTAAAATAAACCCTAAGATAGCTACAATATAACATTGTAGCTAGCTTAGGGTTTATTTTTATTTTACAGGCAAATCTGTATTTATTTTAACTAGGTACAATAGTTATTAAATAGTTATTAACTATTTAATAACTTCCTAGTTAAAATAAATACAAATATACCTGTAAAATAAAACCTAACCTAAGTTACAATTACACCTAACACTACACTATAATTAAATAAATTCCCTAAACTAAATACAATTAAATAAAATTAAATAAAATTATCTAAAGTACAAAAAAAACAAACACTAAATTACAGAAAATAAAAAACAAATTACAAGATTTTTAAACTAATTACACCTTATCTAATCCCCCTAACAAAATAAAAAAAAGCCCCCCCAAAATAAAAAAGCTCTACCCTACACTAAATTACAAATAGCCTTTAAAAGGGCCTTTTGCGGGGCATTGCCCCAAAGTAATCAGCTCTTTTACCTGTAAAAAAAAATTACAACCCCCCCAACATTAAAACCCACCACCCACACACCCAACCCTACTCTAAAACCCACCCAATCCCCCCTTAAAAAACCTAACACTAACCCCTTGAAGATCACCCTACCTTGAGAAGTCTTCACCCAACCGGGCCGAAGTCCTCAACGAAGCCGGCAGAAGTGGTCCTCCAGATGGGCAGAAGTCTTCATCCAGATGGCATCTTCTATCTTCATCCATCCAGCGCGGAGCTGCTCCATCTTCAATGCGAAGCATCCTCTTCTGACGTCGTCTTCTTGAACAATGACGGTTCCTTTAAGTGACGTCATCCAAGATGGCGTCCCTTCAATTCCGATTGGCTAATAGAATTCTATCAGCCAATCAGAATTAAGGTAGGAAAAATCCTATTGGCTGATGCAATCAGCCAATAGGATTGAAGTTCAATCCTATTGGTTTGTACCTATATCCAGAGCATCCTATAATGCCAGTCTTTTATTGTATCCTAAAGATACACAAAATCCCAAGTAACCCTCCGGGCCGGCCCATTATAGCTGGTATTGGTAGCCTCGCTGAAAACCTAGACACCTACATTGACCATTTCCTTAGGCCTTTTCTTACTACCATGCCTTCATTTGTTCTTGACACTGCAGACTTTCTTAGGAAAATAGAAGGTATTTCTGTTCCTCATGGAGCTTTTCTTGTGTGTTTGGATGTGGAAGGATTATATTCATCCATCCCACAGGAGATTGGTATTGAAGCATGTAAACATTTCTTGATGACAAGAGGGGCCAATGTCCAAAAGCACACGGATTTTGTGGTTAAACTATTGACATTTGTACTTATGAATAACGTATTCATGTTTGACAACAAGATCTACAAACAACTATGAGGTACGGCTATGGGCGCTACATGTGCCTCTACCTATTAGAGCTGCGCGTCTTCACCTGTCTCACGATTCGATTACGATTATCATCGTAACGATACGATTCGATTCTACAATGCATCGTGATGCATCATGATTACTGCACTATTTCTGCCCAATTTTTTATTTTTTTTAAAAAAAAAAATTCAAGGAGTCAAAACATTGAAATAAACTCTTTTTTTATTTTATTAGCTCAAAAAAGGACACTCTTCCTGTGGAAAAGTCTGAACACAGCAGACAACAACAGTTTATAGAACAGTAAATACTAAATGGCAATTGTTGTATTGGTTTGGAAACAATATTATGGCATCAAACTGTAGTTACAGAGTACGTAGTGTAAAAAGTGCAGTGCTCACAGTGTACTTCTTCAATAAAAGAAAATATTTAAATGTATATTTTATATATAGTAAGTACACTATACACTTGTAAAGAAACATGAACAAATAAATGTCTAACCTATCTATGTTGGTTTTAATTTAATGTCTTTACTTACTTAGTAATAATAATAGACATTAAATTAAAACCAAAATAGATAGGTTAAGCTTAAGTTACCACCATAATACCTTATTTGTGTAAAAATTGTCCTCAGAAAACAAAACATAAATCCCTTATAGGTACAAAATTACAGGTGCAGTCCACTGTGCCTTCATGACTGTCAATTTGTGGCAAACAAACATCACGTGAAGAATCTGGAACACAACACACAGCACAGAGTGTGCACACAACACACACATGTGATTGTGACATATACAGTTAGTTTACACAGTTACAGACTTACAGTAGTACTAGAGAGACATTTAAAACAAGTAGCATTGAACTGAACTACTAATTAACTACAGTTTCTTCTTGATGATTATATTATCTTTATGGGATCACAAATATAATTAGTTAGTTATTAGTTACTGTTAAAGCAGTACTACACACAACTGAACAGTGACTGAGTCTGTCACTGAACAGTACACAGCAGTCACACACAAACAAACAATACATAAAAAAGGACACAGACATCAAGGAGTAAATCATGGTGAAGAAAGGGTGGCACGCCACTCACCTGAGGTGTGTGTGCTTTATTTTTGTATTGTGCTGTTGTGTGTGTGTGTGCTGTACTGTCTGTAGTGTACAGTATATTTGTGATCCAATAAAGATTTACTCAAGGCTTTTCCTTCCCCTAATATAGTGGTTTGGCTTCAGTCTCACTCTCTGCACAGTGCACACTCATAGACAGTTAGACAGTCACACTCACTAGATACTCAGACACTAGAGACACAGTGGGACACACACAAACAAAAACATTCAAAGGCACCACAGCCAGTCAGCCACAGTCACACTCACACTCATAGACACTTAGACACTGGGACAGACACACAATCACATACAAACAAAAACATTCAAAGGCAGTTAAGACACTCATCTCACACACACACTCATAGATAGATACATACAAACTTTTCAAACTGGCACTCACTCACAGTCACACTCACACACTCATAAAGACAGTTAGACAGTACACACACATTGTTATTGTTAACTGGTTGGTTATATTAGGTTAACCCCTACAGATCTGCCTGGGAGTGGGATGGCATTTGGGATTGGGATCATAAACAAAAACATATGATATATTTCTTAAAGGGTCTATTTAAAATAGACAATTTTTAGTGTGAATAATATTAATAATCCCTTATGCACTATGCACTCACTGCAAACAATACAGGGGTGTGCTGTAAACAATAGCACAACATCTACAAAACAGAGTACTTCCTGATTGGCAAATGGCAAACATCACAGTAACACTAGAAGTAGTAATAGACATTATACAACAAGTAGCATTGAACTACTAGATTTACTAACTTTGATTATCTTTATGGGATCACAAATATATTGTTACATAACACACACACAGTCACAGTCACACACAGTCAAACAATACCAAAAAAACCACACATCATAAAAAGAGTGAATCATGGTGAAAGGTGACACTGACACGCACACATGAGGTGTGTGACTGTGCAGTTGTGTGTTGTTTCTTTTGTATTGTTTGTGTGTGTGTGTGACTGTGACAGTGAGTGACGTGGTCGGTCGTGTCGTGTAGTGTACTAGTATATTTTGTGATCCAACAAAGATGTACTCAAGGTTTTAAGCTTCATTTTTCAAAAAGCTATAAGCTATATAACAGTAACAAATATAAAATAACTTAACAGTAGTCTGCACTGGGCAGTGGGGCACACAGCACTTTCTTCTGGATGTGCCAAAAAACATTAAATATTAATATTATAAACCTGAATCACTACTCAGAATTATGGAATATGTAGGTTTTTCTGTAAGAACACTAGTTGATCCACATGCTCTGGTTTGAGGGTGCTTCTTTTTGCCGTTACCACATCTCCTGCAGTGGAGAAAACCCGCTCTGCAGACACGCTTGTACCTGGGATACACAAGTATCGCTTTGACAAATGAGAGAGGAGGGGAAATATGACCTCATGTACATGCCACCATTTCAAAGGGTCTTCAGTGAGAGGCAGAGATGGGGCTTTACAATATTTCTCTATTTCCTCTTCAGCCTTGGCATAGGAGGTCTTGGGTTCTATTGTACCTTCAGTGTCAGTGAAAGACTGTCCCAGCAAAGTCATGAGCAGCGATGTGGACTTTCTTTTGGGAGGAGAAGGGTTATCCTGATCCTCCTCGATGGGTGATTCTTCTTCAAGAGTTTCTTTTCCCTCAGGCAGTGGCACTTCATTCACGTTTGTCCTCCTAGATGTAACTGTACTAGTACACTCAATCTGTGTTTGAACAAAAGAATAGAAAAAATAGCATTCATTATTACCTTGAGCAGCCAGCCAGCTAATGCTATGTGTGTGCTCAGAGAGACAGTAATGCATACATAAATGCATGCAACAGTTCACATCTATTAGGAAGGACTCGGGAGTGGACGGAGGAGGAGGAAAGTTGATTGACTGTGGCGTTTTTTTAACTGACTTATATAATAAACCTTGTACTCATTAAACTAGCTACTAATCAAGCTACTGCTAGCTAGCTAAGCCTATTTTGTTATGGATGGTATGTTTTATGTTTGTTTTCAATTTATACATTTTTCAAGAAACATGATGCAATTAAAATTACCTCCAAGGATGCAGCCTCCTCAGTCACTCCTCTGTATATCTCCAATCTCTCCTCCTCTGTGAGAATAAAAGGCAGTCCCTTAAAACGAGGATCCAGGGCAGAGGCTGTATAAAGTATCTTCTTCTCTGCCTCACTGCTGTACCTCTTCAGGAGATCTGTTTTGATGGCATTCTTGATCTCATGGATCATGGGTGTGTCTCCCATGGTGTCTGTCATGTTCTGGAGCAGTTGTGCATTTAGAGGGGCAATGAGAGAAACAGTTGGATTGCGCTCTTCTGACATCAGTGTGGTTGCATCTTTCATTGGCTTTAATGCACTCACAGCATCCTCTGCATTTGACACATCTGTTTCGTTGAGAGTGCAGAGATCTGACTCACTTTTTCTGACTTCTGGAGACAACAATGAGGCACAGATAGCAGGTTGCTGTTCTAGGAACCTCTCGACCATGTCATATGAGCTGTTCCACCTTGTTGTCACATCAATTATCAGCTTATGATTCTTCAGGCCAAGACATTTCTGTTTTTCTTTCAGACAGTGGTTTGCTGTAGTGCTGCGGTGAAAAAATGTTGATATTCGTCGCACTCTGCCTAAAAGCCTGGAGAGCGTGGCCACTTTCAGCGCCCGCTGGGATGTGAGATTCAGTGTATGGGCGAAGCATTTTACATGAGGGAATTTTCCAACTTGAGCAGCAACAATCATGTTCGACGCATTGTCGGTCACAAGCACTACAGATTTATCGGACAGCTGCCATTCTTCCACGACACGAGACAGTAGCTCCGCCAGATGAGAACCCGTGTGAGACTCATAAACCGCTCTCGTTTGCAGCACATGCGACAAGATCTTCCAGTCCTTGCTAACGTAATGTGCAGTTACTGTTACATAAGACTCCGTCATGACTGAAGTCCATGAATCACACGTTATTGCGACTCAACTGGCTTGGCTCATTGATGCAATTACCTGAGCTTTTGTTTCGTGGTAGAGTGCAGGTATAACGTTTTCTGTTAAGTGATTGCGTGACGGGATCTTATAACGTGGCTCTAGCGTCTTCAACAGGTTGTGAAACCCAAGGTTTTCCAATACAGAGTAAGGCCGTAGGTCCTTCACTATGAAAGTTGCCACAGCTTTGGTTATTCTCTTCCCTTTTTCAGAGTTGGGCGGCAAAGTTGACAGCATTGCATCAATTCTTGGCTGATGAGCTTCAGCTAGTCTTGTTATTTCCTTGGCAGTGGCACGGGCGGCAGCGGCAGGGGTTAGCATCTCAGAGTGAAAACGTCTAACGTGATTTCTCAAGTTAGTAGTATTCCCTAGGTATTTAATTTTTGTGTGACAGGCTTTACAAACCGCGTGTGTCTTGTCCAATTCGTGCTTTCCAGTATGTTCATAAAATCCAAAATGTGCCCAGATGCTTGTTTTAAAATGCTAGGTGCATTTTTTATCTCTCTATCTTTTTTGTCTCCCTCTGTCATTTTAGCATGACATGTACATATGTGACGAATGATGTTGTTGTCAACGTCGAACTCTGTCAGTGTTAAAAAAAAGAAAAAACACTAAGTTCCAGTTGTCAAAATGTCAAGCCGCAAATGTAAAATCTACAAGTACTAGTAACTTCAACTACTTGCCAATGCCATACATTTTGCGAACATAAATTTTAAAACAAATTGCATTGCAGGGGACATCACTCACTGACACTGTAAGTTACTGTAATATATTACACACTTAAAGGTGCAATGAAATCCAAACATTTACTTTCATGATTCAGATAGAGAATACAATTTTAAATAAACATCATAACTAACTTCTATTATTTAATTTGCTTCATACTTCTCAGATATCGTTTGTTGATGACATATTAGCAATGCATTGCAATTTGCACACACATTACTTACTATATAATACTTAGTGCACGACACAAGGAGGAGGCTATGCATTTCAACAAAGGATAAGCAAATTATATAATAGGGAAAGTTGTTTAAAATTGCATGCACTTTCTTGAATCACAAAATGGGTTTTATGGCCTTTAGTTTAGTATGTTTAAAAATGCAGCTTTTAGCCTTGTTAAGTTTTGTTAACTTATAAAATAAAAACAGGGATTGGGTTCTTCGGATTGGCATCTTTTTAGAGAGCACTCAGAGTCAGCACATGCATGCAATTGCATTGCATATTAAATTGCATATATAAAATTTATTATATTAAAAAAATAAATACTATTATATATAAAAAGTGTATATTATTAAAATATTTGCCAGGCCATCCATCCATGTGAAAAACATGTAGATATAGATAGATAGAGATTAGACTAATAGAGACATTAGACAATAATAGTATACTATATTTATGATACATTTTATTTATATATGCAATATTATTCAATAATGCAGCAATTAATTATGCAGCAGCCTGAGCTTCAGTCAGCTCAGCAGTAGTACATACTACGTTAAGTAAATAAGGCAAGTATTTAATTGTACCCCTTATTGTGTAATAAATTTGTACCCCTTATTGATTTGCTCTTTCAGTAAGTTAATAATTAGTTTACCTATGGCATTGGCATGGCAAATAGGAACTAGGCAAGGCATTGAGGCAATAGGCATGGCAATGGCAATTATGGCATGGCATTGGCAAAATGTACGACGTTTTGGTAACTAAGCAGTTAGTTAGTCTAATTCTCACCATAGGTCTCCTCCTCTGTCTCCCACAAAATAAAAATGAGCCCGCCGTGTAGCTGTATACCGCCGTGTATACTCGGAGTCGGAATCATCATCACATTCACCATCATCAATCTCAGGCAACACACTCCTGCTTTGCTCCTACTGCGTAACTTTGGCACTTCCAGAGACCGCCCATGGAGCGCCCATGTTGCTTTATTGGGTGACGTGACGTCAGTGACGTCAAAACGCTGTACCGCGCACTTTCGCACACACTTTCTGTTACTTGTCCTGAAGGCTGGTCACGTGGGTAACGTTAATCGATTATCGCGTCTCAGCGCATCGATGCAGAATCGTTTCATGCCGCATTGCGATGCATCGTCAAAACGATTATTTTTGACAGGCCTACTACCTATGCCTGTCTCCATCTAGGCATCTGGGAAATGAATGAGGTATATCAGAACCCTCTCTTCAATGAGAACATCCACATATGGTTGAGATATGTGGACGACGTATTCTTGATATGGGAGGGTTCTGAAAATAGTTTAAAAGAATTTGTCTGCACTCTCAACAAAAACGGAAAAAAAAATCTCTCTCACTCTACAGTATAGTCAGCAAGAAATACCCTTCTTAGATGTTAAGGTAAAGATTGAGAAGGAAATGTTAGTAACAGAGAACTATCGCAAAAACACAGCTACCAATTGTCTTCTATTAGCATCTAGCCACCATCCACGTCACCTAAAGCAGGGTATTCCAAAAGGACAGTTTCTTAGACTTCGAAGAAACTGTTCAACAAAAGAAAAGTATCAAAAGCATGCAATAGCCATGGAGAAAGGATTTCTGGATAGGGGCTATTCGAAAAGAGTAGTTAGAGGAGACATGAATGAGGCAGGTCACACTAACAGGGATAGCCTACTTATACCGAAAGAAAAGGACAAGACTACAAACATTAGGCTAATCACTGACTATAATTGTCATTGGGGTGCCTTAAAATGGGTTCTTGATAAGAACTGGCACATACTTTTAAATGATGATGGTGTCTCCCGTGGGGTAGGGGAATACCCCACCATCACAGCAAGGAGGGCACTGAACCTGCGAGATAAACTCGTGAGGAGCCAATATGTGTCGAAGCAGAAACAAAAAGAGTGGCTAACAAAACATAGGTCATTTGGAAACTACCCCTGTGGGAGGTGCGTGGCATGTAGGTATATGACTAGAAGTCAGTACACATACTGGAAAAACGTATAAGCTCAAACATTTCATAAACTGCAATACAGAAGGAGTAATTTACTTACCCTCATGTGATTGCCCATGTTTTTACGTGGGCAAAACAAGAAGGGCAATAAAAGACCACATTACTGAGCACCGTGACAATGTCAAAAATAAAAACCAAAAAAGCAATGTTGCAAAACACTTTGAGGTCTTTCATGAGGGTAATCCTGACTTTCTAAAATTTGTTGGCATAGACAGGGGCATTACAAATGGCAGAGGAGGAGACAATGATAAAGTCCTCCTAAAAAAAGAATGCAGATGGATTTCTATTCTAGAGACCCAGTTCCCAAATGGCCTTAATGACAAGCTGGATATGGCTTGTTTTCTATAATTTGGCTCTTGTACGATGCTCCAAAAAGCAACTAATACCCTAAAAGAATGGGTATGAAATCTCTAATGTAACTATTAGGTATATAAGACACTTACATCTCGAAAATGTTACATATGTATACTTGTGATAGCTATAGAGTATCTTAGCCACTAAGTATTCAGTTATTTTCACCCACCAGCAGAGGCGCTATAGACAATCATTCAAATAGAGACGCTACTGTCTCCCTTTCATCACGCCCTGACGAAGCCCGGTCTTACGCATAGAAGAGCAGGTGAAACGCGCATCGGCATTGGCTAGCCGACCGATGTTTGGTGATGCACGCTTTGGGTCTTAGGATTTCGATCTGAAAACGGTGGCACATCTCAGAGCAGGCTGCCTTAAGAGCACGGCATACGGCCTCCAACTTCTGCTGAATGGAAATAAGGTCGTATGAACTTTGTCACAACTAGCAGCAGGGAAACCTGCTGTAAGAACTTTTGCAGTTGATAATTTGAGGAAGAAATAGCCATACGGGAGTGTATTAAAAAAGAAGAATAACCTTAAGCATGACTTCCCCTGTCGAGGGTTTTGGTCTATGAGTTGGAATGGTTATCGGTGAAAGTTTCACACTGTCTAAATGCTGCTACATACTGCTTTGAACTAAGCTTTGCTGCTGCATAACGTTTTGCAAGGATTTAACAAGGCAAAACCTGTACTACTGTTGCTAATGTGCTTAACCCTTTGCAAGGACCTAACATGACAAGCTTGCACTTTTGTAGCTAATGTGCATACTAACTGTTATATATACTCCTATTTTGCATGTTCTTATTTCTTTCTATGTACATATATAGGCGGATTGATTACTCGACCAATTAGATCCCACTTATATCCTGCCCAGCGTTTGCCTCTCCCGTTGGGGTGTGTGCAGCAGGGTGTAGTCGGTCCAGGCAACATTCCGCCTTTAATATATATTGCTGTGGCTGCTAATGTACTTTGCAAGACTGCTCCGCTAAAGTGCTGACATTGTTCAACTGATCTTTAATTAACCTCTTAGATCCCACACTTAATACCTGCCCAGGTTATACCTCCATGCACCTTCATATTGGGGGTTCTGTGTGCAGCAGGGTGTAGATGGTTAATAAAGACCTTACCACTATCTAAGATAACTTTTGTGGCCTAAAAATATATATGTGCCAGAGTGCATCCCTGACCGGTCAGGTTTATCTTTCAATATGTATATAATCAATATGCTATGAATTGGTTTTAACAATCTTGTGTGTCTATATATTATACATGTATTTTGGAGCTAAACATAAATTCTATATGAGTAATGTTGTCCACACGAAGTGAGATGTCACCAATCCACAATTAAATAATCATTTTGAAGTATACAATTTCTTGAGCTTTTCTTTAATTTTTATTAAAGAGTGCTGAATTCCCTGTCTTTAATAGACAAGATTTAATTCTTGTCTTTCTCTCTCTTTTTTGCCCCATGCTATATATTTATATTTGCTGCTATCGCTGAGCTACTTACCCCCTTTGCTGCGCTTAGGTTCTGATGTCGTCTCCAATTGGAGCCTATGGAAGCGCGTTAGCATTGCGCTTAACTTGTAATATCAGCGCCCATTAGCGTGCACTGGTATTACTCAGTGGAGTGCTAATATTGCTTGCATGCAAGCAATATTTAGCACTCCACTTGTAATCTAGCCCTAACTTGTTAACCGTGTACATACCAGTTCTAATACCTGTAATCCTCTCCTAACCATGAGATGACAGTTTATCACAAATCTTTGGTCAGAGATATATAATTCACTCATCAGATTAAATAGTCTGACAAAGGGCACCTGATTTGCGATTCTCAGAGTCAGTACAGCCTTATGTAGTCAGGGTATTTGCAGGTTAAAGTGACAAAGATTTGCTGATAGGTAACAATGCCATTCCATGGAACAAAACAATCCATAATCTACTCATTGTCACTGGAGAGTATAACACAACAGAAATAATGTCATTGTGACCCCACAGCAGTAACCCTTTCACTGCTATACAGGAATATTCCTGACAACACAGCTTTAAATCAGATTAACATAACTTTATCAAGGAACAAAAACCTACACCAACCCAAGTAAAACACTTTATACATGAGAAGGGGAGTCTCTGTCTTTATTAGTACTCCCTATAAATGAAGTGAGGTTACACATTTAGGGCTAGATTAGAAGTGCAGAGCTATTTTAACATGCAACCGTAAAGGGGCAAATTTGCCCCTTTACAGACGCACGTTAAATCACCAGTCTTTACATGGCTGGTTGATGCTACAGAAAGCTCGCAGGAGCACTTTGCGCTAAGTGCAATAAACCAGAGGTCAGACCTCTGGTTAATTGAAAAAATGGCCCCCAATTGCCCCCAAATAAAATGGACAGTTCCTTTCTTAAAATAGAAATCACGAGCATCTTTATTTATTTTAAAAAATACTGCACAAAGCAATTATGAGGGCTTAAAGTGAGGGGATGAGGGGTGTTAGAAAAAAAAAAAGGCACATAAAGTGCCTTTACATTGGGATCTGTGGGGACTGTGTTATCACTGTAAAAATATATGTATAGGCTTATATACATATATATTTATGTGTTAATACGTGTATGTACATATATAAAGGCATATATATACTGTATATATATTCATATATTTGTTTAATTTGCTGTGCGACTTATCCCCTGCGCTGGGCTAGGTGTTCTGCCGTATCTCATGGCATCAGAACTAGGCTCCCATTGGAGGCTATGGAAGCACACCCCTGTGAGTGCGAGGCTTCCAGGCAATGTGAACATTTGCATATGCTGGTATTACTGACTAGAGTGCAAATATGGTGCTTGTGAAAGTGCAATTTTGCTCTCCTCGCGTAACCTAGGCCTTAGTATCACATCTCACTGAGATGGCATATTAAAGACTGAATTAGGCTAAAGATTGATGCTAAAGTGCTAGTCATGTAGGTCAAATTGTAACTTATTCTGAGGTAAACTCAAGTAGATATCTATTTGCCCCCCTATGTGATCAGGCAATGTGAAATTATTCCTAAGAAGAATATTAAAATAGCCACTTTGTCTATAATGTACCACCCACAACCAGTTGATCCATTCAATACACACATCTTTGGAGCTGTCTGCATAAAGTAACAGCTAAAAATCTCCATATGAACTTGTAAAAATGTTATATTGATTATGACACAAACTGTCCAGTTGCAACTGACAACTCGGCAAGGACACCAATGTATGGTGCATATGAATCTGTGTTTACTTATGTGCTGGTGTTGATGTGAAGCTGATGCTTCACTTTCCATCACAGGCATTTTTCATATGTTTAAAAAATAAAGAGACATCTGTATAATTAGCGGTAACATGCATTAAGCTGTTCGCCACTAGCCTAAGTGTTCTCATCTTTTGTACATTTGTACAACACCAATATCTTTTAAAGGACACTTACATGAAACAGGAGAAGATACAATGGTTAGATTTACAGGAGAAGAGCACCCCTTGTTGATTTATCAATCTGTGCTGAAGATTCACAGTACTCGAGCTAACGGATCTCCACCACAATGTCTCAGCAGGACGTCACCATATACTGTAATGTACTTTAAAAAATAAATGAGTAGCAAGGAAACATGGGGGTAGATTTACCAATGTCTGTCCGACAGACATCGCTGAATGCCGACAGCATACGCTGTTGGCATCTATCATTGCACAAGCAGTTCACCAGAACTGTTTGTGCTATGCTGCCCCCTGCAGATTTGTGGCTAATCAGCCGCTAACAGGGGGTGTCAATCAGCCCTATCGTATAGGATAGGGCGGATTGAAGACCGCAACCTCAGAGGCAGTAGACAAGTTATGGAGCAGCGGTCTTTAGACCCCTGCTTCATAACTGCTGTTTCCAGCAAGCCTGAAGGCTCGTGCGGAAACAAGGGGAACAAGGGCCATTTGGCCCTTGTTAAATCTACCCCTTAGTGTTAATGTATTAAAAGAACAAAAATAAAAGGTATGTATTTCTCAGAAGTAGAAGGTTGTTTCGCAAGCCACTTATCCGTGAGAAACACTTAGCTATATATTTTTTTAACTTTCCAGTCCTGATATTGGAGACATAATCGGGCTCATGAAGAGAGTCTGTGCTCTCTTATATACAGTCTGTTTTGACCATTTTTTTATAGAGTGCTCTATTTTTTATATCACTGTACTTAGTGTATGCTGTATATTACTTTCAGCAGGCTACACATCACCAGACCCACAACTTCACATCAAGTCTGATATAAATATTATAATTACTCTTCAGTATTATATCACTTTATTGAATCCTTTATATAAACTAAAGGTAATTTAGTTTCTAAGTGATAATTTCACCACATGAAGTGTGTGTCTACTTAGACCATTTGTTGTGGTTTTGCTACATAACATATTGATAAAGTTGATCACATAGTTTATGGTCTATATGAATTGCTGTGTAGCTAAAATAAGTCTTGGAGTGTGTTAGTATGGCACGAGGCATAACCTAACTAGGCATTCCACTAAAACATTTTCATTTGCTGACTAAATTCTAGCCAGTACAATAGTTGCAGGTAGGAGGAGCAATGGTGACGGTTACAAAATCATTTGTTATTCTTTCCTCAGTGGTTCTCCTTGCTTGTGTCTGCAGTTAGTTTGAGCATTGCTGGGTGCAAGATGGAGTAGTTAGAAGCAAGTATGACTGTCATGGCCTTCTTCAACTACTACCCCTTCACTTTGTGCAACAAGGAGTAAGTAGCTCCCTAGAAATAGGAAGTGTGACTAACATGGCCTTCCTCAGCTACTGCCCCTTGCTTGTCTCAGCAGTTAGTGTGAGTGTAGCTTGGTGCATCAAGGAGTAGGTACCTCTATAGACTGAGGGAGCAAGGGTGTCTGTCATGGCCTTCCTCACCTAATGCCTCTTGCTTATACATGTTAGTGTGAGTGTCACTTGGTGCAACAAGGAGTAGGTAACTCCATAGACAGAAGAGGCACGAGTGACTGTCTTGGCCTTCCTCACATAATGCCCCTTGCCTGTGTCTGAAGTTATTGCGAGTGTAGCTTGGTGCAACAAGGAGTATATAGTTCCCGAGACAGAAAGAGCAAGTGTGACTATCATGGCCTTCTTCACATACTACCTGGCCTTCTTCACATACTACCCCTTGCTTGTGTCTGCAGTTAGTGTAAGAATAGCTTGGTGCAACAAGGAGTAGGTAGCTCTCTAGATTGAAGGAGCATAGGTTACTGTCATGGCTTTCCTCACCTACTGCCCCATTGCCTGTGTCTGTTGTTAGTGTGAGTGTCACTTGTAATAGGCTGCTCTCTAGACAGAAACAGGAAGTATAAATGTTATGGCTTCCACACCTACTGTCCCTTGCCTGTGTCTGTTAGTGTTACTGTTGCTAAGACAACAATGAATAGGTAGTAGACGTGGAATTTGTTTTGTTTTTCCAAATAAAAATTCGGACGAAAATCGGGTGAGTTAGAGATTCTGATGTATCCGAATCTCTGAATCACCCTAGTAATGAAACTAAACTAATCCGTAATGAAAACTCTGAATTAGTTCAGATTCATTCGTTTTATTCGCATGGCCATGGCGCGATAGTCTGACTCTCTGGACTAATCCCAATTCCTTTGCCGTTCCCTATTTATTATAAAAAAAACTAATAGAGATATATTACAATTAAATATAGTGAGATAGAACAATTAAATTATTCCTTTTGTGTTAGTTGGAACCATCCGAATCAACGTAACATAACATAATGAATGAATCCGAACATACCAAACTTCCGAATTTTAGAATGCATCTAAACAAATGATCGCTATAAAGAATCAATCAGAATGCATCCGAAACAAATGAATGATATAACGAATAGATCCAAATGCATCCGAAACAAAATTAAAAAATACTGAATCAATACGAAAGAAATTTTCCGGCGTGCACATGTCTAATAGGTAGCTCCCAAGTCAGAAGAAGCAACGATGACTGTCATGGCCTTCCTCACCTACTGACACCATTTTCTGTTGTAAATGTGAATGTCGCTTGGTGCAACAAGGAGTAAATAGCTTCCTAGACAGAAAGAGGACATGTGACTGTCATGGCCTTCCTCAGCTACTGCCCCTTGCCTCTGTCTGTTGTTTCTATGAGTGTGGCTTAGTGCAACAAGGAGTGGGAAGCTTTCTAGTCAGAAGAAGCAAGTGTGACTGTCATGGCCTTTCTCACCTACTTCCGCTTGCCATTGTCTGTTGTTAGTATGAGTGCCGATTGGTGAAACAAGGAGTAGGTAGCGCCATAGACAGAAAGAGGAAGTGTGACTGTCATGGTCTTCTTCACATACTGCCCCTTGTTTGTGTCTGCAATTAGTGTGAGAATAGCTTGGTGCAACAAGGAGTAGGTAGCTCTCTAGATTGAAGGAGCATAGCTTACTGTCATGGCTTTCCTCACCTACTGCCCCATTGCCTGTGTCTGTTGTTAGTGTGAGTGTCACTTGTAATAGGCTGCTCTCTAGACAGAAACAGGAAGTATAAATGTTATGGCTTCCACACCTACTGTCCCTTGCCTGTGTCTGTTAGTGTTACTGTTGCTAAGACAACAATGAATAGGTAGTAGACGTGGAATTTGTTTTATTTTTCCAAATAAAAATTCAGACGAAAATCGGGTGAGTTAGAGATTCTGATGTATCCGAATCTCTGAATCACCCTAGTAATGAAACTAAACTAATCCGTAATGAAAACTCTGAATTAGTTCAGATTCATTCGTTTTATTCGCATGGCCATGGCGCGATAGTCTGACTCTCTGGACTAATCCCAATTCCTTTGCCGTTCCCTATTTATTATAAAAAAAACTAATAGAGATATATTACAATTAAATATAGTGAGATAGAACAATTAAATTATTCCTTTTGTGTTAGTTGGAACCATCCGAATCAACGTAACATAACATAATGAATGAATCCGAACATACCAAACTTCCGAATTTCCAAATGCATCGAAACAAATGATCGCTATAAAGAATCAATCAGAATGCATCCGAAACAAATGAATGATATAACGAATAGATCCAAATGCATCCGAAACAAAATTAAAAAATACTGAATCAATACGAAAGAAATTTTCTGGCGTGCACATGTCTAATAGGTAGCTCCATTTCTGTTGTAAATGTGAATGTCGCTTGGTGCAACAAGGAGTAAATAGCTTCCTAGACAGAAAGAGGACATGTGACTGTCATGGCCTTCCTCAGCTACTGCCCCTTGCCTCTGTCTGTTGTTTCTATGAGTGTGGCTTAGTGCAACAAGGAGTGGGAAGCTTTCTAGTCAGAAGAAGCAAGTGTGACTGTCATGGCCTTTCTCACCTACTTCCGCTTGCCATTGTCTGTTGTTAGTGTGAGTGCCGATTGGTGAAACAAGGAGTAGGTAGCTCCATAGACAGAAAGAGGAAGTGTGACTGTCATGGTCTTCTTCACATACTGCCCCTTGTTTGTGTCTGCAATTAGTGTGAGAATAGCTTTGTGCAACAAGGAGTAGGTAGCTCTCTAGATTGAAGGAGCATGGGTTACTGTCATGGCTTTTCTCACCTACTTCCCCTTTGCCTGTATCTGTTGTTAGTGTGAGTGTCACTTAGTGCAACAAGTAGTAGGTAGCTCTCTGGACAGAAACAGGAAGTGGGACTTTCATGGCCTTCCACACCTACTGCCCCTTGTATGTGTCTGATAGTGTGAATGTTTGCTTAGTGCAACAAGGAATAGGTAGGTCCCTAGTCAGAAGAAGCAACGGTGACTGTCATGGCCTTCCTCACCTACTGACCCTTGCCTGTGTCTGTTGTTAGTGTGAGTGTCACTTAGTGCAACAAGGAGTAGGTAGCTCCCTAGTGAGAAAGAGGAAATGTGACTTTAATGGCCTTCCTCACCTACTGCCCCTTAATTGTGCCTCTTGTCAGTGTGTCACTTGGTGCAACAAGGAGTTGGTAGCTACCTAGAGAAGAAGCAATTGTGACTGTCATGGGCTTCCTCACCTACTACCCCTTGACTGTTTCTACAGTTAGTGTGAGTGTAGCTTGGTGCAACAAGGAGTAGGTAGCATGAGTGACTGTCATGGCCTTCCTCACCTGCCGCTTGCCATTGTCTGTTGTAAGTGTGAGTGTCGCTTGGTGCGTCACGGAGTAAATAGACAGACAGAGGAAATGTGACTAGTATGGCCTTCCTCACCTATTGCCCTGTTGCCTGCATCTGATGTTATTGTTAGTGTAGCTTGGTGCAACAAGGAGTAGGTAACTCCCCAGACAGAAGAATCAAATCTGACTGTCAAGGCCTTCCTTAACTACTACTATACTGTGTGTATATATACTGTATATATATATATATATTGTGACAAGGCAGTAGCCAGTCAAGACAGCCAGTAGTTGCAGAATTTCATCCTTTTTATTATAACATAAAGTTTGGGTTTACTGTCTCTTTAAATTGCAACAAAACAAATGAAAACAGGTAAACACCAAAATAAAAGCCTACTCCCTTTTAGGAGGCTAACATAACAGTTCAGCAGTGCTAACTACAAGAACACTGGCCAGCTACGCTGCACCACGGTTTAAATAAAACATTATAAATCCAATAAACTTTGAATAGCTCTCTCTTTTTACCATGTTACTGTGGCTTTGGAACTGTAGCATTCTCCCAGTCCTGTCTCTCTAGGCTTCAGCTTTTTACTGGGAGAGAATAACTGCCACACACAGAACTGTATTAAAAGCAACTCACTAATTACATTCACTACAGGTGTGTGGGGGCATTAGGAGAAGGTTAACATTTCCTTAGAAAGGAAAAACAGCTCTCTCTAATCTCCTGCTTATATCAACCACATCCCTTTCCCCAGCGGAAAACACTGTCACGTGGAACGGCAATTGCTAAAAGTAGATGCACCAGAGAAAGAGCATCCCCATCTCCATGTAATAGACCCACCCTATGCTCCACCACAAAATGGAATGGTTGCAAAGACAAAAAACATCTGGTAACCTTTGAGTTTTTGTCGTTGTTGGTATGCATCCACTTCCGTGACCAGGGTGAAAAGTTTACCTAACAAGCAGTATTTAAGGGTTTCTAATGCCCATTTAATTGCAAAGCATTCTTTCTCCACTGTAGCATAATGCTGTTCCCTGGGTAACATTTTCTTCTTAAATACAATACCTCTACTCCTTATTTACATACTGGGTAAGCACTGCCCCCAAACCAACTTCAGAGGCATCTGTCTGCAGCAAAAACTCTTTGTCAAAATCAGGGGCTACCTGGACAGGATGGCTACACAGCGCTATGTGTACATCTACAAAGAACTCTGCTGCCTCACAATTCTATTTCACAACATCTGGACTTTTGATTTGCTAAGGTCAGTAAGGGGAGCAGCCCTAGTGGGAAAGTGGGGAATGAACTGTCGGTAATACCCAACAATGCCTAAAAAGGTTCTAACCTGCCTTTTCCGAAGAGGTCTGGGCCAATTTTGTATCGCTTCTACCCTACTGATTTGAGCCTTTACCAAAGCCCGACCTACAATATACCCAAGGTATTTGGCCTCAGCCAACCCAATTGTACACTTGTCAAGGTTGGCAGTTAACCCTGCTTTCCACAGTGTTTCCAGTATTGATTCTACCTTCTGAAGATGTGATTCCCAATCCTGACTATGAATTACATCATCTAAGTAGCCCGAAGCATAACAAGCATAGGTTCTGAACAGTTTGTTCATAAGCTGGTAAAAAGTGGCAAGGGCTCCATGGAGCCAGAGTGGCATAACTTTATACTGAAATAGACCATATGGTGTAAAAAAGGATTTTTTTTTCTAGACTCTTTTGTTAGAGGCATTTGCCAATACCCTTTGGTGAGGTCTAATGTAGAGAGGGACCAAGCTCTTGCTAGTCTTTTTACCAGCTCATTAACACGGGACATGGGGTATGCATCAAAATTTTAAACCAAATTAACGGCTAGATTTAGAGTCGCTTGATAGAAGACTTCAGCCAGATGATGGATGTCTAGCCCCCGCTTGGGCTTGGATGAAGATTTCGGAGCCTGGAACGATCGGTGATACCTGGCATGTTGAAGACAAGGTAGGAAGATCTTCAGGGGCTTAGTGTTAGCTTTATTTAAGGGGGGTTTGGGTTAGATTAGGGGTATGTGGGTGGTGGGTTGTAATGTTGGGGGGGGTATTGTATGTTTTTTTTTACAGGCAAAAGAGCTGAATTCTTTGGGGCATGCCCCGCAAAGGGCCCTTTTAAGGGCTGGTAAGGTAAAAGAGCTTTGAACTTTTGTAATTTAGAATAGTATAGGGCATTTTTTTTATTTTGGGGGTCTTTATTTTATTAGGGGGCTTAGAGTAGGTGTAATTAGTTTAAAATTGTTGTAATTTTTTTCTATTGTTTGTAAATATTTTTTTATTTTTTGTAACTTTGTTCTTTTTTATTTTTTGTACTTTAGTTAGTTTATTTAATTGTATTTATTTGTAGGAATTGTATTTAATTAATTTATTGATAGTGTAGTGTTAGGTTTAATTGTAGATAATTGTAGGTAGTTTATTTAATTTATTTATTGATAGTGTAGTGTTAGGTTTAATTGTAACTTAGGTTAGGATTTATTTTACAGGTAATTTTGTAATTATTTTAACTAGGTAGCTATTAAATAGTTCTTAACTATTTAATAGCTATTGTACCTGGTTAAAATAAATACAAAGTTGCCTGTAAAATAAATATTAATCCTAAAATAGCTACAATATAATTATAATTTATATTGTAGCTATATTAGGGTTTATTTTACAGGTAAGTATTTAGATTTAAATAGGAATAATTTATTTAATAAGAGTTAATTTATTTTGTTAGATAAAAATTATATTTAACTTAGGGGGGTGTTAGTGTTAGGGTTAGACTTAGCTTTAGGGGTTAATACATTTATTATAGTAGCGGTGAGCTCCGATCGGCAGATTAGGGGTTAATTATTGTAGGTAGCTGGCGGCGATGTTGTGGGGGGCAGATTAGGGGTTAATAAATATAGGGGTCGGCGGTGTTAGGGCCACGACTCTAAATACCAGCGTTAGAAAGATCCCATTGAAAAGATAGGATACGCAATTGATGTAAGGGGATCTGCGGTATGGAAAAGTCGCGGCTGGAAAGTGAGCGTTAGACCCTTTAATGACTGGCTCCAAATACCAGAGGGCGGTAAAAACCAGCATTAGGAGCCTCTAACACTGGTTTTAACGGCTACCGCCCAACTCTAAATCTAGGCCTAAGTTTTCTAAAGTCATTGCAGAACCGAACTGATCCATCTGGTTTTGGCACCAGAACAATTGGACTGGATCAGTTGCTATGAGATTTCTCAATGACATTTAGGTCTTGCATTTTCTTTTTCTCTTCACTGACCGCCTCTCGTTTTGACTCTGGTATTCTATAGGGTTTTACATTTACAGTTACCCCGGGATCCATAATAATGTCATGAAGAATCTCCTGGGTTCTACCTGGTTTAGTAGAAAACAACATCTTTGTTTATTTTTATCATTTTCCTTGCCTCTTCAGTTTGCTCAGGAAAAAGATTTGTGACAATTTTAACAACCCAGTTTGGACATAGGGGAACCACTGTGAGATTATCCTCTAATGCTACACTATACTCCCTCTCTTTCCATACTTTGGGGAGATTTACATGAAAAAGCTGTTATTTTGTTCTGCTTCCTGGCTGATTAATCTTATAGTTTACAGGTCTGTCAGGGTTTTTTCCCTGTTGTGTTTGCCATGTGCTGCTGGCAGCCATTTTACTCACCTCTCTTCCTGACTATGGTGCATTGTGGGGGATGCTGCTCATTTCCTGCACTTCCTTTTATGGCCAGACTGGTGTGCATCATACATGTGAGACAGGATGCAGTCTCAGAATTGTGATGTCATCACTTATTATTTAAAGGGCCTCTGTTCAGTATGCTTTGCCTTTGCGTTGTCTCAAAACTGTTTGTGAGAGTTCCTGTGTATTACCTGGCTGCCTGACGTCCTTCCTGGTTCCTGATCCCTGGCTTGTTCCTGACTCTGCTGTTTTCCTTGTTCTTGATTCCGGCTCGTCTGACTATTCATTTTGGCTCCTGACTCGGCTCCTCTGACTACCAGCTCTGGTTTTGACTCCTGGCTTGTTATTTGACTTGTGGACTTTTTATTATTTTTTGCTATTAATAAAGGTGTGATTATTTTTGTACTTATAGTCTCAGTCTGATTCCTGGCACCCTGACATTACGCAAAGGCCATGAATCCTGATGCTGCTAATTATCCACCTTTACCTTCCATCATTTCCAGGATGGATGTACAGGATCACCGCTTGGATCAATTTGCACTAACCCTGCAAACCCTGCTGACTCGCACTGCACATTTGGACCAAAGTGTCCTGCAAGTTATGGCTGCTCCTGTTTCCGCTGCTGCACCTATGCCTACCAGGAGCATGTCCAGTTCTGCACCTCTGCCTCAGCAATATGGAGGCGATCCTATTCAGTGCAGAGAGTTTTTGAACCAGGTGGGCATTTACTTTGAGATGCTACCTCAGGCGTTTCCCTCTGACAGAGCTAAGGTGGGATTTCTCATATCGTACTCTCTGACACAGCTCTTGCCTGGGCTTATCCCTTGTGGGAGACTAATAAATATGTGATTTCAAATTACCCTGAATTTGTGGCCTCCTTTTGAAGGGTATTTGATGTTCCGGCTCGCTCCTCCTCTGCTGCTAAACGACTCATGTCCATTCAGCAAGGTACAAAATCTGTTGCTCAGTATGCTATTGAGTTCCGTACGCTTGCCGCAGAGGTAGGTTGGAACAATGAAGCCCTTGTTGCCGCCTTCTTTCATGGGCTCTCTGATGCGATTAAAGATGAAGATGCTGCCAGACATTTACCAGAGGATCTCGAGGCATTGGTGTCTTTTTTGATCCTAATTGATATCAGACTCAGAGAGAGGCCCTCTTTCAAGGAGCGCTTGGGGAAGCCTCCTGTTCCGTTGTCTCCTACGTGTTCGTTCCCACCCATGCCTCCCTCTCCTCCCATGCCTCCTGGTCCCGAGTCACCAGGTACTGCTGAGCCGATGCAGTTGGGATTCACGCGTCTCTCCGCGGCGGAAAGGGCCTTTAGGAGGAGGGAGGGGCTCTGTCTCTATTGTGGGTTACAGAGCCACCTTTTGAAGTCTTGTCCTACACGGCTGGGAAACGCTCACACCTAAGGTCCTGTCGGGGGCAGACCTTGGGTGGTTTATCCTCGTCCCCGGAACCGCTTAAGGAGAAACCTTTGGTCACGGTTGTTCTTTCCTGGGTGGACTCCTCCATCGTCACTCAGGCTCTTGTTAACTCCGGTGCTGTGGGCTATTTCATTGACAGTGCTTTTGTATCAAAGCACTCCATTCCTGTTTTGCCTCGGTCCGTTCCGCTTGCTATTGAGGCCATTGATGGCAGGCCCCTTCAGCCCGCACTTGTTACTCACGAAACTGCTCCGTTGTCCATGGCTGTTGGGGCTCTCCATTTTGAAACCCTCCAGTTCCAGGTGATAAATGCTCCGCATTTTCCGGTTGTTCTGGGTTATCGCTGGCTCCAAAAGCACAATCCCAGTCTCGACTGGCGCAGGTCCGAAATTTTGTCATGGTCCCCGCAATGTATTTCCACTTGTCTTCGGAAACCAGTTAAAGTCTTGTGCAGTTCTTCGGTATCTCAATTGCCATAGGAGTACCGAGAGTTCCTAGACATGTTTGACAAGGTGCGTGCCGGTACGTTGCCTCCTCACTGGTCTTACGATTGTGCCATAGACCTGCAACCCGGAGCCATTCCTCCTCATGGCCGGGTGTACCCTTTGTCTGTTGCAGAGAATTTTGCTATGGAGGAGTATGTTGCCGATGCTCTGTCGCGGGGGATCATCCGCAAATCCTGCTCTCCTGCAGGGGCTGGCTTCTTTGTGAAGAAAAAAGTGTGGCGAGTTAAGACCATGTATTGATTATAGGGGTCTTAATCGTCTTATCATTAAGAATGCTTACCCTATTTCGCTCATTACGGAACTCTTTGACCGCCTCAAGGGAGCTACGGTCTTTACTAAACTTGATTTGAGAGGAGCGTACAATCTCGTTAGGATTAAGGAGGGCCACGAATGGAAAACAGCATTTAACACCAGGAGCGGGCATTATGAGTATCTTGTAATGCCCTTTGGCCTATGTAATGCTCCTGCTGTTTTTCAGGAATGTATTAATGATGTCCTACGAGATATGTTGCAACAGTGTGTTGTGGTGTACTTAGATTACATCCTCATACACTCACCCACACTTGAGGCTCATCGTTCTGATGTTACACGGGCTCTTCAGAGACTACGTGAGAACGGCCTGTTTTGTAAACTCGAGAAATGTGAATTCCATCAGACTCAAGTAACCTTCCTAGGTTATGTTATCTCCGTTGCAGGGTTCTCCATGGATCCTGACAAGTTATCTGCAGTTCTGCAGTGGCCTCGCCCAGTTGGTCTTCGGTCTATTCAACGTTTTTTGGGGTTCGCCAATTACTATAGAAAGTTTATTAAAAACTTTTCTTCCTTGGTCAAACCTCAAACATCACAGACATGACCCGTAAAGAGAATGATCCACTTCATTGGTTACCTACTGTCAGGGTGCCAGGAATCAGACTGAGACGAGAAGGGCAAAAATAATCACACCTTTAATAATAGCAAAAAATAATAAAAAGTCCACAAGTCAAATAACAAGCCAGGAATCAAAACCAGAGCTGGTAGTCAGACGAGCCGAGTCAGGAGCCATAGCGAATAGTCAGACAAGCCGGAATCAGGAACAAGGAAAACAGCAGAGTCAGGAACAAGCCAGGGATCAGGAACCAGGAAGGACATCAGGCAGCCAGGTAATACACAGGAACTCTCACAAACAGGTCTGAGACAATGCAAAGGCAAAGCATACTGAACAGAGGCCTTTAAATAATAAGTGATGACATCACAATTCTGAGACTGCATCCTGTCTCACATGGATGATGCCCACCAGTCTGGCCATAAAAGGAAGTGCAGGAAATGAGCAGCATCCCCCACAATTCTTACTGACCACAAGAATTTATCTTATCTATCTGAAGCAAAACTTTTCTCGCCCTGACAGGCCAGATGGGCGCTATTTTGGTCTCGGTTTAATTATGTGGTCTCCTACCTGCCTGGTAGTAAGAATGTTAGGGCTGATGCCCTCTCTCAACAATTTTCGCCTCTGTCCCAGGAGGAGTCTGTACCTACTCCTGTTATTCCTCCTGACCATATTTTGGCTACCATACGTACTAATTTGACTTCTCCCTTGGGGGAGGAGATCCTGGCTGCACAAACCAATGCACCTCCTGAGAAACCTAGTGGTAAGTGTTTTGTTCCTGAGAATCTTCGAACTAAACTTTTGCACACTTACCACTATCCTAAAGCGCAGGTCACCCAGGCAAGAACCAAGTGGCCAGGTCTTCGTTCTGATGTTGCTGCGTATGTTCCCTCCTGCTCAGTTTGTGCACAGAATAAGACTCCTCGACGTCTTCCTGTGGGTCTTCTTCAACCTATTACTAATGGTGAACGACCTTGGACACATCTTTCCATGGACTTCATTGTCAAGCTCCCTGTTTCCAATGTCAATACTGTTATCATTATGGTGGTTGGACCGTTTTTCTAAAATGACACATTGCATTCCCTTGATGAAGCTGCCTACCGCTCAGGAGCTTGCTTCAATTTTTGCCCGGGAGGTCTTCCGTTTACATGGGTTACCCAGGGAGATAGAGTTGGACCGGGGTAGCCAGCTTGTCTCCAGATTTTGGCATTCCTTTTGTGCTCAAATGGCGATCCAGCTTTCCTTCTCCTCGGCATATCACCCTCAATCCAATGGGGCTGCGGAATGGTCTAATCAAGCTCTGGAACAGTTCCTTGGTTGCTATGTCTCAGATCACCACAATAATTGGTCTGAACTGTTACCTTGGACAGAGTTTGCTCATAATAGTGCTATTAATGCTTCCTCCAAGTTATCCCCGTTCATGGCGAATTATGGGTTTCAACCATCCTTGTTGCCCGATTCATTCATGTCTCAGGGTATTCCGGCTTTGGAGGAGCATCTCCGGCAACTCCGTTCCACGTGGGTGCAGATTCAGTATTGCCTTCATCGTTCTATGCAGTGCCAAAAGTTCCAGGCTGATCATAGGCGTCTGCCCGCACCTTCCTACCAGGTTGGTGAGAGAGTTTGGCTGTCCTCCCGCAACTTGAACCTTCGTGTGCCTTCCAATAAATCCGTTATGTTGGTCCTTTTCAAATACTCCGATGGGTTAATCCTGTGGCCTACGCTCTTGACCTTCCTCCTGCTATGCGCATCTCCAATGTTTTTCATGTCTCCCTCTTGAAACCATTGGTTTGTAATTGGTTTACCGCTGTGTTGGCTCGTCCCCATCCTATCTTTGTTGAGAACCATGAGGAGTATGAGGTCAGCAGCATTATTGACTCTTGTATGTCCAGGGGCCGTGTACAGTATTTGGTTCACTGGAGGGGCTACGTATGGGGGAGCATTCTTGGGTTCCCTCCTCTGGTGTTCATGCTCCCGCCCTCCTCCATGCCTTACATGCCCGTTTCCCCAATAAGCCTTTTGTCCTCCCGCGGGGAGGGGTCGTTGAGGGGAGGGTACTGTCAGGGTTTTTTCCCTGTTGTGTTTGCAATGTGCTGCTGGCAGCCATTTTACTCACCTTTCTTCCTGACTATGGATATTGTGGGGGATGCTGCTCATTTCCTGCACTTCCTTTTATGGCCAGACTGGTGTGCATCATCCATGTGAGACAGGATGCAGTCTCAGAATTGTGATGTCATCACTTATTATTTAAAGGGCTTCTGTTCAGTATGCTTTGCCTTTGCGTTGTCTCAGACCTGTTTGTGAGAGTTCCTGTGTATTACCTGGCTGCCTGACGTCCTTCCTGGTTCCTGATCCCTGGCTTGTTCCTGACTCTGCTGTTTTCCTTGTTCCTGATTCCGGCTCATCTGACTATTCGCTTTGGCTCCTGACTTGGCTCGTCTGACTACCAGTTCCGTTTTTTTTTTTTTCATTTTTCAAAAATCTTTATTGGGTTATCAGGAAAAATAGTACATAAATCACATGTGTACGCAAATGTCAAAACAATAGGTGTTGTAAAAGGGAGTTTTACAAATTTTCCGCATGCTCTCGCATCTTAAAGGGGAAAATATCTGAGGAGTTGTTATCCAGTCTCTTATTGGAATTGCACTCGTGAGTGCCAAATGTCCTGTACGTTTTGTCCTCCTGTGCACAGTGCATATCCCTGATATTTAGTAAATCCCCCTGGATTATTTGACATGCAACAGTTTGAAATCTCCTGTACACAATCCATAACATTTTAACAAACGTGATCAACCTGTCTTGGGTGTTATAGCTTACACCCCAGTAAACTTAAGTTTTGGCATATATCAGAACCATCGAGTTATGAAGGGGTAAAAAAGCGTATCCACATAAGAGAGAAAGGGGGATAGTTATCATAGGTAAAGTGGATGGGTGGGGAGGAGAAAAAAAAAAACAAAACAAAAAAAAACACACACAACCTCTGGGGGGGGGTCAGACTGAGTAGTCTCTGAGTTAAGTTTTAAGGTGTTACAGGGCACAGGGTATCATCTGGTCAGTGGCTTCAAAGTTCTAACATATATTCATGAATTTCAATTTTATCATCTCTCAAATAGCGAAATCTTTCCAGCGACAGATATCTGTCTACCTGGTTTTCCCAATCTGAGACCCGTGGGACTATGTCCGATTTCCACTTCTTGGGAATAAGAGATTTGGCACCATTGAGCATTATGTATAAAAGGTACTTTTTGGGTTTTTCTACCAACTTGGGAAGTCCATGAAAAGCAAAAGGTTAGGTCTCCTACTTAGTGTGACATTTAATTTAGAATCCATCACGTCTAGTACGGACAGCCAAAATGGCTTTATTAGTTCGTAGGTCCACCAAATGTAAAGGACCATGCCAGCTTCACCACATCCCCTCCAGCACTTCCCGTCTGACTTCTTGAAGATTTTTTTAATCCTAACAGGTGTAAGGTACCATCGAGATAAATACTTATAATTGGATTCCAGAATATTGGCAGAGATAGATGCCTTAATGTGATTGTGAAATATTTTCTGCCATTCTGTATCCGTAAGAGCCTGGTCCAGTTCGCGGTTCCACTGTCTTATAAATGTGGGTGTACTAGTTTCCTTATGAGACGTCAGAAACCAGCTCTGGTTTTGACTCCTGGCTTGTTATTTGACTTGTGGACTTTTTATTATTTTTTGCTATTAATAAAGGTGTGATTATTTTTGCACTTCTCGTCTCAGTCTGATTCCTGGCACCCTGACAAGGTCCTACCTTTTCTAGGACTTCATAGAGGCCCTGCCAATGTGTCAAGAGTTTACTCTCCACTGTGGGCACTAAGATCATCACCCTGTTTCCTGTCTTAAATTGCTTAACTATAGCACTCCTGTCATAATTAAACTTCTGGGGCCTTTGAGCTTTTTTCATATGCTGGCGAACTAATTAAATAACTTGAGCCATACACTCCCTTATTTTATCCAAATGTTGAACCACTGTAGACCCTGGGACTCCCTGTTCTTCCCAAAACTCTTTAAATACATCTAAACCCCGGGTCGAATGGAGAATAACCAGTGGAAATTTGGGAGACCTCTGGAATTGCAAACAATAAGTACGGAAGAAGTCCCAGTCCCTTCCATCTTTACTAACTACTTTCTCAACATTCCTTTAAGGGTACGATTAAATCTCTTGACAAGACCATCAGTCTGTGGGTTATAACCTGAGTTTCTAAATGTTTGAATCTTTAAGAGCTGGCACATCTCCTTCATAAGTTGGGAGACAAAAACAGTACCTTGAAAACACCTGAACTAACTCTTTGGCTATGCTTTTGGTAGTTTCCTGACATAAGGATATAGCTTCAGGAGTGGCATAATCAAGTATTGCCAAAGTATCCCTACTAGATCCATTCTAATCCTCTCAAACGGAGTATCAATTACTGGGTACGGTACCAGTGGTTCCCTTAGTTTAGATTTTGGGACTATCAGCTGATACTCAGGAAAAGAGGCACAAAATATTTTTATATATTCATATACCCCTGGCCAATAGAACCGTTTTAGTACCCATTCCTGGTTGTTTTTTTTCCAACCCCCAGGTGCCCTCCCAAAAGATGTTTTAGTTTAGTGCTAAATCCAGTACTTTTCGGGTATAAGATAAGGGTACAACTAACTGTTCAACCTCTTGTCCCTCTTCCTTGGTTCCTCAATAAAGAAAGACATTTTTGAAGATAAAACAGGGTAAAGTGTTTCTTTCCAATTTCATGGAGAGTCCACAATTCCATTCATTTCCTGTGGGAAATTTAACACCTGGTCACCCGGAGGAGGCAAAGACACCCCAGCCAAGGCTTAAGATCCCTCCCACTTCCCACATTCCCCTAGTCATTCTTTGCCTTTGTAAAATGGAGGATGGCGAAGTTGGTGCACTGACGAAAATCTGGAATTGTGTCCTTTAATGGGTAGCTTCCTTTCAAGTGATGACTGGGTTTAATGATGTATCCATGTAAATCTCTTAGTAAGAGTATTGGTTAGCTTCTGGATGTCACAGGGATTTTCTCTATCCAGAGGTAAGTGTCCTTTATTTTACAGGGTGAATGCCATGGTACTTTGAGGGGTTAATCTCCTATTATCTTTGGTGCAGCCTGGGGACACTTTATATATTCCCTTTCTAAGGGAATAATAATGTTGGGCAGTTAAATGGAGCAAGGTCAGAGTGTTAAATATTGTTGATATCTAAGACTTTAGTATCAGTATATGGGACATGAGGCTGTCTGGGCTTTTATAGAGGAGTTTGTTTTTGAAGGGCACTTTATTAACACAGGTGCCGGTTTTTGTGTTTGCCTATTGTTATTTGGGAGACGGTGCAGTGAGAAATGGATTTGCGAGTTTTTGCACGCTTCTCTAATATTATTATTATTATTATCAGGTATTTGTAGAGTGCCAACAGGTTCCGCAGTGCTAACCCTTACGGACCTCCCGTAGTGTTGCGTATCACATGACTGATGCACGCATTGCCCTTTTGCATTGCTGTTCGCTCCGTGTGATACATTACTACAGAGATGGTGAGCGGAGTGGTTGTGTTTGTTAATGCTCTACTTCTCAATCTAGCTCAGAGCCGATTCCAGAGAGCAGTATTTGGTAGAAGGGAGGTGGTAAGTCACCCCCTGGACATTGCTGAGGTTATAGAGGTGCCGGTCCTTTTTGTTTTTATACTCATTTTTGTATATCTATTAAATAAGCACTAGCTTTCAAAGGTTATTGCTAATTTCATTATTATTAGTAAAATTCTGTGGGGTCTGTCCTTGAGAGAGAGACAGAATGGAGCTGGGCAATGACAATATTCAGTTACTAGTTGGCAACAAATGCCTGTATTATGAAGAGGCCCATGTGATTACCCCTGTTCAATTGTGTTCCACATGTTTAGCTAATATGTTACAGTCTAAATCTCTTAAAGCTTCTGGTTCCCAAAAATGTACTCCTCATAGCCCTCTTCCTCTCAAGACTCTGCTGCCTGTGATATGCCTCATTTATCTCCTCAGTTCCTGTCCCAAGTTTTTACACCGGCAGTGCCCTTTGGTTTGGCTCAATCTATATATGGAGGAATTTTTCTTCCAGGAGACTTTACAGCACAGCTTCAGTCAGCTGTTTCTGCTGTGTTGAGACTGGTGTGGCCAGTCTATCCCAAGACTCTGTGGATGAAAGCTCCTCTATAGCATCTGAGGGTGAGATATCCGTCTCTGACTTCAGGATGCTTGGTTTCGAGTCAGCTGTTTCTGCTGTGTTGAGTGCCTTACCTACTTCAAGTAGAAGGAAGAGAAAGATTAAGCATATTTCACCTGATGCTGGAATCTCTTATCCTTAGGAGACTGGTGTGGCCAGTCTATCCCAAGACTCTGTGGATGAAAGCTCCTCTATAGCATCTGAGGGTGAGATATCCGTCTCTGACTTCAGGATGCTTGGTTTCGAGTGAGCTGTTTCTGCTGTGTTGAGTGCCTTACCTACTTCAAGTAGAAGGAAGAGAAATATTAAGCATATTTGACCTGATGCTGGAATCTCTTATCCTTAGGTGACTGGTGTGGTCAGTCTATTCCAAGACTCTGTGGATGAAAGCTCCTCTCGAGCATCTGAGGGTGAGATATCTGTCTCTGACTCTGTAGCAGATAAACTGACTCTGAGGATATAAACTTCAGATTCAAATTAGAACATCTTTGTTTGTTGCTCAAGAAGATTCTGTCTACTCTGGATGTTCCTTAGCCAAAACCATCTGAGGAACTTTAAGATACCTAAGTTTGCCCGGGTTTATGATGTCGAGACTAGGGCTCCGGAAGTTTTTCCGGTTCCAGCCCATATGACGGACATCATCTCTAAGGAATTGGAAAAACCTGGAATTCCTTTTTCTTCATCAACAAATTTTAGGAAGATTTGTTCCTGATACTAATTTGGAGTTATGGAGTTCCACTCTCAGGGTGGATGGAGCAATCTTCACTTTGGCCAAGAGAACTACTATTTCTCTTGAGGATAGTACCTCCTTCAAGGACCCTATGAACAGAAAGCTTGAGGGCTACTTAAGGAGGATCTATCATCTTGGTCTCCTCTGGCAACCAGCGGCGGGCATTGCTACTGTGACAGGTGCTGCCACTTATTGATGCGACTCCTTATCAGAGATGATTTTGGAGGAGACCCCTTTTGAAGAGATCCAAGGCAAGATCAAGGCTCTAAAGACAGCTAACTCCTTTATTTGCGATGCTAACATGCAGTTCTGCCTGAGAGTCAAGTCATCTGATTTTGCTATCTTGCCTAGAAAGGTTTTATGGTTGTAACCATGGTCCACGAACATGGTTTCTAAGTCTAGACTTCTTTCCTTGTCCTTTAAGAGGAAATCCTTATTTAGGCCAGGCTTGGATTCTATAATCTCTACAGTTACTGGTGGGAAGGGAGTTTTCCTTCCTCAGGACAAGAAGTCTAGATCCAAGGGTCGACAGAGACCTGCGATCTCTTATAAGTCAGATCAGCCCAAGAGTTCCTGTAAACCTAATCAGACTTGGAACGGGAACAAAAGTCCAAGAAACCTGCCTCAGACAATAAGTCAGCATGAAGGGGTGGCCCCTGAGCCGGGACCCAATCACGTAGGGGCAGACTATCCTTTTTTTCAGGATCCTTGTTTTCGAGATGTTTCAGACCTGTGGGTTTTGGACGTAGTTTCCCAGGGGTACAAGATAGGATTCAAGTCTCAACCCCCCAAGAGGCAGATTTCTTCTGTCTTGTATCTCTTCAAATCCAGTGAAGAGAGAAGCTTTTCTCAAGTGTGTAAAATATCTATCTTCCCTGGGAGTGATTGTCCCAGTTCCTCATTTAGAACGAGGCCTAGGTTTTTACTCAAACCTCTTTGCGGTTCCAAAGAAAGAGTGGGCTTTCCAACCTATTCTAGACTTAAAATGTCTCAACAAGTTTCTCAAGGTTCCGTCCTTCAAGATGAGGACTATCAGATCTATTCTCCCGTTGGTCCAAGAGGGTCAGTTTATGATCACTGTAGACCTGAAAGACGCATACCTTCATGTGCCGATCCACAGGGATCATTTTCAGTTTTTGAGGTTTGCCTTTAAAGACAAACATTTTCAATTTGTAGCTCTTAACTTCAGACTGGCCACTGCTCCCAGAGTTTTTACGAAGGTTCTGGGAGCTCTCCTGACGGTGGTCAGAACACAATGGATTGCAGTGGCTCCTTACCTGGATGATATCTCGGTTCAGGCTCCATCTTTTTTTCAGGAAATCTGTGAGTGTTATTAAATTATATATATATGTATGTATATTTATCTACACATAGATATATGATAAGACCAAGAACTCATTTTATTTGTGAAACTGTTTGTAAAACCACCCCTCTTGTTCTGAAGCACAGATTTCAAGAACAAAGGAATTGCTTTCAAATGTTTCCTGCCTAAGGTGTGAAGTTAAAGTTCCTATCAGATCACCACTAACCTCCTTGTTGCTTAAGACAAGCTAGATAAAAAAGGGGAAAACATTTGGCTCAATTAGTGAGGACAGGGAAAGAGCCTAAATGTCGGTAAGAACCTCTTTGAACATCACTAAAGCCAGGAATATAGTAATTAGCACAGACCTGTTAATTGTCCCTGAACCAAATAAATACACATAAGGCATCTGAACTCAAGTTACATATAGCACATGAGAAACTAGATCTCAGATAAAGAAATTGTGTCTAAATCCTCATAATAATTTAAAATACACAGATCATATTTAAAACATCTGTATATATATATATATATAATACAAAAAGTTAAAATCTTGGGAAAAACATGTTTTTCCCAAGATTTTAACTTTTTGTATTATTAAAAGCTAAATTTTACTTACAAATGACCAGTGAGTGCTGCCTTTTTTGCATAGTACATACTGTTTTGACATTGCACCCTGGCAGCTGCTACTAAATATATGGTGTGCATTCCTACACAGGACTTTGCTTTATATATCTATATATATATATATATATATATATATATATATATATATATATATAGAGAGAGAGAGAGAGAGAGAGAGAGAGAGAGAGAAAGAGAGAGAAAGAGATCTGAAAATGATACTATGTTAAATAAATATCTGCTGTATTGAATAATAACTGCATTGGTATATATAAATATTGACCCATTTATTTCAAGATAAACACATTTTTCTTTCTTTTCCAGAAATCTAATGAATATTGCAAGGGAGAACTGATGTGAAGATGAGATTTCTAAATAAGATACTATGAATTGACATATATATTTCATTGATTGATACTACTAGTCCTTCATAAAAATGCAACTTTTAAGGCATCTTCTAAAATATGATAATTAATGTACTCATGTTTCATATTAAAATAATCAGTTAAATCATTAAAGTTTATTTAATAAACATTTTTAAGGTTAGATACTAGACTGCAGCAGTATTGATGGCAAGACTGCATTTCTGATTATCTGCTGCCCCCTCGTGGATTAAAACTGGTATGACAGACAAACGAGTTGACTGTTTAAAACATATGCAAATCCAAATGAGCCAATCAGGGAGGCGTCCAAAGGGCCTATCAGACAAGTTTCAGTAAGTGCGCATCCCAATTTCACCAATGATTAGAATAAAAAGGGGTGGGGTATATCATGTGATATAGCCTCATGCAAGAGAAAATAAAGGGGTTTTTTTGCTGCTGAATTTTGACTGGCAAACTGTTGCCTTGGAATCCAGTCTCTATAAAGCAAATCTGGGCCTAACTTTCACCGATCTTGCAAAAATACCCCTTTTAATTTATGAGGTGAAATTGGACTTATCTGAGAAAGCTGAGACACTCATTTGGTTATGGTGTAACGTATGGCAGTGACTATAATCTAATATTTTAAAGCAAATACATTCATCGTTGCTACAGTAATTGAAGCTAGTAATTTAAAAAGCACAATTGGTATTTTAAGCTTATGTTCATAGTCCTGTGTAGTTTAACTAGTCATTATTGCTAAATAAAGTGAGTATCATCTGATTCATAATCTGGTTTCTATAAATATAATTCAATGTGTTTATAACTTTAACTAATATAAAGAATTTAGGAATAATTTTTAATTTCAATTGTTTTGTATATACATTTTTATTGGGGGTTTGTTTTAAAGAATGATAATAAATAAATTGTATTATAACCTTGCTATATACTGACATTTTCCTTTGGCAAGATCTCACACAGACTTTGTCTTGTCTCTTCTCCAGACCCATCGGTGGAAGATAAATCTAAGAAAGAGTTCCTTGGTTCCCAGTACCAGGGTTTGGTTTCTCGGAACAATCATAGACTCGTTTTCAAAGAAAATGTTTCTAACGGACCAGAGACAGTCCAAGCTTTTTTCGTCTTGCCTATCTCTTCAATCAGCTGCATGTTCTTTGTTGGCACAATGCATGGAAGTAGTGGGTCTCATGGTGGCAGCTATGGACATTATTTCTTTTGCTTGCTGTTATCTGCGACCTCTACAGCTATGTATGCTCAGACAATGGAACAGCGATCATTCCGACCTATCTCAACAGATCAACCTGGACAACCAGACGAGAGAGTCTCTTTCTTGGTGGCTTTGTCAGGGACACCTGTCTCAAGGCACATGCTTTTTGAGAAAGCCTTAGGAGATTGTGACTATGAATGCCAGTCTTCTGGGTTGGGGTGTAGTCTGGGGTTCCCAGAAGGCTCAGGGGACTTGGTCGCCAGAGGAATCTGCCTTCCCCATGAACATCCTGGAATTAAGAGTTATGTTCTGATGGCGTGGCCACAACTTTGTTCAGTCCAATTTATACGATTTTAATTGGACAACATAACATCTGTAGGCTATATCAATCATCAGGAAGGAACAAGGAGTTCCTTGGCTATGAAGAATGTCTCACGCATTCTTCTGTGGGCAAAATCCCACAATTGTCTCATCCCGGCCATTCATATCCTGGGAGTGGACAAATGGGAGGCGGACTACCTGAGCAGACAGTCTTTTCATCCAGGGGAGTGGGCTCCTTATCCAGAGGTGTTCTCCGAGATAACTCTCAGATGGGAGGTTCCAGAGATAGACCTGATAGCCTCTCATTTCAATCACAAGTTGCCCAAATACGGGTTGAGGTCAAGGGATCCTCGAGCATTTTTAGTGGATGCGTTGGTGGTTGCCTGGAGGTTCAAGCTCATTTACCCTTTCCCTCCATTTGCTCTGCTTCCCGGGGTGATAGCCTGCCAGATCTCCTCCATCAAGGTCCTTTTCTACATCAAAATCTAGATTCTCTGAGACTGACTGCGTGGAGATTAGTCTTGGCAAGAAGAGGATTTGCGGATAGTGTTATCGATACTTTGATTCAGGCTCGTAAGCCAGTGACTCGTAAAATGTATCACAAGATGTGGCGCACTTACCTATCTTGATGCGAGAATCAAGGTTTTCCTTGGCACAAGGTTAGAGTGCCTCACATTCTTTTGTTTCTCCAGGAGGGCTTGGAGAAGGACATGTCAGCCAATTCCCTCAAGGGTCAGATCACTGCACTTTCGGTGTTGTTACATAAGAAATTAGCTAATCTTCCTGACGTTCAGTCTTTTGTTCAGGTTTCAGTTAGAATCCGGCCTGTGTTTAAGTCTATTGCTGTAACGAATCCACTCACACACAAACCAGAAATAGAATATTTGTAGCTCTTTTGTATATCTATCTCTGCAAACACAGACTTAGTTTGAACAGAAATGGTAACAGTGAGCAATTAATAGCCAGTAGTATAAGTTTTAAAACTCTAACTCTGATAGCCCAGAATCAGGAGTTAGATAAAGGGTTGATTTGTGGATGAATCGTATAACTTCTGTAAACCTTGATTCAGTGTCCCGTATACTTCACACACATTCACCCAATAAAATATATACAAAGTCACTCACACGAATTGCTTATTACAACTTTAGGTTTATCCAAATATGTAACTTGTAAGCAGTATTTGTTGTGGAATTAATATGCACCGGTATAGTGATTCACATCCCATGTGTATAGCAACATATTTAGAGGAGTCAACTTGAATATATGTGGCAACAAGAGGAATAACCGATGCAAACGATATCCAGAAATAGTAACAAACAGAGGTTACCTGTGACCAAGGAGTCAGAGAGAGCTTGCCTGTTGCAGGAGAGAACCGCTTGCGGTGAATGTGTGACTCACTTCCGGTTTGAGGATCCAGCGTCGGAAAGTTGCGGAGGTTCCGCGATGTGGAAAAATAACTGACAGGAGCTGCAGAGGGAGACCTGAAAAGGGATTTTTGTGCAGAGCGGTAATCACAGAAATTTAGTAACTGGTTAATAACACAGAGGTAGCTGTGGATATTCAGTTCAAAGTTTAACAACTTAAGGTATAATTCCCAAACATAAATTTGAAAGGAAACGAAGTGACCTGAGTAGTAACAAAGGGGAACAGCCTCCAGGCTGTTGAACTTCAATAATCAGGCAAAGATTGATTGTAGGAGGCTCCCTTTTAAAGGAGTAAGGTGCATGAAGGGAGATACCTTAAAGGTATATCACATACCCCCCTCCTCAAGGGCAGTCAACAGGGGTGCGGAGATATGGCTTCCCAGGATACCGCCGATGAAAAGCGGAGAGTAGATCAGGTGCGTGAACATCCTCATGAGATTCCCATGAATTGCTTTCAGGACCATAGCCTTTCCATTGTATCAAGTATTGTACATGACCGCGACGTATCCGGGAATCTAAGATGGACTCCACTTCATATTCCAACTGATCTTGGTGATAAATGGGTGGAGGAGGATCTGCCAGTTGTAATGAAGGGTTTCCTACGTAAGGCTTAATCAGAGATACATGAAATGTAGGATGAACGGTGAGATCTTTGGGCAGAGTCAACCGAACAGCGTTCGAGTTGACTATTGCTGCAATCGGAAACGGACCAATAAATTGATTGGCCAATTTTTTACATGGCACACGAAGTTTCAGATACTTGGTGGACAATAGAACCAAATCTCCTACTGCATAAGTGGGACTAGGGGAATGATGTAAGTCATAGTACTTCTTTTGGTGTTCTTGAGCATCCTGCAAGTGAGTCTTAAGCAACAAAAGTCTATCTTGTAAGGAATTACTAAAATCCATTGCTCCGGGGCAATTCACTGTAGTATGTGATAATGTGATAGTGGTTGGATGGAAACCATATGTGGCGAAGAATGGTGATACTTTGGTTGAGGTAGAAATCGAGTTGTTGTATGAGAACTCTGCCATTGGGAGGTAATCTACCCAATCATCCTGAAGATGGCTCAGATAACATCGTAGGAATTGTTCTAGCGTCTGATTCAGACGTTCAGTCAATCCATTTGACTGAGGATGAAAAGCTGTGGTATAACGAGTATCTATTTGTAACAGTTTGCACAGAGACCTCCAGAATGCTGAGGTGAACTGAGTACCTCTATCTGTGATCACTGTAGTCGGTAATCCATGTAATTTGACTATATTATCCAAAAAGACTTTTGCTGTAGTAATGGCTGTGGGTAAACTTGTTAGTGGAATAAAATGACCTAATTTAGTTAAGTGATCTACAACCACTAGAATAGTGGTGTACTTTTGTGAGACTGGAAGATCAACAATAAAATCCATTGATATGGTGGACCATGGCATATCTGGTATTGGTAAGGTAGTTAATAAACCAATAGGTTTTTTGTGTGCCACTTTGTTTCTTGCACATATATCACATTTTTTCAGATGATGGATAACATCTTGATTTAGCTGTGGCCACCAAAAGTGTCTTTTGATCAAGTTGGTGGTCTTTTGTACACCTTTGTGGCCTGACATAACATTGTCATGATAATGTTTTAATATCATCATTCTAAGAGCCTTAGGTACATATAAACTATCTTTGTGGTACAACAACCCTGATGTGGAATCTTTCTCACAATTTGGAGGGCAGACTTTTTCTTTTTGAGTTTCCAGTAGAATGTCCCTTTCTAAGTTAGAAAGTGAGTATATAAATTTCTCTTCTGGTATGATTGGATTGAGGGTCTCGGAGATATTCGTAGAATCATACATTCTGGAGAGGGCATCAGCTTTAGTGTTAGAATGTCCTGGTCTGTAAGTAATCAAAAAATTAAAGCGATCTAAAAACAAAGACCATCTGACTTGGCGTGCAGAAAGAGTTTTACTTTTTCTTAAATATTCAAGGTTTTTGTGATCAGTAAAAATGAGAAAAGGTTCTTTTGACCCTTCTAATAGATGCCTCCAGTGCTCTAAGGAACTTTTAATTGCTAAAAGCTCTTTGTCTCCAATGCTATAATTTATTTCGGCTGGGAGCAAGGTTCTGGAATAAAAAGCTACAGGATGCATTTCTTGGTTTTCCTTGATTTTTTGTGAAAGAACTGCTCCTATACCAGTGTTGGAGGCATCAACCTCTAAAATGAATTGAGATTGATAGTCTGGCAGCGTTAGCACTGGGGCAGTGGCAAAACAGTGCTTTAGCTTGTTAAAAGCAGTTTGAGCATCTTCATTCCAATGAAATCTTTGGGATTTCCTTGTGAGTTGGGTTAAAGGTCTTACAATAGTAGAGAAATCTCTGATAAATTTTCTGTAAAAATTTGAGAAACCCAAAAACCTCTGTAGTGCTCGAACCGTGCGAGGTATGGTCCATTCCTGGATTGTGTTTATCTTTTCAGGGTCCATTTGGATCTTTTGAGGAGATAAGATATAACCAAGGAACTTAATCTGTTTAACATGGAAATTGCATTTTTCCAGTTTGGCAAACAATCTATGTTGTCTTAGTCGGGTGAGTACCCATCGTACATGCCTTTCATGGTCTTGTAAATTTGTGGAATATATTAGAATATCATCTAGATAAATTATAACACATATGTCAGTTAAATCTCGGAATATCTCGTTGATGAAATGTTGGAAAGTAGCTGGTGCGTTACTCAACCCGAAAGGCATGACATTGTACTGAAATAACCCGTATCGTGTGCGAAAAGCTGTCTTCCATTCGTCTCCACTTCTAATGCGAATCAAATTATACGCCCCCTTCAAATCCAGTTTAGTATATATGGTAGCATTAGTGAGTCTTTCCAGTAATTCTGGTATTAAAGGCAATGGGTAACGGTTTTTTACTGTTATTGCATTTAAGGCTCGGTAATCTATTATGGGTCTTAGACTTAGATCTTTATTTTTAACAAAAAAAATACCAGCTGCTGCGGGTGAAGTTGAATGTGATATAAAACCTTTTTTAAGGTTTTCGTCCAGGTAAGTGCGTAAATGGGTTAACTCATCTTGGGACAGAGGATATATTTTGCCATAGGGTATTTGAGACCCGGGTATTAATTCGATGGGGCAGTCAAATTCACGGTGTGGCGGCAATGATTCAGCCTCTTTTAGATCGAATACATCTACCAAATCAGAATATGCCGCTGGTATACCATTCTCAATAGAAGATATAGAACAGTGTGGATAACAGGTATTAGTGCAATATCTAGATGTTAAATTTATCTCACCCTTTAACCAATCAATGCTAGGATTATGTGTCTTTAACCACAGATATCCTAAAATAATAGAATGTCTATCAATAGGAATGATATCGTATGTAAGGTATTCTGTGTGACCATTTTTTGTGGTAGTAAGTAAAGGTATAGTGTGATGTGTGATAGGACCATTCTGGATCAGAGTACCATCTATTAACTTCACAAAAATTGGTTGCTGTTTACACACTGTGGGTATTTTATTCTTTTTAACAAATGTATCATCAATATATATCCCTGAAGCACCAGAATCTATTAACGCATCACTCTGGATGTGGAGACGGTCCCACTGTAAAGAAAGAGAGACAGTGAGCTGGGTTGCAGTAGATAAATTGTATATTGATACTATATTTTTTTCCTTACCCTTCTTCTGTTTTGATAAGAGGGGGCAGGTTGCAACTGTATGCTCCTTGTGAGCACAGTAAAGACATAAATTTCCTAATTTCCTTCTTGTTTTTTCCTCTTGAGTCAGAGGTCCTTTGATTGTCCCAATCTCCATTGGGGTGCTAAAAGTCTGATTTCTGTCTTGAGAGACTGTGGATGGATGAAAGCGTCTGATAGAGGGGTCATACATGCTTTTTTCAGCTTTCCTTTCCCTCAGACGTCTATCTAATGTGGTGCTTAGCTTGATTAAGCCGGTGAGTGTTTCAGGCATTTCCAATCGTGAGAGTTCATCTTTTAGAGATTCAGACAAACCTAGGCGAAACTGATTACGTAAGCTTACCTCATTCCACAATGAGTCTGAGGCCCACATCTGAAAGTCTGTTGTATATTCCTCTACAGTCCTTTTGCCTTGTTTTAATGACCGTAATTTGGTCTCAGCTAGTATTTGGCTGTTTGAATCCTCATACAAACTTGTCATTGCTGAAAAGAAATCAGTTAATGAATCTAGAATAGGGTTGTTCTGTTCAAAATATCTGTTAGCCCAGGTACGTGGCTCTCCTGTCATATATGAAATTGTGGTGCAAACTTTAATCCTGTCTGAATGATAGGTGCGTGGTTTCAAAGAAAATAGCAAGTTACATGCGTTTTTGAAATCACGAAACTCAGATCGTTTTCCAGAAAATGGTGTTGGTGTATGTACTTGGGGTTCAGGTATATCCATAGGTTTAGGTGTAATGAAATCCTTTAACATTGCTTTTATGGCTACATTGTCAGTCTGTAATTCTTGTATAGCATGGGCTAAATAATCTAATTTCTGATACACATTAGTGAATTCATTTTTTACTTCTGTGGGATCCATGTTTTAGTAATTTAACAGGATCAGTTTTAGGCCTGATTATTATGTAACGAATCCACTCACACACAAACCAGAAATAGAATATTTGTAGCTCTTTTGTATATCTATCTCTGCAAACACAGACTTAGTTTGAACAGAAATGGTAACAGTGAGCAATTAATAGCCAGTAGTATAAGTTTTAGAACTCTAACTCTGATAGCCCAGAATCAGGAGTTAGATAAAGGGTTGATTTGTGGATGAATCGTATAACTTCTGTAAACCTTGATTCAGTGTCCCGTATACTTCACACACATTCACCCAATAAAATATATACAAAGTCACTCACACGAATTGCTTATTACAACTTTAGGTTTATCCAAATATGTAACTTGTAAGCAGTATTTGTTGTGGAATTAATATGCACCGGTATAGTGATTCACATCCCATGTGTATAGCAACATATTTAGAGAGAGTCAACTTGAATATATGTGGCAACAAGAGGAATAACCGATGCAAACGATATCCAGAAATAGTAACAAACAGAGGTTACCTGTGACCAAGGAGTCAGAGAGAGCTTGCCTGTTGCAGGAGAGAACCGCTTGCGGTGAATGTGTGACTCACTTCCGGTTTGAGGATCCAGCGTCGGAAAGTTGCGGAGGTTCCGCGATGTGGAAAAATAACTGACAGGAGCTGCAGAGGGAGACCTGAAAAGGGATTTTTGTGCAGAGCGGTAATCACAGAAATTTAGTAACTGGTTAATAACACAGAGGTAGCTGTGGATATTCAGTTCAAAGTTTAACAACTTAAGGTATAATTCCCAAACATAAATTTGAAAGGAAACGAAGTGACCTGAGTAGTAACAAAGGGGAACAGCCTCCAGGCTGTTGAACTTCAATAATCAGGCAAAGATTGATTGTAGGAGGCTCCCTTTTAAAGGAGTAAGGTGCATGAAGGGAGATACCTTAAAGGTATATCACAATTGCTCCTCCTTGGAGCCTTAATCTGGTTCTGCGTGTTCTTCAACGGGTTCCGTTTAAACCTATGCATTTTGTAGATATAAAGCTTTTATCTTGGAAGGTTCTGTTTTCTTGGCTATTTCTTCGGCTCACAGAGTGTCAGAATTGACTGCCTTACAGTGTGATCCACCTTATTTAATTTTTCATGCAGATAATGCTGTGCTCAGAACCAAGCTGGGGTTTCTTCTATATGTGTCTGACCGTAATATTAACCAGGAGATTGTGGTCCCTTCCTTTTGTCCTAATCCTTCTTCCGAGAAGGAACGTCTGTTGCACAATCTGGATGTGGTTTGTGCTTAAAATTCTATCTTCATGCGACCAATGATTTTTTGACAATCTTCTTCCTTGTTTGTCGTTTACGCGGGTAAGCGCAAGGGTCAGAAGGCCACAGAAACTACTCTTTCTTTCTGGCTGAGGAGTGTCATTCATTTGGCTTATATGGAAGCCAGTCAGCAGCCTCCTGCAAGGATTATGGCTCACTCTACTTGTGCTGTATTTTCTTCTTGGGCATTAAAGTATGAGGCTTCTGTGTAACAAATCTGTAAGGCGGCCACATGGTCCTCTTTGCACACTTTTTCTAAATTTTGCATGTTGAATGTTTTTGCTTCAGCTGCGGCTGCATTTGGGAGGCATGTTGCTTCAAGCGGTGGGGCCTTCAGTCTAGGTCCGCCTGCCTTATTTTCCCTCCCGGTCCATTCTGTGTCCTCTCTGCTTCGGTATCAGTTTCCCACAGGTAATGAATGGAATTGTGGACTCTCCATGCCATTTGAAAGAAAACAAAATTTATGCTTACCTGATAAATTTCCTGGCATGGAGAGTCCACAAACCTGCCTTTTTTTGTTTTCTTAAGGCAGCGTTTGTTTCTATCATTCTGGCACATCTATACCCCTATGTTTCTTCTTCTCATAATTTCCTCGGCTGAATGACTGGAATGTGGGAAGTGGGAGGGATCTTAAGCTTTAGCTGGGGTGTCCTGATGGCCAGGCGATGAATTTCCCACAGGTAATGAATGGAATCGTGGACTCTCCATGCCAGGAAAGAAAGACATTTATTAGGTAAGCATACATTTTGTTTTGACCACCCACTGATACCCATTTACTTCTACTACCTGACTTCCAGCATTTTGTTGTAAGGGATTATTTTCCTGATTGGGCCTGAAAGAACTACTAGAAACATCACCCTGCAAGGGGGCATTATACACAGGTTCGTTCCCTAGCTCAAGTTCAGGGTGTTTTTGGCCTCTTGTTAGCTCTGCTTCTGTAACCAGAGTGGCCAACCGTTTATTACACTGTTTTCCCCACCCAGTCCACAAAGCTTCACGTAAGGCTTTAGTAATCCTATACTTATTTTCTCACAGGTAGATTACAAGTTTTGCGTTATGGCTTTTAACGCTGTAAAAATGGCAATTCCAGCGTAATGGCCAGGAACGCATATTACGAGATGTGTCGGTATAGCTATACCGCAAGCATTTTAGCCTGTAACGCAACGTCCACTCCCCACTCAAAAAAAATATGTTTTTGTGTGGGATTTTCATAGCGCCAGTATTCCAGGTTGTGCGTTGAGGCTAAAATGCTTGCTTTACAGCCTATGCCGACACAATCCATACCGCCTTCTAAGAGCAGTAGTTATAAGTTTTGCGCAACAAAAATGTTTCACAAAACTCATAACTAAACTGTTACAAAGTACACTAACACCCATAAACTACCTTTTAACCCCTAACCTGCCGCCCACCCACATTGCGACTATTAAATAAACCTAATAATCCCTAATCTGCCACCACCCACATCGCTACTATTAAATAAACCTAGTAATAACCCCTATTCTGCCACTCCCCGACATTGCCGCCACTATAATAAAGTTATTAACCCCTATTCCGCCGCTCCCCGACATCGCTGACACTATAATAAATCCAGACGTGGACCCGTTATTGTTCGTTCCCAGGTTGAGCGCTTCTCTCTTTTTATTTATGCAAATTATGACACTTAGGGAAGTCCTAGGTTGAGCGCTTCTCTCTTTATATTTATGCAAATTATGACACTTAGGGAAGTCTCCCTAAGTGTGATGTGGGAATCCAGACATGGACCCGTTGCTCAGTGTGCCTAGAGGGATATAGCTGCACCTCACTGACGAGGCACACAATAGGCTGAAACGTACATCTGGGGTTTTGCTGTTTTTCTCATTCAGTGAGGGATTGCCTGGCATTTCGGGGCTGGACTGTACTGTTAAGTCAGGATCAGACTGATATGCTTCAGGAAAGTTCTTCTCTGTGAAAGGCACATGTTTAGCAAAAAGAGGCTGCTTCTTGGGTGGTAACTAGCCATAGAACAAGCTATTATGCTATTGTTCGTTCCCAGGTTGAGCGCTTCTCTCTTTTTATTTACTATAATAAAGCTATTAACCCCTAATGCGCTGTTCCCCAACATCACCGACACTATAACAAAGTTATTAACCCCATTAACCCCTAAACTTCCAGCCTCCCACATCGCTGCCACTATAATAAAGTTATTAACCCCTAAACCTCTGGCCTCCCACATCGCCACCACTATAATAAAGTTATTAACCCCTAAACCTCCGGACTCCCACATCGCCGCCACTAAATAAACCTATTAACACCTAAACCTCCGGCCTCCCACATCGCCAACACTAAATAAACCTATTAATACCTAAACCGCCGCCCCCCCATTGCAAAACACTAAATTAAACTATTAAACCCTAAACCGAGCACCCCATAACCTTAAATTAAAATTATAACTATCATAAAATAAATAAAAACTTAACTGTGAAATAAAAATAAACCTAACATTAAACTATAAATGAACCTAACATTACTATTCTAATAAAATAAAAAAAATACAACAAATTAAAAAATCTAAAATTACAAAAAATAATAAAGACTAAATTATGAATAATAAAAAAACACTAAGCTTACAAAAAATAATAAACAAAATTATCAAAAATAAAAACAATTACACCTAATCTAATAGCCTTATAAAAATAAAAAGACCCATTAAAAGGGCATTCAGCTCTTTTCCATTGCGCTTTAAAGGGCATTAAGCCCTTATCCAGGCGGCGAGAAGTCTTCATTCTTCAAATTCAAATCAGCCAATAGAATGAGAGCTTCTGAAACTCTATTGGCTGTTCAAAACAGCCAATAGGATGAGAGCTACTGATATCTTATTGGCTGATTATGAACAGCCAATAGGATTTCAGTAGCTCTCATCCTATTGGCTGATTTGAACAGCCAATAGGATTTCAGTAGCTCTCATCCTATTGGCTGATTTGAACAGCCAAAAGGATTTCAGAAGCTCTCATCCTATTGGCTGATTTGAATTTAAAGAATCAAATTAGCCAATAGGAATGCAAGGTACGCCATTCTGAAACGGCTACCTTGCATTCAACTTCATTGTACGGCAGTGACCGTATGAAGAGGACCTTCCGCGCAGAATGTCTTCGGCTTCCAGGATGGCTCCGCTCCGCACTGCCGGGATGAAGATAGAAGACGACCCCGGGATGGATGAAGATATCGCCGCCTGGATGAAGACTTCTCACTGCCTGGATGGAGATGGATGTCCGGACTTCAGGAAGCATGAGTAGATATTCTGGGGTTAGTGTTAGTTTTTTTTCTTCCTTAAGACACGGTAAGTCCACAGAATCATCAATCACTGTTGGGGAATAGCACTCCTGGCCAGCAGGAGAAGGCAAAGAGAATCACAACCAAACTGTTAAGTATCACTCCCTTACCCACAACCCCCAGTCGTTATCTTTGCCTCTGTCAATGGAGGAGGTGAAGTTTCTGGTGTGTGATGAAAATTCGATTTTATTGCTTCAAGCGAGATTTTTTGGATTTAGCTGTACTCTACGTTAGTCTCTTTAGTAAGGGCAGTAGTGGCTTTTAAGCAGTTAGGAATTGTATGGTGAGCCTTATTGGTATTCCTAACATTTGTGCTGCCCTGTTATAAAAAAGTCAGAGTAGGTGACTCTGTACTTTCTTTCCCTCAGGTCTCTGTGAGGAGCTGTGTCCTTACATACCTGGTTAGCTGTCTACATGCCGGACAGCAGAGTTGACAGGTAAGTGCCTTTTTCTTCCAGGTGGGAAGATTTTGCACTTACATGACTCACTACAATATTGTTAAGGGACAAATTAATCCTTAGGATAAATTGGGCATGTAGCAGGGCAATGTGACTGAGACAATATTCTCTTTCAGAGATGAAAGGGTTAAATATTTAAGGCTCTTAATTTTCATTGAGGATAAAAATGTATTTCTGACAGAAAGACTTTAATCGTTACGGTCTGGTTAACAGGGCTAACAGTATAGGGATTTTACTTTTGTTTTCCCTCAGGCTATATCATAGCCTCTAGCATAGTTTCACTTTTAATAGCAATCAGGAAGTTGGGTGTTCAGTCTTTCGTGCTTATCCAGTGGCGCAGTTAAAATTCAGCCGATCACATGACCTGAGTCTTTGCATCGCATCAGTCTGGTGCCGGTGTAGAAAGTGACAGTTTAATCCCTTGTCCTCCATAGTTGGTGACAGGTAGGCACCTCAGCTAGACTGAGGTGTGGGGTTACTGAGGAAATAAGATCGTTCAGAAAGCGATATTTGTGCAAAAGTTTTTTCTGTGGGAAATAACTTAGATACCCTAGCTCAGAGTATTTAATAAGGGATATTAATAAAATCTTTATCATTTTTACAATATATTGGGCTTATATTAGTTTTTTTGCGATCATGTCTGATACAGATCAGGCTCATGATCAATTAAATTCCTGTCTTCTTTGTACAGAAAATCAGATTGTTTCTCCTATGCAGGTCTGTTCTTCGTGTGTTAAAAAGACCATGCAATTTATTTACTGAGCCTAATGTCTCTCAGGATGATGCTGTTCAGATTATTACACAGCCTTCTTCTGTAGCATCCTAAGCCTATATAGCGTCACATGCAATGCCCTGCGGCTCCTCTATAGCTCCAAGTGGAGCATATTTAAAGGCAGAAATTGCCGTGCAAGTATCTTTAGCGGTATCTGCAGCGTTAGCGGCTTTTCCTAGATTAAAGGGGAAGCGTAAAAGGAACTCAGATAGCAGGGTTTCTGATTCCAGTAATTCTCAGATGTCTCTTCCACTTAAATCGGATGAGAAAGATGATTCAAAACTTTCGGAGGGTGACATTTCTGACTCTGACAGTGTATCTCCTTTATCTGAAAGGGACGGCAGTTCCTTCAGATTTAAGCTTGAACACCTTTGTGTTTTGTTGAAGGAGGTTTTAGCTACTTTGGACGACTTAGGCACTCCTGTTGCGGTCAACCCTAAGAAGTCTAGCAAGTTTAATAATTACTTTGAAGTGATTTCTACTAAGGAGGTATTCCCGGTCCCTGACCGGACTTCAGAAATTATTTCTTGGGAATTGGAGAAACCGGGGGTATCCTTTTCCCATCTCCTATTTTTTATTTTTTTTTAAATAATCTTTTATTGAGGTTTTGCACATAAGAAAAACATAAACTAAACTTCTTATGACATAAATGACAGACTTCTCATAGATCAAAATACACTGATAAAATTATGAAACACAATGATTGGCATAATATAAACTTCTGAAACCTCTATTTTGTAGTTTCTAAGGCTTTCATACATGACTAATTAGTCGGCCACTTATGGTGGCACTGGTGAGGTATGTCAGTCAAGCTAAAGACCCCAATGGGGCTGATGGCACTTAGTAAAGTTGCAGAAAATATGAACTTATGTTATAGTCAAGTTTTTCAGTGGGTAAGCACCGCTTAGGATAATAAAATTACCAGTAGAACCTAATATATGGCAAATGGGGATTAGTTCTCTTCCTACTCAAAATTCAGCATACTGTCATGGGCTATGAATATGAGGGTGAGTCATGAGTGTTGGGCAATAAGTGGGAGGTTACTATATTTATGGAGTATGTTATGCCTTTATGTGTCACACTGAGCCGCTCTATCCATTGCTAGGGGCGCGGCATCTCCTTCCCTGTTCGTTGCCAGGGGCTGTGTCGGGTTCCTTCTTCTTTGGATGACTTTATGACGCTTTGTATCAGTCTGGACTCTCGCTTTCAGGAGAGACAAGCCGAGAGACAGAACAAGGAGGGCCCTACCCTCCCGTCCTCCTATTCATCCGGTTTCAGCAGTATCCTCTAACCCTTCAACAGCTCCAGTTACCTCAGTGGAGGAACCCATGGATCTCTCCTCTTTCAAACCTTCAGAGTCTGAAAGACAGAAAAGAAGGAGACTGAGACTATGCTTTTATTGTGGATCTAACTCCCACCAACTAAAGGACTGTGACATTCGGCCGGGAAAAGTCAATGCTTAGGTGATAACACAGGGGTACCTCTAAGCATGATCTCTACTAAATTCCCTCACTCCTCTCGGATCCTGGTACCTGTTACCCTTACCTTCCTTCAGAATACTGTCCACACTCAAGCCTTCATTGATTCAGAGGCAGCTGGAAACTTCCTGGATCACCGTTTCATGATTCAAGCTGCCTTGCCTCTTTTGCAGAAAAGACATTGTCTCAAGATAACTACTCTGGATGGCAACCCACCTTGGTTTAGGTTTGATCCATTTTGAGTCAGCACCCCTGAACCTGACTGTGGGAGTACTTCATACTGAACAGCTGAAGTTAGAGGTCATTCATTCCCCAGTACAGCCTGTCATCCTTGGTCTTCCTTGGCTTTGGGTACACAATCCACAGTTCGACTGGGCTGAAGGACAACTGGCCTCCTGGGGTACCTCCTGTTTCCACTCCTGCCTTGCTAAAGTTACTCATCTGCTCCGCATTTCCATAGCCAGTATACAGAATACTTCAAACCTTCCTTCAGTATACGCGGACTTTGCGGATGTGTTTGAGAAAAAAGCAGCCGATGTGATGCCACCCCACCGTCCTTATGACTGCAAGATCGACCTCTAAAGGGAGGACTTATCCACTCTCCAAGGCTGAAACCAAATCCATGGAGGAGTACATCCAAGAGAACCTAGCTAAAGGTTTCATTCGCCCCTCCTCCTCTCCTGCTGGGGCAGGCTTCTTTTTTGTCAGCAAAAAAGATGGTGAGCTCAAACCGTGCATCGACTACAGGGCCTTGAACAACATAACCATCAAGAATCACTATCCCATACCATTGATCACAGAACTGTATGACTCACTTCAGGATGCTCGCTTCTTCACCAAGCTGGACTTACGAGGGGCATACAATCTGATTCGCATCTTTCCAGGCCACAAATGGAAGACCACCTTCAACACAAGATCTGGGCATTACGAATACCTTGTAATGCCCTTTGGGCTGTGTAACGCCCCTGCAGTCTTCCAGGCATTTGTTAACAATGTCTTCTGTGACCTCCTCAACCGCACTGTCATTGTCTATCTGGACAATATCCTTGTTTTCTCTTCCACTTTAGAGGAGCATCATAGACACATGAGACAGGTGCTTCTACGTCTCAGAGACAATTCTTTAGTAGCCAAGCTAGAAAAGTGTGAGTTTGATCAAGTTCAGATCCAATTCCTTGGATGTCATCATGAAGGAGGGTTTTGCCATGGATCCTGCTAAACTCACTGCAGTTCTAGAATGGCCTCAACCTACTTCTTTAAAGGAATTACAGAGGTTCTTGGGGTTTTCCAATTATTACCGTAACTTTAAAAAGAACTTTTCACAAAGAGTCGCTCCTCTCATTGAATTGACAAATGGAACAAAGACTGGAAACATTGGCCTCCCGAAGCCATAAATGCCTTCTCTTGTTTGAAAAAGGCTTTCTGTTCAGCTCCTGTGCTCCACCATCCTGATCCTGACCTACTGTTTACTTTAGAGGCTGATGCCTCCGAGATAGGGGCATGCAGCATTTCTGACCGAAAGGGATCCTTTGACTTCCAAGTCAAACCCTGTAGCCTTTTTCTCTAAATGCTTTACTCCTGCTGAGAGGAACTACGATATGGGTAATCATGAACTCTTAGCCATTAAGATGGCTTTGACTGAATGGCGTCATTGGTTAGAGGGCACTGCCAATCCCATTCAGATTCTCACCGACCACAAGAATTTGACTTACCTAGAGACTGCTCATCGACTCAATCCTCGACAGGCCAGATGGGCCTTGTTCTTTTCCTGTTTTAACTTTGTGGTCTCTTATCTTCCTGGGACCAAGAACAAGAAGGCTGACACCCTTTCCGGTCAGTTCCCTCACTCAAGTGACTCCTCTGAAGCTCCTATTAAAAACTTTATACCTCCCTCCAGTGTGGTTGCTCAACTAAATACCATCCTTCTGCAAAGATTGCAACATGCCCAGTCTTGTAAACCTCCTGGAGCCCCTGTGGCCTCTGATATGCTCTTTGTACCTCCGAACCTACACACCCCTGTGCTATCCTGGGCTCATGATAGTAAACTCTCAGGACATCCTGGTTTGACTAGGACTTTTAAGCATCTTTCCCAACACGTATGGTGGCCTACTATGAAGTCTGGCACTCAGGATTATGTGAGAGCCTGCACATCTTGTGCTGCCAACAAAACTCCCGATCCTTGCCTCCTGGCTTGCTCCAAACATTGTCCATTCCAAAACAACCATGGACACACATAACAATGGACTTCATTGTGGACCTTCCTCCTTCTGACCACCATACAGTTATCTGGGTTGTGGTGGTTCGCTTTTCCAGACTGGCTCATTTTGTACCCCTAACCAAACTGTCTTCTGCCCAAGAATTATCGTCTCTTTTTCTCTTGCATGTGGTAAGACTTCATGGCATTCCTGTGAATATCGTTTCCGACAGAGGTCCACAGTTCATCTCTACCTTTTGGAGAGCCTTTTGTATATTGATTGGAACCTCTGTTTTCCTTGTCTTCTGGCTACCATCCTCAGAACAAAGGACTAACTGAGAGAGTAAACCAGGATCTTGAAGCCTATCTTAGAGCCTTTGTCAACGCTCACCATACCAACTGGTCTGAGTTGTTACCCCTAGCTGAGCTGGCAAGAAACATTGGCACTCTTCTCTTAAATGTTCTCCATTTCAAGCTGCAGCAGGGTATCAACCTTGTGTCTTCCCTCTTTCTGCTCAGTCCACTGGGGTTCCTGCTGCAGACAGACACGTCACTGGACTCACCACTCATTAGCAATGTATTTGCTCTCAGCTAAGTTCAGTTGTCTCTAGATATAAGAAGTTTGCTGATCGTCATAGAGCTTCTGTACGTGCCATCCCAGTGGGTGAACAGGTTTGGATCTCTACTCTACACATTCGTCTACGTCAACCCTGTCACAAATTGGGGCCTAGGTTTATCGGCCCTTACAAGGTTCTGAAAAGACTGTCTCCTGTTGCCTACAAAGTGGCCTTGCCCAAAACCCTACGCATACACCCAGTCTTCCACATCTCACTAGCATTTCTCTCTGGGGAATCTTACCCCATTGTTCAAAGAATAGGTGTTACTTTGTGTGCTTCTGGGTGTGATAGATCGTTACTCAGTTTGAACTCTGCTTGTCTGACTACTCTGCCTGTTTAACCCCTAAGTTGCTGGACTGATACACTGCTACTGAACCCTGTTTGTCTGACTACTCTGCCTGTTTAACCCCTACGTTGCTGGATTGATATACTGCTGCTTAACCCTGCCTGTCTGACTACTCTGCTTAATAACCCCTGTTGTTCTGGATTGCCTCTTTGTTGCCAAACACTGTCTGCCTGACCATTCAAGTGGTGGGCCCTTGGACTGCTTTGCTGTTGCCAAACCCTGACTGCCTGACCATTCGAGTGGTTTGTCCTTGGACTGCTCTGCCGTTGCCGCTGGGGACTGTCCTGCCTGTGGTGAGTGCTGCCTTCCTGGACTTACTAACTTTCTCTGCTCTGGGATATTCCCTATCATTCCGACTCGATTCCCGGATAACAAGACTACTGGCCGAGTTCGGTCTGATAGAGGAGTATCCCACGAGCATTACATTATGTGTGTGAGCGCCCATATGGGATGTAGGTGTATGTATCTCTAAACGATGCTCCCTGAACCTAACTAAAACATAAGTGAAAGTGTATCTTAATATTACAGGTCTATGGAATCGTATAGGACACATTGCAGGTGTAAATTGTAGCAACCAAGTAAATATGTCTGGGTTACATTTGTAACAGTAAACTTTAGAAAGTATAGAACCTAAATTACAAATTGTACTATAAAGATCCAAAGATCCTATAGATCCAGAATATAGTCCTAATCACAAGCTTATATACATAATAGATGGTGTAGTTCACTGTAACGCACTAACAGCCAGATTACGGGTTTTTAGCACTATAGGGAAATTAACGACCTCCACAAAAGTGGCGTTATTTCACCCCCTATATCGCTGTTATTACAAGTTTGTAAAAAGCAGGCTTGTGCGGGCGATATGGTGGCGTTGAGCTTCATACTACACTGAAATACAAGCGCTGCTTTGACGTGCTCGTGCACGATTTCCCCAAATACATTAATGGGGAGAGCCGGCAAAAAAGAAGCCTAACACCTGCGATCGCGGAAACAAAAGCTCCGTAACGCAGCCCCATTGCTGTCTATGGGGAAAGAAAAAGTTATGTTTAAACCTAACACCCTAACATAAAAACCACGTCTAAACACCTCTAATCTGCTGCCCCCGACATCGCCGCCACGTAGATAATGTTATTAACTCCTAATCTGCCCCCCTTAACATCGCCGCCACCTAAATAAAACAATTAACCCCTAATCTGCCAACCCTAACATCGCCGCCACATACATTACAGTTATTAACCCCTAATCTGCCGCCGCTAACGTCGCCGCCACCTACCTACACCTATTAACCCCTAATCTGCTGCCCCCAATGTGGCCTCCACTATACTAAAGTTATTAACCCCTAAACCTCTGGCCTCCCACATCACTAACACTACATAAATATATTAACCCCTAAACCTAACCATAACCCTAACGTAACCCTAAGCATAAGTCTAACCCTAACACCCCCTAACTTAAATATAATTAAAATAAATCTAAATAAACCTAACAATTATTACCTAAATAATACGTATTTAAAACTAAATACAGTACATACTTACCTGTAAAAAAACCTAAGCTAGCTACAAAATAGCTAATAGTTATATTGTAGCAATCTTAGGTTTTATTTTTATTTCACAGGTAGGTTTGTATTTATTTTAACTAGGTAGACTAGTTAGTAAATAATGATTAACTATTTACTAACTACCTAGTTAAAATAAATACAAATTTACCTGTAAAATAAAACCTAACCTGCCTTACACTAAAACCTACAATTACAATCAAATCAAATAAATTAAAGTAATCAAATATAATTATCTAAGTTACAAAAAAACCTACTAAATTACACAAAATAAAAAATGAAATTATAAAAAAAAAAATTAACTACTCCTAATCTAATGGCCCTATCAAAATAAAAAAGCCCCCCAAAATAATAAAACCCCTAGCCTACACTAAACTGCCAATAGCCCTTAAAAGGGCCTTTTGCTGGGCATTACCCCAAAGATAAAAGCTCTTTACCTGGCAATAAAAATTACAAACACCCCCCCAACAGTAAAACCCACCACCCACACAACCAAACCCCCCAAATAAAACTCTATCTAAATAAACCTAAGCTAAACATTGCCCTGAAAAGGGCATTTGGATGGGCATTGCCCTTAAAAGGGCATTTAGCTCATTTACGGTGCCCAAACCCGAAGCTAAAAAAAAACACACCCAATAAACCCTTAAAAAAAACACTAACCCCAGATGATCCACTTACAGTTTTCGAAGACCGGACATCCATTCTCATCCAGCCGGCGAAGTCCTCATCAAAGCGGGCAGAAGTCTTCATCCAAGCGGGCAAAAGTCTTCATCCAGACGTCATCTTTTATCTTCATCCATCCAATCCTATTGGCTGATTGGATCAGCCAATAGGATTTTTTCCCCTTTAATTCCTATTGGCTGATAGAATCCTATCAGCAAATCGGAATGTAAGGGACGCCATCTTGGATGACGTCACTTAAAGTGAACTTCATTTTCCAGCGACGATCGTAAGAAGAGGATGCTCCACGCCGGTTGTCTTGAAGATGGACCTGCTCCGTGCCGGATGGATGAAGATAGAAGATGCCGTCTGGATGAAGACTTCTGCCCGCTTGGATGAAGACTTCTGTCCGCTTGGATGAAGAATTCTGCCCGCTTCGATGAAGAATTCTGCCGGCTTGGATGAGGACTTTTGTCGGCTTGGATGAGGACTTTGCCGGCTGGATGAGGATGGATGTCCTGTCTTCGAAAACTGTAAGTGGATCGTCGGGGGTTAGTGTTTTTTTAAAGGTTTATTGGGTGAGTTTTATTTTTAGCTTAGGGTTTGGGCAGCATAAAAGAGCTAAATGCCCTTTTAAGGGCAATGCCCATCCAAATGCCCTTTTCAGGGCAATGGTTAGCTTAGGTTCATTTAGATAGAGTTTTATTTGGGGGGTTTGGTTGGGTGGGTGGTGGGTTTTACTGTTGGGGGGTGTTTGTAATTTTTTTTGCCAGGTAAAAGAGCTGTTATCTTTTAAGGGCTATTGGCTGTTTAGTGTAGGCTAGGTGTTTTATTATTTTGCGGGGGCTTTTTTTATTTTGATAGGGCTATTAGATTAGGAGTAATTCGTTGTTTTTTTTTTTATAATTTCGTTTTTTATTTTGTGTAATTTAGTGTTTGTTTGTTTTTGTAATTTAGATAATTGTATTTGATTAATTTAATTTATTTGATTTGATTGTAATGTTAGGTTTTAGTGTAAGGCAGGTTAGGTTTTATTTTACAGGTAAATTTGTATTTATTTTAACTAGGTAGTTATTAAATAGTTAATCACTATTTACTAACTAGTCTACCTAGTTAAAATAAATACAAACTTACCTGTGAAATAAAAATAAAACCTAAGATAGCTACAATATAACTATTAGTTATATTGTAGCTCTCTTAGGTTATTTTTACAGGTAAGTATGTATTTAGTTTTAAATAGGAATTATTTAGGTAATAATTGTAAGGTTTATTTAGATTTATTTTAATTATATTTAAGTTAGGGAGTGTTAGGGTTAGACTTATGCTTAGGGATACGTTAGGTTTAGGGGTTAATATATTTATGTAGTGATGTGGGAGGCCAGAGGTTTAGGGGTTAATAGCTTAATTTAGTATATTTCGGTGTGGGAGAATTGCGGTTTAGTGGTTAATAGATATATTATATCGGCGGTGTGGGCGGACGGCAGATTAGGGGTTAATAATATTTCAGTAGTGTTTGCGATGTGGGAGGGCGGCGGTTAAGTGGTTAATAGGTTTAATATAGTGGCGACGATGTTGGGGAGAGACGGAAGAGGGGTAATAAATTTTAATGGTGGTGGCGATGTCCAGAGCGGAAGATTAGGGTTTAATAATTTTATTTATTTGCGATGCGGGAGGGCCTCGGTTTAGGGGTTAATAGCTAGTTTATGGGTGTTAGTGTACTTTTTAACACTTTAGTTATGAGTCTTATGGTACAGCTTTGTAACGTAAAACTCATAACTACTGACTTTAGATGGCGGCACGAAAATTGTAGTTATAGAGTGTACCGCTCACTTTTTGGCCTCCCAGGCAAACTTGTAATACCGGCGCTATGAAAGTCCCATTAAAAAAGGACTTTTTTAAAAGTGCCATACTAACGTTGCGTGACAGGCTAAAAGGTGTGCAGTACACCTATACCAACAAGACTTGTAATAGCGGCGTTAGGGAAAAAGCAGCGTAATGAAGCATAACACTGCTTTTTCACTCATAACGCCAAACTTGTAATCTAGCTGTAAGGGAGCAGATAGTAGAACTATAGCTGATAGCTATAATATATATATATATATATATATATATATATATATATATATATATATATATATATAAAACAAGATATGCTCAGATTTGCAGATAATAGGTACTGGATCTAAGTTAATATCTGTAAGAGGCTCCAAGCTATGGAATATTGTAAATCACTTAAATATCAATAAAAGTATATAACAAATTAAAAATTGTTATACACACAATAACATGAATATTAATAAAGTATTAATCCCACAATGATGTGTAGGTGTAAAATTCTAATAATAAACCAGAGTCCAAAAGATATGTAAGAATCCTAGGATGGATACTCAAAACGATGTCAGGACAGTCTAGCACCTCCAGGCAGCTCCTCTAGGGTGTCACGCCAGACACAAGAGAGGAATCTAAGATGCAAAAAATAGAGGGTGCCACATAGTGCAGATCAAAAAGTCACACCAGACTAATAATGAAGAGAGGTCAATCCTACTCACGTGATAAAAATGCACAAAGTGTGCAAATAAAGCAGGCCGGATCCACAAGTTGTCCGGCAGACTCTCAGGCAAACCGCACCAGGGGCAATCCTCATCCCACAGCAATAGGAGTCCAGGGATATCCACTCAAGGCCACAGGATTCACCCAAGCGCCAGTCAGAGGCAATGAGAAGCCAGTCAGAGGCAGTGAGAAGTCAAATGGAACCAAGGTTCAAAGGATCCAAGTGGAAATGAACAGCAGCAGCGATATGATAAATAAAAAGTTTATTAAAATGCTTGAAAACAACAGCAACGCGTTTCTCAGTGACACAGCACTGTTTTCTCAGGCTATACAAACAATCCCACAGCTGCTAAACTTAAAACAATCAACAACCAATCAACAATCAGAATGGTTACACACCCTCTAGGTGATGTATAGAATACAATGTTAATAGCCTATTTGTTTTCCTCCAGTAATCATGAGAAGCATCCCTGATATTATACTATTACAATCTCTGAAATAACGGAGCAACAACACACTCACATAAAATCATATAGGCCCGACTAATGTCCGCTCAATAGCGGTTAGGAGGGAGAAAGGGGGCTTAATAAGGGGCATGTTTATATTCGTCATAATTGATACTGTTGTTGTTTTCCCTGACACAAATATATACAGTCAAGGAATACACAGGTTCTTTGTTGAGATTTTGTTTATTGATCACGTACCAAGTTGCTCAACATGGGAGAATTGTGCAGACAGCAAATTCTGAAGCTGGGCTGTCCAGCATTCAGTTTTAACAGAGTACAACAGGTTACGGAATCAATATGTATCCACCAGTAATATTCTACTTAAAGATCCCTTCATCTGGTTGCTAGGCAAAATACCTATTCTAATACATCGGTTTTCCTATACTTGTGCCAATTTACAAGAATGAGGAACAATTCAACAAGTTAGTTTCCTTTTGAACCACCTGTCAGCAAAATAACATACACTCTGTTTGACCTAGCCTAGTTTCCCGTGCACTGGCCTAGTGCACAGAAAACCATTAATGTGACTTCTCTAATTTTGGACAGGGAGAGAAATACAGCAATTAACTGTTTGTTATCCCACAGATAGTTGCCTGGCCCAATGTTACATGCAGAGAGGTAACATACTCACATGAGAGGAGTTTTCAAACAAGATAGAAGACAGGACAATTAGATACAAATAAAGCATAAGCAAAAATATTCACTGTGGCCTATCTGACTGAAAATTCCCCCTTAAAAATAACCAGCTACCTCCATTATTTTATGGTCCCTCACATATCAGCAACTTGTATGACACTCAAGCAATTAAATTCTGACAGCTCCACCATTTCTTCCTCTGCACATACACAGCTCATATCTTCATAGCCAGTAGAACATGCACCAGAGGTAACATACTGTGTGGTGTAGGTGGTGGTGTCTCGAGGGCCTGTGTCTTCTCGGAGGAGCCTTGCCTTGTCAGGGGTAGTCGAGGCGCACAGCTTCTGCAGCAACAACTTGAATGAAAACACAAGAAAAGAAACATAATGAGTATGACAAACAATATTAGGCCATGCAAGATCTTAGTACCAAGTTCACCTAACCATTCTCCCAGCCCAAAAGACCAGTCAAACTCTTGAGGTACTTCTCTCAGCTTCTGTTGTACCTCTCTTATGTTGTCAATATGTTCAGCTATGAGTGCAGAATTATTAGCAATGAAAACACAACAAGAATCCTGTACAAGTGCACAATGCACAAACTCATCCCTTTAGCAGCTAATATGTAGTCTAAAGTACCTGTTCCTGGGAGAGCAGTTCTATGGCAGTTGGTGTCTCATGTTCGTCCAACAAATCTACCAACATGTCAAGCTTATACATCAGAAGTACAGCCCCATATGCAGGGAGAAATCCTGCTCCCACCTACTGACTTTTAGAGGATTTTACAGTTAGATGATTTCCAGCATAGTAGTATTCTTCATGAGTGCACCCCCTATACCCCTACAGGAGCAAATGCTAACCTCAGACAGCTGTGGGGAGCGATAGAACCCTGGGACGATATTCCCTAGGTAACAAAAACCTTGCCACATAATGGACAACCACCTATATCCCCACTGAACTCATATACAATATGTACCCCTAGATGTTAATAATGGTATAGTTTTACTGCTATGATACGACCAAAGTCCATAGAACCAATTCTTAAATAGTGGTAGCAAAGCAGTAAAATGATGCACAGAAAAGGTGTCCCCCACAGCCATTAGAATAGCTACCATCTCGTTGGAGGTAGGACAAGGAAATAGAGGCATAGGCCCCTATTTAAGAAGGTCTGGCAGACCTGATCTGACAGTGCGGATCAGGTCCGCCAGACCTCGCTGAATACGGCGAGCAATACAGCATTGCACCAGCAGCTCACAAGAGCTGCTGGTGCAACGCCACCCCCTGCAGACTCGTGGCCAATGGGCCGCCAGCAGGGGGGCATTAATCAACCCGATCGTACTCGATCGGGTTGATTTCCGGCGATGTATGTCCGTCTGCTCAGAGCAGGTGGACAGGTTATGGAGCAGCGGTCTTTGTGACCGCTGCTTCATAACTGCTGTTTCTGGCGAGCCTGCAGGCTCGCCAGAAACACGGGACATCAAGCTCCATTCGGAGCTTGATAGATAGGCCCCATAGTCAGATGCAGTAGTGATATTTATGGAGGACCCTGAGCAGTCGGAATATCCCACAGGTATACCATCAGTGAGGTCAGGGTGACTCCTTACACATACCAGTCCTTGATTAGGGGTATTGACTATGTGAACTCTAAAAGTCTGGTTATATTGGAGCCTGTCAGTCACTCTATGAATGTCCACCCTACGCAGGTCAGTGTGATTGAGCATGTCTAGCTGGAATAGGACACCTATGTATGGGGTTCCATGGCCTGCCGTCCTAGGCACAAAACCACAAATCCAGCAAGAATCAGTTAGATTTAGTTGTACATAGTGCGGGTGGCAAGGACGTAGGAGTTGTCTTTAGCCCATGGGGTGCTGTTAACCTGTGCAGTAAGAAATAAAAGAGTTACAACAAATAACATTATTGCAATTTAGTGATCACTTTAACAATACAAGCTCTTAATTAAATGTATTATTTACACCATAATAGCAAATGGACTTCCACAATTGTATGCACAACTATACAAAAGACAAAAAAGGGCAGTTAGTTTCAGATGTATTACTATTGCTGTGCAAGGATTATCAGTCCACCAGTCACTCATTACTCAGATAGCAAGGAATAAAGAATGATACTCCCCTACACACTTAGGCCTAGATTTGGAGTTTTGTCGGTAAAGACCCGCGTAGCTAACGCCGGCTTTTTTCTGGCCGCACCATAAAAATAACTCTGGTATTGAGAGTCCATATAAAAGCTGCGTTAGGCTCCAAAAAAGGAGCGTAGAGCATTTTTAACGCAGCTTCAACTCTCGATACCAGAGTTGCTTACGCAAGCGGCCAGCCTAAAAAACGTGCTCATGCACGATTCCCCCATAGGAAACAATGGGGCTGTTTGAGCTGAAAAAAAACCTAACACCTGCAAAAAAGCCGCGTTCAGCTCCTAACGCAGCCCCATTGTTTGCTATGCGGAAACACTTCCTACGTCTGCACCTAACACCCTAACATGTACCCCGAGTCTAAACACCCCTAACCTTACACTTATTAACCCCTAATCTGCCGGACCCGCTATCGCTGACCCCTGCATATCATTATTAACCCCTAATCTTCCGCTCCGTAAACCGCCGCTACTTACATTATCCCTATGTACCCCTAATCTGCTGCCCTAACATCGCCGACCCCTATATTATATTTATTAACCCCTAATCTGCCCTCACTAACATCGCCGACACCTAACTTCAATTATTAACCCCTAATCTGCTGACTGGAGCTCACCGCTATTCTAATAAATGTATTAACCCCTAAAGCTAAGTCTAACCCTAACACTAACACCCCCCTAAGTTAAATATAATTTACATCTAACGAAATTAATTATCTCTTATTAAATAAATTATTCCTATTTAAAGCTAAATACTTACCTGTAAAATAGTTCCTAATATAGCTACAATATAAATTATAATTATATTATAGCTATTTTAGGATTAATATTTATTTGACAGGCAACTTTGTAATTATTTTAACCAGGTACAATAGCTATTAAATAGTTAAGAACTATTTAATAGCTACCTAGTTAAAATAATTACAAAATTACCTGTAAAATAAATCCTAACCTAAGTTACAATTAAACCTAACACTACACTATCATTAAATTAATTAAATAAAATACCTACAATTACCTACAATTAAACCTAACACTACACTATCAATAAATAAATTAAATACAATTCCTACAAATAACTACAATGAAATAAACTAACTAAAGTACAAAAAATAAAAAAGAACTAAGTTACAAAAAATAAAAAAATATTTACAAACATAAGAAAAATATTACAACAATTTTAAAGTAATTACACCTACTCTAAGCCCCCTAATAAAATAACAAAGACCCCCAAAATAAAAAATGCTCTACCCTATTCTAAATTACTAAAGTTCAAAGCTCTTTTACCTTACCAGCCCTGAACAGGGCCCTTTGCGGGGCATGCCCCAAGAAGTTCAGCTCTTTTGCCTGTAAAAAAAAAAAACATACAATACCCCCCCCCCCAACATTACAACCCACCACCCACATACCCCTAATCTAACCCAAACCCCCCTTAAATAAACCTAACACTAAGCCCCTGAAGATCTTCCTACCTTATCTTCACCATACCAGGTTCACCGATCCGTCCTGAAGAGCTCCTCCGATGTCCTGATCCAAGCCCAAGCGGGGGGCTGAAGAGGTCCATAAGCCGGCTGAAGTCTTCATCCAAGCGGGAGCTGAAGAGGTCCATGATCCGGATGAAGTCTTCATCCAAGCGGGAGCTGAAGAGGTCCATGATCCGGATGAAGTCTTCTATCAACGGCATCTTCAATCTTCTTTCTTCGGGAGCCATCATCTTCCATCCGACGCGGAACATCCTCTTCTCCCGACGCCTACTAGCCGAATGACGGTTCCTTTAAGGGACGTCATCCAAGATGGCGTCCCTCGAATTCCGATTGGCTGATAGGATTTTATCAGCCAATCGGAATTAAGGTAGGAATATTCTGATTGGCTGATGGAATCAGCCAATCAGAATCAAGTTCAATCCAATTGGCTGATCCAATCAGCCAATCAGATTGAGCTCGCATTCTATTGGCTGTTCCGATCAGCCAATAGAATGCGAGCTCAATCTGATTGGCTGATTGGATCAGCCAATCGGATTGAACTTGATTCTGATTGGCTGATTCCATCAGCCAATCAGAATATTCCTACCTTAATTCCGATTGGCTGATAGAATCCTATCAGCCAATCGGAATTCGAGGGACGCCATCTTGGATGACGTCCCTTAAAGGAACCGTCATTCGGCTAGTAGGCGTCGGGAGAAGAGGATGTTCCGCGTCGGATGGAAGATGATGGCTCCCGAAGAAAGAAGATTGAAGATGCCGTTGATAGAAGACTTCATCCGGATCATGGACCTCTTCAGCTCCCGCTTGGATGAAGACTTCATCCGGATCATGGACCTCTTCAGCTCCCGCTTGGATGAAGACTTCAGCCGGATCATGGACCTCTTCAGCCCCCCGCTTGGGCTTGGATCAGGACATCGGAGGAGCTCTTCAGGACGGATCGGTGAACCTGGTATGGTGAAGATAAGGTAGGAAGATCTTCAGGGGCTTAGTGTTAGGTTTATTTAAGGGGGGTTTGGGTTAGATTAGGGGTATGTGGGTGGTGGGTTGTAATGTTGGGGGGGGTATTGTATGTTTTTTTTTTACAGGCAAAACAGCTGAACTTCTTGGGGCATGCCCCGCAAAGGGCCCTGTTCAGGGCTGGTAAGGTAAAAGAGCTTTGAACTTTAGTAATTTAGAATAGGGTAGGGCATTTTTTATTTTGGGGGTCTTTGTTATTTTATTAGGGGGCTTAGAGTAGGTGTAATTAGTTTAAAATTGTTGTAATATTTTTCTTATGTTTGTAAATATTTTTTTTATTTTTTGTAACTTAGTTCTTTTTTATTTTTTGTACTTTAGTTAGTTTATTTCATTGTAGTTATTTGTAGGAATTGTATTTAATTTATTTATTGATAGTGTAGTGTTAGGTTTAATTGTAGGTAATTGTAGGTATTTTATTTAATTAATTTAATGATAGTATAGTGTTAGGTTTAATTGTAACTTAGGTTAGGATTTATTTTACAGGTAATTTTGTAATTATTTTAACTAGGTAGCTATTAAATAGTTCTTAACTATTTAATAGCTATTGTACCTGGTTAAAATAATTACAAAGTTGCCTGTCAAATAAATATTAATCCTAAAATAGCTACAATGTAATTATAATTTATATTGTAGCTATATTAGGATTTATTTTACAGGTAAGTATTTATCTTTAAATAGGAATAATTTATTTAATAAGAGTTAATTAATTTCGTTAGATTAAAATTATATTTAATTTAGGGGGGTGTTAGTGTTAGGGTTAGACTTAGCTTTAGGGGTTAATACATTTATTAGAATAGCGGTGAGCTCCGGTCGGCAGATTAGGGGTTAATAAGTGTAAGCAGGTGGAGGCGACGTTGTGGGGGGCAGATTAGGGGTTAATAAATATAATATAGGGGTCGGCGGTGTTAGGGGCAGCAGATTAGGGGTACATAAGGATAACGTAGGTGGTGGCGCTTTGCGGTCGGCAGCTTAGGGGTTAATTTTTGTAGGTAGCTGGCTGCGACATTGTGGGGGGCAGATTAGTGGTTAATAAATATAATATAGGGGTCGGCGGTGTTAGGGGCAGCAGATTAGGGGTACATAAGTATAACGTAGGTGGCGGTCGGCAGATTAGGGGTTAAAAAATTTTTAATCAAGTGGCGGCGATGTGGGGGGACCTCGGTTTAGGGGTACATAGGTAGTTTATGGGTGTTAGTGTACTTTAGAGCACAGTAGTTAAGAGCTTTATAAACCGGCGTTAGCCCAGAAAGCTCTTAACTACTGACTTTTTTCCTGCGGCTGGAGTTTTGTCGTTAGATGTCTAACGCTCACTTCAGACACGACTCTAAATACCGGAGTTAGAAAGATCCCATTGAAAAGATAGGATACGCAATTTACGTAAGGGGATCTGCGGTATGGAAAAGTCGCGGCTGAAAAGTGAGCGTTAGACCCTATTTTGAGTGACTCCAAATACCGGAGGTAGCCTAAAACCAGCGTTAGGAGCCTCTAACGCTGGTTTTCACGGCTAACGCCAAACTCCAAATCTAGGCCTTAGTCTTTGTTCTTTGGCCTTTCAGCAAAAGGGTCAGTATCAGGTGCTGCAAACTTGCAATGGGGGACGTGGATCCAGGACTTGATTTCAGCAATCTTTACAGCTGTGTTAGTGGTGAGCAGTACTTGCAAGGGCCCTTTCCTTCTTAGCTCTAGAGCAGTTTTCTGGAGAAACTCTTGACCATAACCAAGTCACCAAGAGCGATGGCATGCACTGGCACGTTGTGACTCTGGGGCTGCGCAGCCTTTACCTGTAGGTAGGGAGGAGACTTAAGTATTAATGTAAGTTGCATGCAATAATTCTTTTTGACATCATCACAAATTCCATGGTCCATGCAGCCTACTTGTTTCTGAGCTATTGCAAGACCAGTATTTATTGGCCTACCCATGAGGATTTCATGTGGGGACAATTTGTGTTTGGGACTTGGGGTAGCTCGCATAGACATTATGGCTAGAGGCAAAGCATCTGGCCACTTGAGATTAATTTCCCCACAGATTTTTGCCAATTTGTTTTTCAGCCACACCATTAGCCCTCTCTACAGCTCCTGCACTTTGGGGATGATGGGAGCAAGACATATCATGCAAGCAGAGCACACAGCTTCAACTGCATGTCTGACTCCTAGTGCCCACCATTGTGATGTGATTATCTCATGCATGCTGTACCTGTTTACATGGGAGATTCCATGAGTAAGTAGGAAAATTGTTGTGGCCATACCACCTACCCTCCTGTTGTGTAGCCCCCAACTCAAACCATTTGTCAGTTTCAATTTTCTCCTGTAGCATACACTCATAGAAAGTCTCCAAGCATATTAGTGGACTTTCCTGGGAGTCTGCTTCAGGTAAGGCTACTTATGACCCTGGACAGTGTATAGCAGCTTGCTTTGCAGCTGAGTCTGCTTGTGCATTTTCCTTTTGTAATGTCATATGTTCCCTTTGTTTGTGCAGCTACCTTTATGACAGCTAAAGAGGATGGTAACAAGAGGGCATGTGAAATATCTTTGACATATGTGGCATTTTTGATGGGAGTCCCTGCTGCAGTAATTAACCATCTTAGTTTCCACAATGCTCCAAAGTCATGCTCTACTCCAAAAGCATAGCGTGAGTCTGTGTAGATGTTGGCGGATTTACCTGTTGCTATCTTGCGTGGGTAAGGGCAATTAACTCAGCCACTTGGGCTGATGCAACTTATATAGGGCCTGATTCTATTATTCATAGTCAGAAACTACTGCAACCTTTTCCCCTTCCTCTGTGTAATAGCAAGAACCATCTACATACAGTGACAGCTCTGGGTTTGTCAGGGGGGCTTCCTGTAAGTCAGGTCACACAGTCTCTATGGCTTCTGTCACTTCTATACATTTATAATACTCACCCTCCTCTTGCAAGATTGGCAATAAGGAAGCAGAATTAGGCACCACTAGGAATGAATCTTGCACAAACCTGTATAAAGGGGGGTTACTGTTTGGTTTGCTAACTGGGAGATTGGAGTATTGCAGGGACTAAAGGTCTCTACTAAGATACCCTGGTTCAGAAGCTATTGTATTACAGGCTTAATGCCTTCCAGTGCTTCCTTGCTTAGGGGATACTGTGGGATTTTAGGCAATTAAGCATTTTCCTTTAATTCTATAACAATTTCCCCTGCAGATTTTATTAGACCAATGTCATCGCTCTATTTTCGCCCATAGCGATTCAGGTAACAGTTCAAATTCAATTGGCAGAGGGGATTCAGTGTCTCCCTCCATCTGTTTTTCTAAAGTGGCATACACTTTGTTCTGTATCTTATCAGGCACATCTAGAAAGACTACATCAGGGGTGCAATATATAGTACATCCCAATTTACACAATAAGTCTTTCCCAAGAAAATTTACAGGGCAAGTGGGGCTTAACAAAAGGCAAGTTGCTCTGTTAGTGGGCCTATGGTCACATTTAGGGGTTTGAAATTGGGTGTGGTAAGCATTTATTTCCCACACCAGTGATCATTACAAGATTTTGGTTACCTACCTGAATATTTGAGGACAAAGTGTTAGATAATGTAGATCTAGTGGCTCCAGTTTTAATTAAAAATGGATGCTGTTCCCCATTACAGTTACAGTAGGCTCTTTACCTTGCTCAACAGGGACAGTCACGAGTGTATTATCTTCAGCTAGTCAGTCATAGTTTGCGTAAACTTCAGGGTTAAAGGAGTTACCACCTCCCCCCTGTCTCTGTCCATCTCTGTCACGTCTGTCCCCTCCCTGGTTTCCCTTTCTCTGTATGGATGACCAGTAGTCTCTAGCAAAATGTCTGAGCTTCCCACAGTTATAGCATTTTAACTGTTTCTTTGATTATCCACCCCCTTGCTTTCCTTCCTGCCTGTTCTGTTGAGAACAGTATACAGTCTGAGCTTCTGCTGCTCTCTCTTGCGTTTTGATTAACTTCTCTCTGTTCTTATGGTCCGGTACTTGTCCAGCCCTTGTGCGCACTGCTTCAAATGGCAGGATTGACCATCCTAGCATTGACAGTTGTAATTGTTTAGACACTTCTGGGTCTAAACCATTTACAAATGCACTGACATCTGTTTGCTTTATTTCAAACTACAGCTGAAGTAAACATCTCTACAATACACTTCTGTATGTGTGTATACCACTGGTGTCATTTAGTCTCATCTCTTTCATCAGCTATATTATCCCAGGCAGTAACACTTCTGTATGTGTGTATACCACTGGTGTCATTTAGTCTCATCTCTTTCATCAGCTATATTATCCCAGGCAGTAACACTTCTGTATGTGTGTATACCACTGGTGTCATTTAGTCTCATCTCTTTCATCAGCTATATTATCCCAGGCAGTAACACTTCTGTATGTGTGTATACCACTGGTGTCATTTAGTCTCATCTCTTTCATCAGCTATATTATCCCAGGCAGTAACACTTCTGTATGTGTGTATACCACTGGTGTCATTTAGTCTCATCTCTTTCATCAGCTATATTATCCCAGGCAGTAACACTTCTGTATGTGTGTATACCACTGGTGTCATTTAGTCTCATCTCTTTCATCAGCTATATTATCCCAGGCAGTAACACTTCTGTATGTGTGTATACCACTGGTGTCATTTAGTCTCATCTCTTTCATCAGCTATATTATCCCAGGCAGTAACACTTCTGTATGTGTGTATACCACTGGTGTCATTTAGTCTCATCTCTTTCATCAGCTATATTATCCCAGGCAGTAACACTTCTGTATGTGTGTATACCACTGGTGTCATTTAGTCTCATCTCTTTCATCAGCTATATTATCCCAGGCAGTAACACTTCTGTATGTGTGTATACCACTGGTGTCATTTAGTCTCATCTCTTTCATCAGCTATATTATCCCAGGCAGTAACACTTCTGTATGTGTGTATACCACTGGTGTAATTTAGTCTCATCTCTTTCATCAGCTATATTATCCCAGGCAGTAACACTTCTGTATGTGTGTATACCACTGGTGTCATTTAGTCTCATCTCTTTCATCAGCTATATTATCCCAGGCAGTAACACTTCTGTATGTGTGTATACCACTGGTGTCATTTAGTCTCATCTCTTTCATCAGCTATATTATCCCAGGCAGTAACACTTCTGTATGTGTGTATACCACTGGTGTCATTTAGTCTCATCTCTTTCATCAGCTATATTATCCCAGGCAGTAACACTTCTGTATGTGTGTATACCACTGGTGTCATTTAGTCTCATCTCTTTCATCAGCTATATTATCCCAGGCAGTAACACTCCTAGCAGTTTCAGTTCCCCAATTATACGGAGCTCTGTTATAAGCTGTAATGAATTTTACTTTTTCTTATGGAGTAAATACAGACTCAAATAGCTGCCACATATCTCTGACTCATCACTTACACCAGTGAGTGAGAATGTTTTCACAAGGGCTGTGTGTCACAAACCCAGCTAACCCACTTTGTCTATTCCTGTTAGATCTGCGCAGCGAAGGAGTTGCTGGGGGGGCTGTGGGCACTACTGCTTGCACTTGCTCTATGGGAGCTTGTGGGGCAATGCAGGGTATAGGGCACAAGATCGCACTATTTCTTGCTACAGCACTAGATCTGGCTCATTATAGGGTGGTGGACTTAGTGTGTCTTTCCCTTTCTTTTTTCCTTACTCAGCAATAGGAGGTTATAAGTGGGATCCTGCAGCTTTGCCTTTTCCCCTTCTATCTGTTTTCTAAAATTATCCTCTAATGAGATTTTCAGAGAGGCCAGCTGACGTTTTTCAGCTTCTGCGTGCCATTTCAGATAGATATTCCATTCAGAGAGCTTGGGCTTATTTTTTTTCTGTGTGTTAAGTAACCTGTCCTGCAATGTGTGCAAATAATCTAAATTCCATGTACCCTCAGATGGCCAATGTTGTGTTTTTGACTCTGATAATATTTACCCATTTATCATGCTAATAATTAATTAATGGGCCACAATGTCATTCCATTTAGGCTGCAGGGGACCATGATGGCCACTTGGGCCCCTCCTCTGTTTCAGGACGACCCTTAACAGATTTTTGTCCCATCTTAATTGCTACTATAGTTTTACGCACCGGAAGACCCTGTCTTCAGCTAGCACTTATTACACTTATATTTCTCAATAGTCACTTAAGTTTTACACACTAAAAGACCCTGTCTCCTTCAGCTAGCAGCTATTTTACCGGTAATTTCTTATATATAATGCAGTAAATGTTGCCTTTGTGTTTCCCTTAGGATGTCAACCAGGTCAAGATTTGAGCAAAGGCATCACCTCAGTCTCTCTTCTTACTCTCTCCCAAGCCCCCTGGGACTTATTGAGACTGAGAACCCAGTACCACTCTCACTTGCCTGTTCTGCTGACAACCACCTGTTCACACAAATTCATCACAACCAAATTGTTTCAATAATTTAAGCTTACAGTTAAACCATTAAATCAGTGATATAACAGTAAAATCAATAAAGTCAATAAACAAAATTTCTAGGAATCGTCAGCATATTCCCCCTTCCCTAGAGACACTCAACCAATTAAGCTAAAGCCATTTAAAGGTGGCCAGGGTCCAGTGGTGTCTGCCTGAAGAGTATTCTGAGATATTGCGATTCCTGGCCAATGCACCAAAACTGTCGTTGTTTTGCCTGACACAAATATCCACAGTCAAGGAATACACAGGTTCTTTATTGAGATTTTGTTTATTGATCACGTACCAAGTTGATCAACATGGGAGAATTGTGCAGACAGCAAATTCTGAAGCTGGGCAGTCCAGCATTCAGTTTTAACAGAGTACAACAGATTACGTAATCAACATGTACCCAAAAGCAATATTCTACTTAAAGGGCCATAATACCCAAATGTTTAAACACTTGAAAGTGATGCAGTATAGCTGTAAAAAGCTGGCTAGAAAATATCACCTGAACATCTCTATGTAAAAAAGAAAGATATTTTTCCTCAAAAGTTTCTCAGTAGCCACATCTCATTATAAAGGACTTCTAAGCAGCATATCAGTATGCCTGTCCCGAGACAGCGGAAGGAGCAAGCTTTTGTGCATACTCATCTTATTTCCCTATTCAGTGTAAGGAAGTTTACAATGAAATCTCATGAGAGTTAAGTGAAATCTCATGAGATCACAGTAAAAGAGTTCATGACCTCAGCACTTTTGATGCTGATTGGCTGCTGTTCATTTCTTCCTTTATTTTTTTTACTCTGCTTAGCTGAGGAGAATGTGAGGTAAAATATCTTCCTTTTTTACATAGAGATGCTCAGGTTATATTTTCCTGTCAGCGTTTTATACTGCATCAGTTTCAAGTGATTTAGCATATGAGTATTATGTCCCTTTAAAGATCCCTTCATCTGGTTGCTGGGCAAAATACCTATTCTACTACATCCGTTTTCCTATACTTGTTACAGTTTACTTGAATGAGGAACAATTCAACAAGTTAGTTTCCATTTGAACCACCTGTCAGCAAAATAACATACACTCTGTTTGACCTAGCCTAGTTTCCTGTGCACTGGCCTAGTGCACAGAAAACCATTAATGTGACTTCTCTAATTTTGGACAGGGAGAGAAATAGAGCAATTAACTGTTTGTTATCCTACAGATAGTTGCCTGGCCCAGTGTTACATGCAGAGAGGTAACATACTCACATGAGAGGAGGTTTCAAACAAGAAGACAAGACAATTAGACACAAATAAAGCATACGCAAAAATATCCACTGTGGCCTATCTGACTGAAAAAGCCCCCTTAAAAATAACCAGCTACCTCCATTATTTTACAATACGAAAACTAAGATGCAAGTTAGTACAATGGAATTTGAAATATCGTGTGCAATCAGCAATCCATATAACAATAAGGGCATAAAGGGGCAGCTAAACAAATAGCTTGTATCCTACAAGAACTAGATCCGTAATGGATTAGAAAATGAGGGAGGGGACAGAGTATGAGGAGGATGTGACATCAACTACCCCTAAGTATATTCAGACCATTCCACACGGTGAGCCTGATATAATGCTCTGCCAATCAAGGGAGAGGAGTAATGAATTCCAGGGTAACCATAGTAACAATAGCGATTAAACCAATAAGGGCGCGCTAACTAGATAATGATATAATGGTCCCACAGATAATATATGAAGAAAGAGCCAGGGGTATCCATCAGTCATGAACGTAAGCTGCAAGAGCCAATGATCAGAACTATAAAGAGATCACAGTCTCATAACATCTATTAACTGTTAAAGTAGAATTACTACTAATAAAGAGGTCTCACATATACGGCTAGGTACTTCTGTAAGCCGTAATTAAGTATATGATCCCTAATCGCAAGCAGAAAAAGAATCAGTAAAATAACTACCAGCAATGGATTTATTGATATAAAGTGATATTATTATTTGTGTTGTGAACAAGATAAAATCCGTTAGTGATTGTGATGTGATAAGTGAAACAGTAATCTTAGTGATTATTTAAAATATAATATAGGGAAATGATCATATGTAATGTTAAATATATATATATATATATATATATATATATATATATATATATATATATATATATATATATATATATATATATATATAATAACTAGTGAAGTATAACATAAATTATACTCTACAGGAAATTAAAGAATATGATCTCTGTCAAAATGATGTGCTTGATCTCTATTACATTAAAAGAGGTCAAAGGAAATAAACAAATGTGTAAAATATGAGTGTGTGAAATCCCTATTTAGGTGTGTACATTACCTAGTAAATATACAAGATCTATTTGTCCTACAATATGCGACAGTGTGTTAGTAAAATATAACATATTAAAAAATCAGAGACTAATAATAAGCCCCTAAATATAAAAACAAAAATTGTGATATAATAGACAACAATAAGTACTTGCATAGTGTTACACATCAGAGGCTAAAAATAAGGTCCTAAATGTAAGGACAGAACTTGTGATGTAATAAACAACAATAAGTAGTTGCATGATGTTACACCACCTCCCAAAGTGATGAACAATTTGGAGTGTAAAATTGTAATAAATTAAAAGGCAGCCAAATCCATGTTTATTTTAAGTCCAAAGGGAAACGGCGCTATTTAGCGGACATTAGTCTGGTCTATATGATTTGATGTGATTGTGTTGTTGCTCTGTTATTTCAGAGATTGTAATAGTATAATATCGGGGATGCTTCTCATGATTACTGGAGGAAAATAAATGGGCTATTAACATTCAGCTAGATTACGAGTTTTGAGTGCTATAGGGATTTTAACGACCACCACAAAAACTGTGTTATTTCACCTCCCTATAGTGCTGGTATTACGAGTTTAAAAAAAGCAGGCTTGTGCGGGTGATATGGTTGCGGTTGAGCTCCATACCGCACTGAAATCAAGCGATGCTGTTACGTGCTCGTGCATGATTTCCCCATAGACATCAATGGGGAGAGCCAGCAAAAAAAAATGTCTAACACCTGCGATCACGAAATGAAAAGCTCCGTAACGCAGCACCATTGATGTCTATGAGGAAAATAAAACTAATGTTTAAACCTAACACCCTAACATAAACCCAGAGTCTAAACACCCCTAATATGTTGCCCCCGACATCTCCACCACTTACATAGTTATTAACGCCTAATCTGCCGCCCCCAACATCGCCGCCCCCTACATAATGTTATTAACCCCTAATCTGCCGCCCCCAACATAAAACTATTAACCCCTAATCTGCCGCTCCCGATGTCGCTGCCACTATACTAAAGTTATTAACCCCTAAACCTTTGGCCTCCCACATCACTACCACTAAATAAATCCATTAACCCCTAAACCTAACACTAACCCTAATGTAACCCTAACGTAACCCTAAGCCTAACACCCCCTAACTTTAACATAATTAAAATACAGTTAAACTAAAGTTACAATTATTAACTAAATAATACCTATTTAAAACTAAATACTTACCTGTGAAATAAAACCTAAGCTAACTACAATATAACTAATAGTTATATTGTAGATAGCTTAGGTTTTATTTTTCTTTCACAGCTAAGTTTGTATTTATTTTAACTAGGTAGACTAGTTAGTAAATAGTGAACTATTTACTAACTACCTAGTTAAAATAAATACAAACTTACCTGTGAAATAAAACCTAACCTGCCTTACACTAAAACCTAACATTACAAAAAAAATAAACACTAAAATTACTAAAAATAAAAATAACTAAATTACATAAAAAAACAAACACTATAATACAAAAAATAAGAGACAAATTATCAAAAATAAAAAATAATTACACCTAATCTAATAGCCCTATTAAAATAAAAAAGCCCCCCCCCCAAATAAAAAAACCTAGCCTACAATAAACTACCAAGGCCCTTAAAAGGGCATTTTGTGGGGCATTGCCCCAAAGATATCAGCTCTTTTACCTGTAAAAAAATACAAACACCCCCCCAACAGTAAAATCCACCACCCCCACAACCAACCCCCCATATAAAATAACTATCTAAAAAAACCTAAGCTAACCATTGCCCTGGAAAGGGCATTTGTATGGGCATTGCCCTTAAAAGGGCATTTAGCTCTTTTACATGCCCAGATGCTAAACTCAAAAAAAAAAACATAAAAAAACCTTACACTAACCTCCGACAATCCACTTACAGTTCTTGAAGTCCTGCTTGAAGGATCCATCCAGCCGGCGAAGTCATCATCCATGCAGCAAGAAGTCTTCATCCAGACGGCCTCTTCGATCTTCATCCAGCCGGCGAAGTCCTCATCCAGGCAGCATGAAGTCTTCATCCAGACGGCATCTTCTATCTTTATCCATCCGGCGCGGAGCGGGTCCATCCTGAAGATATCCGGCGCTGATTGAAATCTTTCAGCCAATAGGAATGCAAGGGATGCCATCTTGGATTGCGTCCCTCGCATTGAAGTTCCAGTTTACGGCGGCGACCGTATGAAGAGGATGCTCCGCGCCAGATGTCTTCAGGATGAACCCGCTCCGCGCCGGATGGATGAAGATAGAAGATGCCGTCTGGACGAAGACTTCTTGCCACCTGGATGAGGACTTCGCCGGCTGGATGAAGATCGAAGAGGCCACCTGGATGAAGACTTCTTGCCACATGGATGATGACTTCGCCGGCTGGATGGATTCTTCAAGAAGGACTTCAAGAACTGTAAGTGGGTTTTTTTAAGGGTTTTTTGGGTGGGTTTTATTTTTAGTTTAGGGTCTGGGCATGTAAAAGAGCTAAATGCCCTTTAAAGGGCAATGCCCATACAAATGCCATTTTCAGGGCAATGATTAGCTTAGGTTATTTTAGTATCTGTTATAGTTATTATAGTATCTGTTTAGTATCTGTTATCTGTATTTTATATGGGGGGTTGGTTGGGTGATGGGTTTTACTTTTGGGGGGGTGTTTGTATTTGTTTTACAGGTAAAAGAGCTGATATCTTTGGGACAATGCCCCACAAAAGGCCCTTTTAAGGGCCATTGGTAGTCTATTGTAGACTATGTTTTTTTATTTGGGGGGGCTTTTTTATTTTGATAGGGCTATTAGATTAGGTGTAATTCTTTTTTATGTTTGATAATTTGTTTCTTATTTTTTATTTTACAGGCAACTTTGTATTTATTTTAACCAGGTACAATAGCTATTAAATAGTTAAGAACTATTTAATAGCTACCTAGTTAAAATAATTACAAAATTACCTGTAAAATAAATCCTAACCTAAGTTACAATTAAACATAACACTACACTATCAATAAATAAATTAAATAAAATACCTACAAATAAATACAATTAAATAAACTAACTAAAGTACAAAAAATAAAAAAAGCTAAGTTACAAAAAATAAAAAAATTAATTACAAACATAATAAAAATATTACAACAATTTTAAGCTAATTACACCTACTCTAAGCCCCCTAATAAAATAACAAAGCCCCCCAAAATAAAAAAATGCCCTACCCTATTCTAAAATTAAAATAGAAAAGCTCTTTTACCTTACCAGCCCTTAAAAGGGCCTTTTGCGGGGCATACCCCAAAGAATTCAGCTCTTTTGCCTGTAAAAAAAAACATACAATACCCCCCCCAACATTACAACCCACCACCCACATACCCCTAATCTAACCCAAACCCCCCTTAAATAAACCTAACACTAAGCCCCTGAAGATCTTCCTACCTTGCCTTCACCATGCCAGGTATCACTGATCGCTCCAGGCTCCGAAATCTTCATCCAAGCCCAAGCGGGGGCTGGAGATCCATCATCCGGCTGAAGTCTTCTATCAAGCGACGGCTGAAGAGGTCCAGAAGAGGCTCCAAAGTCTTCATCCTATCCGGGCAGAAGAGTAGATCCGGACCAGCAACCATCTTCTTCAAAGCGGTGACAAGCGGCTCCATGTTGAAGACCTCCGGCGTGGATCCATCCTCTTCTTGCGACGTCCTAAGTCCGAATAAAGGTTCCTTTAAATGACGTCATCCAAGATGGCGTCCCTCGAATTCCGATTGGCCAATAGGATGCGAGCTCAATCTGATCAGATTTTCCCTACCTTAATTCCGATTGGCTGATAGAATCCTATCAGCCAATCGGAATTCGAGGGACGCCATCTTGGATGACGTCATTTAAAGGAACCGGTGAGGTCCGGTCGGCAGATTAGGGGTTAATACTTGAAGTTAGGTGTTGGCGATGTTAGGGAGGGCAGATTAGGGGTTAATACTATTTATTATAGGGTTATTGAAGCGGGAGTGAGGCGGATTAGGGGTTAATACATTTATTATAGTGGCGGTGAGGTACGGTCGTCAGATTAGGGGTTAATAATTGTAGGTAGGTGGAGGCGACATTGGGGGCGGCAGGTTAGGGGTTAATAAATATAATATAGGGGTCGGCAGTGTTAGGGGCAGCAGATTAGGGGTACATAGGGATAACGTAGGTTGCGGCGGTGTGCGGTCGGCAGATTAGGGGTTAAAATTTTTTATTAGAGTGGCGGTGATGTGGGGGGGCCTCGGTTTAGGGGTGCATAGGTAGTTTATGGGTGTTAGTGTACTTTAGAGCACAGTAGTTAAGAGCTTTATGAACCGGCGTTAGCCCAGAAAGCTCTTAACTCCTGGTTTTTTTCTGCGGCTGGAGTTTTGTCGTTAGAGTTCTAACGCTCACTTCAGCCAAGACTCTAAATACCGGCGTTAGGAAGATCCCATTGAAAAGATAGGATACGCAATTGACGTAAGGGGATCTGCGGTATGGAAAAGTCGCGGCTGGAAAGTGAGCGTTAGACCCTTTAATGACTGACTCCAAATACCAGCGGGCGGTAAAAACCAGCGTTAGGACACCCTAACGCTGGTTTTGACGGCTACCACCAAACTCCAAATCTAGCCGATAGTTACTTATAATTAAAACCAATTCTAAGATATATATATATATATATATATATATATATATATATATATATATATATATATATATATTGCAAAGATAAACAAATTAGCATACAAGAGGCAAACTTAACACTATACAGGACTATGAACACAGTTAAAATACTGAGTGCTCCTTTAAATCTCTTAACTATAATTTGAATATGGTCTTACCAATAACCTTTGTATACTTTATCCAGATAAAACAAATCGATATCCAATATTTCTCAACAGGAACAATCTCACCTCAAAATACAAGTATATTTTGCAATTAATGAGAAAAGGTAGGCCAGCTTTGCTAGAGTAATGGTATTTCAAACGCCCAGTAACCAGTTACAAGTTTTAGCTTAGCAGCATCTGTCCTCTCTCCTATATTGCCTTAAGCTTATATATGTTTCCATCATAGGTGAAAATATCGGAGGCCCTTTAAGAAAACCTGCTTTGTTATTGGCCCTCACGGAGCTGAGCATGGATTGGATATCTGGGATATCTTATCGGATTGGCCCTGGGAAATTTCATTTTTAACACCCAAAAGGCCTTCTGGCTGTTAATCTCACATCACAACACCGGGGGGCAACATGACAATCAACACAGCAATACATGTAATCATTTCTAACATTTAAACATATTTTTTAAAATGTTTAATAAATGCCATAATTTCCTTACATTAATAAGTTGTATGTTCATATGTACTGTATTATGTCACATTATTTATTATGATTATTTTAATATGAAATATATTATGTTTTTAACATTATATTATATCAAAGCAATTATACTGCTAATTTTTCCAAAATTAATAGCATTTAAAATCCTGATATATATATTCATACAAATACAGCATGTTTCACATTCAGTGTACTTCTTCCTGAATATATAAATTGATGCCCATGACCAATTGTTGTCTGCAACACAAAGAAATAATTGTTAGAAATGTTAAACATTCATATATCTATTTGCAATGTTTATCAATCTCAGCAAATATTTATCTAATATGAATGCTATCTGTCACTGCTTCTTAGGTCCACAATTTCCCATATTCATGTGTTTATATTTAATATCACATAAATAGACAGTCTCATAAGCATTCAAATATATATTTTCCTACAATGCTGATGTATATTTTACTTGAAATCTAAATACAGTTGTATTTTAAACAGTGAATTTTGAGAGTCACATTACAACATATTTTCTGTTTAGCTAGCAATACAGACGTGTATTTGATGTTCAGGGGCAATTAACATGCCTGTGCTAATTACAATTTCCTTGAAATTGTGAGAATCTCATTAGGCTTCAAAGACAGATCCTAGACACCCCGTCCCCACTCACTGTATGGTGTCATCTATCTGACAATCTATCCTTTTAAATTACCTTTTATGACTCATCCTGTGTAACCAAAAACAGTGGAGCTAAAATTTCACACAGTGCCATTTGCAGCTTTTAGAAACTAACTGAATTATTTGATGTACACAGCCACAGATCTATTAAATAATAATAAGTATACCTGTATATATCATCTAATAATATTTCAAATACCTTGACAGGGCGGATAGCAGATTAGGGGTTAATAATATTTAAATAGTGTTTGCGATGCGGGAGGGCAGCGGTTTAGGGGTTAATAACTTTATTATAGTGGTGACAATGTCGGGGAGCGGTGGAATAGGGGTTAATACGTTTTAATAGTGGCGGCGATGTCCGGAGCGGCAGAATAGGGGTTAATACATTTATTATAGTGTTTGTGATGCGGGAGGGCCTTGGTTTAGGAATTAATATTATTATTCTTTATTTATAAAGCGCCAACAGATTCCGCAGCGCTGCCCATGGGTACAAGGATAACAGTACAGTGGAGAAACAATATGATAAGACACAAAATTTTACAGACAAATACAGGGGGAATTGAGGGCCCTATTCCCATGGGAACTTACAATCTAGACGGGTAGGAGGATTGGAAACAGGAGGTGGGGACTGCAGAGGTGAGAATGATATTAGTGAGGAGATAGAGAGCAACTGTTAGTTAAGTGAAGTTAGTTTGTTGATAAGTTGGGTGATAAGCTTCCCTGAACAGAAAGGTCTTTAGGGAACGTTTAAAGGAGGAGAGGTTAGGGGCAAGTCTGATATCTTGAGATGCGTTCCAGAGGGTTGGTGCCGTACGAGAGCAGTCCTGTAGTCTAGAATGAGAGGAGGTGATGGTAGAGGACGCAAGAAGCAGGTCGTTGTTGGATCTTAGGGGACGGGCAGGAGTATATTTGTTGATGAGTGAGGACAGGTAGGGTGGGGCAGCATTGGTGAGTGCTTTGTAGGTCAGGGTGAGAATTTTGAATTTAACTCTGTTGTGAATGGGGAGCCAGTGAAGGGACTCACAGAGAGGTGCAGCAGAAACAGAGTGTTGAGAGAGGTGGATTAGCCTGGCAGATGCATTTAGGATGGATTGGAGGGGAGAGAGGCGGGAGAGAGGGAGGCCAGTTAGTAAGTTGTTACAGTAGTCAAGTCGGGAAATTACCAGGGAGTGGATGAGCTGTTTGGTAGTTTCAGCACTCAGAAACGGACGAATTTTGGAGATATTGCGTAGGTGGTTGCGGCAGGATGAAGAGAGCAGTTGGATGTGGGGAATGAAGGACAGATTTGAGTCAAGCGTGACTCCGAGGCAGCGGACTTGGGGTGATGGGGAGATAGTGGTGCCACCAACAGTGATAGAAAAATTAGAGATGGGAGTGGAGCTAGAGGGGTAGTTCGGTCTTGGACATATTTATTTTTAGGTGGTGAGAGGCCATCCAGGAGGAAATGCCAGATAAGCAGTCGCTGATGTGAGAGTTGACAGAAGGAGAGAGTGCAGGGGTGGAAAGGTAGATCTGGGTATCATCAGCATAGAGGTGATAGCTGAAGCCATAGCTGTTGATAAGTTTACCCAGTGAAGAAGTGTAAATAGAGAAGAGTAGGGGACCCAGGACAGAGCCTTGAGGTACTCCAACAGACAGGGGTAATAGAGAGGAGGAGTAACCAGCAAAAGAGACGGAGAAGGATCTGTTAGAGAGATAAGAGGGAATCCAGGAGAGGGCAGTGTCACAGAGACCAAGAGAACTGAGAGACCGTAGGAGAAGGGGATGGTCAACAGTGTCAAAGGCAGCAGATAGGTCAAGTATGATGAGTATAGAGTAGTAGCCTTTGTTTTTAGCAGAAAGGAGATCATTAATAACCTTGGTAAGGGCAGTCTCAGTTGAGTGTTGGGGGCGGAAGCCAGATTGCAGGGGGTCGAGCAATGAGTTGGAGGACAGGAAGTGGGTTAGGCGATTGAATAGGTAGTTTATGGGTGTTAGTGTACTTTGTAACACTTTAGTTATGAGTTTTATGTTACAGCTTTGTAGCGTAAAACTCATAACTGCTGACTTTAGATAACGTTACGGATCTTGTGGTTATAGAGTGTACCGCTCACTTTTTGGCCTCCCAGTCAAACTCGTAATACTGGCGCTATGGGAGTCCCATTGAACAAGGACTTTTTTTAAAGTGCGGTACTGACGTTGTGTGACAGGCTAAAAGGTGTGCAGTACACCTATATCGACAAGACACGTAATAGCAGCGTTAGGGAAAATGAAGCGTTATAGGCCATAACGCTGCTTTTTCAATCATAACGCAAAACTCGTAATCTAGGTGATTGTTAATTGTACTGTCAACATGTATTGTATACGTCACCTAGAGGGTGTGTAGCCATTCTGATTGGTTGTTGATTGTTTTAAGTTTAGCAGCTGTGAGATTGTTTGTATAGCCTGAGGAAACGGTGCTGTGTCACTGAAAACGCGTTGCTGTTGTTTTAAAGCATTTTAATAAACTTTTTATTCATCATATTGCTGCTGCTGTTCATTTCCACTTGGATCCTTTGGACCTTGGTTCCATTTGGCTTCTCACTGCCTCTGACAGGCTTCTCACTGCCTCTGACTGGCGCTTGGGTGAATCCTGTGGCTTCGAATGGATATCCCGGGACTCCTATTGCGGTGGGACGAGGATTGCCCCTGGTGCGGTTTTGCCTGAGAGTCTGCCGGACGACTTGTGGATCCGGCCTGCCTTATTTGCACCCTTTGTGCATTTTTAAAACGTGAGTAGGATTGACCTCTTTTGATTATTAGTCTGGTGTGACTGATTGATCTGCACTATGTGGCGCCCTCTATTTTTTTGCATCTTATATCTGATAGCTGTTAGGAAACTGGTTAAAGAGGTGTCAAATGAGCAGGTTACGAATGTAACAAATTTCCCAAACACAGTATGAGGGCTTTATAATGTATACATCATAGTAAAATATGTAACGCAACATTTATAAGTATTAACTTCTTAACAAAGAACTTGCACATATATATATAACCATACACTCCTTAGTATCTGGAGCAGCAAGAAAGTGCAACACATAACAGCAGTAAAAAGTCCCATATTTGAGGTGTGATAGGTAGTGATGTCACGAACCTTAAAATTTCGTTTCGCGAACGGCGGACTCGAACTTCCGCTACTGTTTGCGAACCGGCGAACCGCGCGAACCGCCATTGACTTCAATAGGCAGGCGAACTTTAAAACCCACAAGGACTCTTTCTGGCCACAATAGTGATGGAAAAGTTGTTTCAAGGGGACTAACACATGCCGGATGGGGATCCATGGCAAAACTCCCACGGAAAATTACATAGTTGATGCAGAGTCTGGTTTTAAGCCATAAAGTGCCTTAATCACCTAACATTCCTAAAAAAATTTTGAATAACGTGCTTTAAAACATCAGGTATGATGTAGTATCGATCAAACTCCCCGTGTAACGCACCGCAAACAACTGCAAACAGTCCATTTGCACAACCACGAGTTAGATAGATTTGATAGCTAGATACATAGATTACATAGACCAATAGATGCAATATACATATGATAGATACAAATTACATAGATCAATAGATGCAATATACATTTGATGATAGATACGAATTACATAGATCAATCTATGCAATATACATTTGATAGATACGAATTACATAGATCAAAAGATGCAATATACATTTGATAGATACAAATTACATCGATCAATAGATGCAATTTATATTTGATAGATACGATTGATAGTTAGATAGATTTGATAGATATATAGATAGATTTGATAGATATATGATTTCCCTGACAGAGTATAACAATAAGACATGCGGTTTGGGACCCGTGGTGTGTTAAGTAGTATTATTCTTAGCAGTTTACTACCTGTTACTCCCCCTATCGGGGGAGGTCTATATGGGCTGCATTTTTGGAACAGGGAGATGGAGGAAGATGATTGGTCTGTCCTCCTACTTCAAATTTGGCCTAAACACAAGTGGCTGTCTCAAAACAGTCCGGCCACGAGATAGATAGATTTGATAGATAGATAGATAAACATAGATTGATAGTTATATAGAATCGATAGAAGATAAATAGATAGATTTGATAGATATATAATTACCCTGACAAAGTATAATAATAAAACATGCGGTCTGGGACCCATAGTAACTAGGTTGTGTTAAGTAGTACTATTCTTAGCACTTTAATCCCTGTTACTCCCCCTATCGGGGGAGGTCTATATGGCCTGCATGATTACCCTGACAAAATATAATAAGACATGCGGTCTGGGACCCATGTTAACTAGGTTGTGTTAAGTAGTACTATTCTTAGCACTTTAATCCCTGTTACTCCCCCTATCGGGGGAGGTGTATATGGCCTGCATGATTACCCTGACAAAATATAATAATAAGACATGCGGTCTGGGACCCATGGCAACTAGGTTGTGTTTAGTACTATTCTTAGCACTTTAATCCCTGTTACTCCCCCTATTGGGGGAGGTCTATATGGCCTGCCTGATTACCCTGACAAAATATAATAATAAAACATGCGGTCTGAGACCCATGGTAACTAGGTTGTGTTTTAAGTAGTACTATTCTTAGCAGATTACACTAGCAAAATGATTTAAAAGTTTTGTTGTCTAAATTTACACTAATGTTAAGCACATATGAGTGGTGGCTGGCACAGAGCAATTAACCACAGTATATGCTGTGTGAGCCTGAGACACAGGCCTGATAGAAAATGAAATTAGATTACACTAGCAAAATGATTTACATTTATTTTTTTTAAATTTACAATAATGTTAAGAAGATATGAGTGGTGGCTGCTGTGCTGGCACAGCAATTAACCACAGTATATGCTGTGTAAGCCCGACACACAGGCCTGATAGAAAATTAAATTAGATTACACTAGCAAAATGATTTAGAAGTTTTGTTGTTTAAATTTGCAATAATGTTAAGCACATATGAGTGGTGGCTGGCACAGAGCAATTAACCACAGTATATGCTGTGTGAGCCTGAGACACAGGCCTGATAGAAAATGAAATTAGATTACACTAGCAAAATGATTTAAAAGTTTTTTTTTTAAATTTACAATAATGTTAAGCAGATATGAGTGGTGGCTGCTGGCACAGCAATTAACCACAGTATATGCTGTGTAAGCCTGACACACAGGCCTGATAGAAAATGAAATTAGATTACACTAGCAAAATTATTTAAAAGTTTTGTTGTTTAAATTTACACTAATGTTAAGCAGATATCAGTGGTGGCAGTAATCACAGTATATGCTGTGAGCCTCACACACAGGCTGAAAGCCAGGCAAATGCAAATAAAATTACAAATAAAAAATTAAAAAAAACGACTGAAGTTCTAGCCCTAAAAAGGGCTTTTTGGGGTGCTGTCCTTACAGCAGAGATTAGATGAGTCCTTCAGGACTGTAGTGGACACTAAATACACTAGCCTAGCTATCTATTTCTCTGTAATGTCAGCAGCAGCAACACTAAAGCTCCTCTCACTAAGAAAGCAAGATCGTAATGAATCTAAAATGGCTGCTGCCCAGGAGCTGGGAGGGTCTGTGAGGGAGTGTCTGCTGCTGATTGGCTCAAATGTGTCTGAAGGCTGTGAGATACAGGGTAAAAGTTTCCTCAATGATGACGAATAGGGGGCGGATCGAACATCGCATATGTTCGCCCGCAGCGGCGAACGCGAACAAGCTATGTTTGCCGGGAACTGTTCTCCGGTGAACTGTTCGCGACATCACTAGTGATAGGAGTTGATTGCCCTGGCTGAGCATCCCTTCGGTAGGTTCCACAGACAGGCACATTTCCCAGTGTGTGTCCCTGAAGTAGAAGACTTCCCACCACATAGGTAGGTTCTAAGTAGTTTAACCTACTCTGGTTCTCCTAGGGGCTCTGATCACTCTAACCTTGAGGGCTTCACAAGCTGCTTGATGTTCCGGTGAGCGGTGAAATATATGGTAATGCTGAGGGTAGAGGCATCGCCATCTTTGTTGCATTTTGTGTAGTCGGTGAGAGACGAATCCACATATAGTTTCAGAGTATCCGACATCCTGGTGCACAAATCAGTTAACTGAGCCATCCACCCTTCTGGTATATACTGTTCACTTTCTTTGCAAGATTTTCCTCTTTATCTCCTTATAAAGAAGCTACCCCATGCTGCCATAGATACCTTGCAATTCACTCTGAAGGGTCGGCCGTATTCCTCTCGGGTGAGGAAAGCACTAGGGGTAGGCACTTCTCTGTTACTCAGGGTTTCGCTAGGTTGTTTGTGTGAACTGCCTCAGTGTGGATGTTTCTCCCATTCGGGAGTGGTAGGATGCTATATGCATCAACGATCTATTCTTCTTCTGATGCAGTGGATCTCTCAGCAGCATTAGATGGCTGCAATATCCGATGTCCATTCTCCTCTCAAGCTCAGCTAACGATAATTGCATCTTTGTGTGAGATTCCTCCATATTTTATGTGGTTGACAGAGAGAGCAATATAATTAGGACTGGTATACCCGGCAAGCCAGGGGGGATGATAATGAAAGACTTGAATGAAGAACCTGGCCCAGGTTTCCTTCTGTCCGACTTAGTGTGAGAGTTTTTAACAGATAAAGTTTGCCATCTATTTAGAAGTGGTCTGTAGAATTTTCCAAATGATTTAGCGACTAAGATGGTTAGATTGGATAGCCATCGGATTATTCTTGATTCAGGAGACTCTTTTTTGTGCAAACTGCCATGGCCGTGGCTTGGGCACGCCCCCCCCCCCGTCTCCTATTTTTAAGAAAATGTTTCCAGTCCCTGGCCCCCATTTATCATTGTGAGGACGGACATGATCCGCTATATCGAACAATGTCCGCCGCACATCGATAAATGCAGACAGCATACGCTGTCGGCATTTATCATTGCACCAGCAGTTCTTGTGAACTGCTGGTGCAAAACCGCCCCCTGCAGATTCGCGGCTAATCGGCCGCTAGCAAGGGTGTCAATCAACCTGATCGTATTCGACCGGGTTGATTTCTGTCCGCCACCTCAGAGCAGGCGAACAGTAGGTTTTGTGGGTGGTGGGTTTTACTGTTGGGGGGTGTTTGTATTTTTTTTACAGGTAAAAGAGATGATTTCTTTGGGGCAATGCCCTGCAAAAGGCCCTTTTAAGGGCTATTGGTAGTTTAGTTTAGGCTAGGGTTTTTTTTATTTTGGGGGGACTTTTTTTATTTTGATAGGGCTATTAGATTAGGTGTAATTAGTTTAAATATCTGATAATTTCTTTTTTATTTTGTGTAATTTAGTGGGGGGGGGGGTTGTAATTTAGGTAATTGTATTTAATTTAGGTAATTTATTTTATTATAGTGTAAGGTTAGGTTTTATTGTAAGATAGGTTAGGTTTTATTTTACAGGTAAATTTGTATTTATTTTAGCTACAGTAGGTAGTTAGTAAATAGTTAATAACTATTTAGTAACTATTCTACCTAGTTAAAATAAATACAAACTTGCCTGTAAAATAAAAATAAAACCTAAGCTAGATACAATGTAACTATTAGTTATATTGTAGCTAGCTTAGGGTTTATTTTATAGGTAAGTATTTAGTTTTAAATAGAATAGGAATTATTTAGTTATTAATAGTAGGTTTTATTTAGATTTATTATAATTATATTTAAGTTAGGGGGTGTTAGGGTTAGGGTTAGACTTAGATTTAGGGGTTAATAAATATAGTATAGTGGCGGCGACGTTGGGGCGGCAGATTAATGGTTAATAATATTTAACTAGTGTTTGCGATACGGGAGTGTGGTTGTTTAGGGGTTAATATGTTTATTATAGTGGCGGCGATGTCCGGAGCGGCAGATTAGGGGTTAATAAGTATAATGTAGGTATCGGCGATGTCGGGGGTGGCAGATTAGGGGTTAATAAGTGTAAGATTAGGGGTGTTTAGACTCGGGGTTCATGTTAGGGTGTTAGGTGTAAACATAAATTTTTTCCCCTCATAGGAATCAATGGGGCTGCGTTACTGAACTTTACGCTGCTTTATTGCAGGTGTTAGGCTTTTTTTCAGCCGGCTCTCCCCATTGATATCTATGGGGAAATCGTGCACGAGCACGTAAAACCAGCTCACCACTGACTTAAGCAGCGCTGGTATTGGAGTGCGGTATGGAGCACAATTTTGCTCTACGCACACTTCTTGCCTGTTAACGCCGGGTTTATGAAAACCTGTAATACCAGCGCTGTAGGGAAGTGAGCGGTGACAATAACGTGCAAGTTAGCACCGAGCAGCTCTTACCGCAAAACTCGTAATCTAGCTGATTGTTTGGTCCGGGGCTAACAGAAATTATTTCCGATATTACGGGTGGAAATGGGTCTTTCTACCTCAAGATAGAAAGAATAGAACGAAAGGTCGTCAGAGTAATTTTCGTTCCTTTCGTAGCTTCAGAGGTAAGTCTTCCCATAAGCAGGATCAATCCAAGCCCTCTTGGAAACCCAATCAGTCTTGGCACAAGGGGAAGCAATCCAAGAAGCCCGCAGCTGGCTCTAAAGGGCCTATTTATCAATGTGTCAACTGAAAATAGTTGGAAACAAAAGAGGGCGCCTCATAGAGTAGTATAGCCTTGGTAATCAGACATGTGTAATGGTAATAAAATGCTTACCAGAGCAAGTGGCACTGTACAGTGACCAGTGCTAACGAGCGGACTGACACTTACAGGGGCCAGTACACTGGTATCAGGTCTCTCACACAGGAACGGAACTCCAGAGCAGATTTTCAGAGTGAGGAAATAAACCACAGACTGGATATCCGCTCTTTTCACCTGAAGAAACGACCAGTCTGTGGTCAAGAAACGCGTTGTGTTTGCAAATTAAGTGTTGACTTATAATTTTTAAATTAACGAAGTTGTCAGCCTTTTTATACACACCGGTCTGCTCCGGTGTTCCACAGTAGGACACTGCTCCCTACTTTTATCTCCTCCGAGAAACACATCTGAGCACTGATACAACAGCTTCTGCTAACACTCAGCTGTTAGTTTATTTCCTCACTCTGAAAATCTGCTCCGGAGTTCCGTTCCTGTGTGAGAGACCTGATACCAGTGTACTGGCCGCTGTAAGTGTCGGTCCGCTCGTTAGCACTGGTCACTGTACAGTGCCACTTGCTCTGGTAAGCATTTTATTACCATTACACATGTCCGATTACCAAGGCTATACTACTCTATGAGGCGCCCTCTTTTGTTTCCAACTTTGTAGATTTCCCTTGCACCGGGTCTAGAGGAGCTGCTGAATCCTATTTACATCACTGATTTCAAATTCCTCATACACCAACGACTGGGGAAACACCGAACATTGGCTAAGTTAAAACTAGCGAGTCTTTTTTAAGACAACTACTGAACATTGACATTATTGACTCATTTTATACAGCACATATGTGGTATTGATTGCTGTTTTTTGCATCTTTTTTGCACACTGGGATTTTTATTATTGTTTACAGCATATTGTTTGCAACTATTTTTTATACATGGCTTCACATTGTTCTCACATCCATCACTCACACCCATTTGGCGGCACTCACACGTTATTTCCTTTACAAACACATAGAGAGTGCTCCCCTTTAGATCTCCGATATCGGGATCTATAATGTCAACTGAAAATATGCTCGAATTTCGTGTCGTAATTGTCGCGAGATTGATCCGCCGTAGTTAACAAAGCATCAAGATCGGCAAATGTTGAAATTTGTGACATAAAATACGATCCCGCAATCTCAATCCGACACAGATCGATGCAAGTTGAAAACCTGTGGTATTTGAGCGGAATTGTGTTCATTCACCCTCCTATTCGACACTATTTGAAGCTCTCACTAAGTTATCAAAAATTCTACATTTACGATCACGTCTTTTTCGACTCAGTGTACCTAGTTTTTAATCTGCCACCCTTGATGTCATGGATGCCATAGAACTCAATGGGAGTCTGAAAACACAGAAAGCTTATGTTCGAAGCTGCAAGAGAATGAAGTATATTACATAATAAAAGTAAATTAGAAACTTTATTACAATTGTATACCCTTTCTAAATCAAACAATATTATTGTTACACATTTGGTGCACTAGTAGATATTAGGGATAAAAATGAAGAATATATTACTACTTATGGATTATGTTACAACTTTGTCTCTCATTACAAAGCAAGGGGACAATATTATTTCTACATATTTGGTACAAAGCTTTGCCCGAAACTTGTTGCACTAGATATACAGATAAAAATGAAATAAATACACAACATAATATAGCTAACTTCCTTTTTAATTGTTGGAAAAATCTATGTGCACCATGTTTAAGCCATGTAATAAAAGTCACACTCTCCACTTTGCGCCATATTTGACTCAACACTTTTCATACCAATTATGACGCAAACTCCTAAATAACCCACACACTAGTGAATTTTTCCACCACTTTTGATTGGAATATGCATAATCACATGATTTATGACATCAGCCAGTCTGATTCTAATACACATTATAAACTATCACTAACAAATCAAATTGCTCGATACTTGTGTCATTGATCACTCATCAGAACTTGTAAGTGCCATTTGTTACATTGTGTATTATACTTTGAAAGTATGTATATGTGAAATTAGTATTAAAGATAAACATTGATGCTGACATTAGGACATACAGTGTAATATTTTAGACAAGGATTTTCAAATTCAAATTGATGTTTGATTCAATATAATCTTAAAATGATTGCTCAAAGGGATAGCCCACCTAACTTTAATATGTCAGATACAGCGGAAATTTAAATCACCTCTTTACTGTCATGCTATTTTCAGTGTATTTCTTCTTCTCTTGAATTTCTTTTTTAGTAAGAAATGTCATCTTATATGGCAGCCCATTTTATAACACCTGTAAAGGGGTGGTTTTTAAAAATAGATTGCAATCAGGAGGGGTTAGACAGGTGCAGATAGAAAACTGGCCGAACTCTTAAAAGGGACAGGAAGGAACCCCCAAAATATTATTTTATGATTTGGATAGAACATGCAATTTTAAACAGCTTTCAAATTTACTTCTATTATCAAACTTGCTTCATTATCTTGTTATCCTTTGCTGAAAGAACTTCATTGCACTACTGGCAGCTAGCTGAACACATCTATTTAGCCAATCACAAGAGACAAATACGTGCAGGCACCAATTATCAGCTAGCTCCCACTAGTGTAGGATATGTGCGTATTCTTTTCCAACAAGAGATACCAAGAGAACAAAGCACATTTGAAAATAGAAGTGAATTTTAAAGTGTTTTAAAATTACATGCTCTATCTGAATCAACTTAAAGGGCCACTAAACCCAAAATCTTTCTTTCATGATTCAGATAGAGAATAGAAATTTAAACAACATTACAATTTACTTCCATTATTTATTTTGCTTCATTTTTTAAATATCCTTAGTTGAAGAAAAAGCAATGCACATGGTGAGCCAATCACATGAGGCTTCTATGTCCAGCAACCAATCAGCAGCTCTGAGCATATCTAGATATGCTTTTCATCAAAGAATATCAAGAGAATAAAACAAATTAGATAATATAAGTAAATTAGAATGATGTTTAAAATTGTATTCTCTTTCTAAATCATTAAAAAAAAATGTGGGTGGCATGTCCCTTTAAATTTTTACTTTCCTATCCCTTTAAAATGTCCATTGATTGCAAATAAATACAAATGATACCCTGATTACATTTTATATTTGCAATTATTCCTGCTCAGAATAATAATACATTTACAATATATACATATAGTGGTATAAATAAACACAGAGATATGACAGACAACATCGTTTAGAACAAAAAAAGGAACTTAGGGACATGTAAATATGTTTGCAAAAGATTTATGACATAACACACACACACACACATATATATGTGTTTCCAGACTGGTTGGTTGTTACACCCTGCCTGTAAACAATCCGCTCACATCCGTGCAATGCGCTGTACTTTTTGACTACATAACACTTCTGAAGTAACGGTATATACACCTATGATAACAGTTTGTATTCTATATTTCTACTGAGGGATTGACCACAAAAGTACTCTGAGGGGATTATAAAATACACAACAGTATACCTTGACTACTGGAGACTTGCTCCATTTTGGGATCTTGAATGCACTTCGCTCCTTCTATCAAAGTTTCATACTCTGGGAGGTGCCAAGCTATCTGACCGACACACCTTGCACTTACCTCATGTGGATTGGGGGCATTTGAAGTAAGTGTACATCTAAGTGGGGACCGTGTTTGATCTGTTATTTTTCCTCCTTTTTTAGGACAACGGATTTCATTTATATATATTTTTTGTCATCATCCATATATATATATATTTTAATTGTGTTTTTATTCTGAATATTCTCATTTGCACATGCATTTTTAGTTTTAGATTTTATTAGATTAAATCTAATAATTTACTTATTGATATGCATTTCATAATATCAGTTTTTATTTTCAGATTATAGTAGATAATGATAACACCATTATCCTACCACTTTTAGCAGTGCACCATCCTTACACTTGTTGTTGCTATATATATATATATATATATATATATATATATATATATATACACATACAAATCACTAGAGGATTGCACTCCAAGCAAACAGGTGATCCAATGCCCTGGGTGCAGCAAAGCTGGAAAACAGACATATAGAAGAAAGCGCACTCCAAGGGATCCTTAAACAGGCACTTTTATTTAGTGCTAATTTAGTACTAAATAAAAGTGCCTGTTTAAGGATCCCTTGGAGTGCGCTTTCTTCTATATGTCTATATATATATATATATATATATATATATATATATATATATATATATGTGTATATATATATATATATATATATATATATATATACACACACACACACACACACAAGTATGTGCAAGGATATATGTACAAATTCTAGCATTAATAATAATTTAAAAAGTAAATAAAAAATATGACTCCTAGAAATACAAATACACATTAATTTCTGTGAAAGTAGCATATAACAAATCATTATAAAAATAACTTTCTATGAGATATTGTTTGTTGAGGTATAAATCAATCTATTTCTTGGACATTAACCGATGAAAAATAAAAGATTAGCTTTAGAGAAATGTGCTTGTTCATTGGCAGTAATGAAATGGTATAAATAAAGTTGGGAAAAACCTGAATAACTGCAACATCGATGACTGTTAGTTAACACCAGTCCGATGCTCTTCGCACCATACTTGCCGCGCCTGTTTTTGACGGCTTTTCTGATAAATAAGGAGATCGTATTCAGGTCCGCGTCAGCGATGTCTGGCGAGCGTATTGACGCCGGCAAATGCAACATGAATCTGCATGAAGGGTCTGCCCCAATCCGGGATCGGATCTAGTGGGGTGCAGACTTTCTCAGTTCTCTTTAGCTTGGATACGAGATGTCCGAGATCCTTGGGCTGTGGACATAGTATCACAGGGTTACAAATTGGAATTATTTTGCTCCCAGGGGCAGGTTCCACCTCTCAAGATTATCTGCAGACCAGACAAAGAGAGGGGCGTTCTTGAAATGTGTTCAAGATCTATCCTCCCTGGGAGTAATTTTACCTGTTCCAGTTCAGGAACAAGGTCTGGGGTTTTATTCTAATCTGTTTGTTGTTCCCAAAAAGAGGGAACTTTCAGACCTTTCTAGACCTAAAGTGTTTAAACAAATTTCTCAGAGTACCTTCTTTCTAAATGGAGATGGATTCATTCCATTCTTCCTTTAGTGCAAGAGGGTCAGTTCATGACAACCATAGATCTAAAGGATACTTACCTTCATGTTCCCATACACAGGGACCATCACAAGTATCTGAGGTTTGCCTTTCTAGAGAGGCATTTTCAGTTTGTGGCACTTCCATTTGGCCTTGCTACAGCTCCCAGAATCTTTTCAAAGGTTCTGGGAGCTCTCTTGGCAGTGGTAAGGTCTCATGGTATTGCGGTGGCTCCCTATCTGAATGACATACTGATCCAGGCGCCATCTTTTCAACGAGCAAAATCTCACACAGAGATCTTGTTGTCTTTTCTTTGCTCCCATGGTTGGAAAGTAAATCTGGAAAATAGTTCCCTTGTTCCAGCTACAAGGGTAGTGTTTTTAGGGACTATAATAGACTCCCTATTAATGAAAATATTTCTGACGAAGGTCAGAAAATCCAAGATCCTCTCCTCTTGCCTATCCCTGCGGTCTTCTGTTCGACCATCAATGGCTCAATGTATGGAGGTAATTGGACTAATGGTTGCTTGCATAGATATCGTTCCCTTTGCTCTGTTCCATTTGAGAGCTCTACAAATTTGGATGCTCAGGCAATGGAACGGGGATCATACTGTAATGCTTATGGGATACCCCTCTATCAGAATTAACTCAGCCAGTAGTCTTGTTATCCCAGCGTCGAGCCAGAATGATAGGGAATATGCCAGAGCAGAGAAATTTAGTAAGATGAGGAGAGTGGCACTCACCACAGGCAGGACAGTCCCCAAAGGCAACGGTAGACCAGGGCAAGGCAAATCACTGGAATAGTCAGACAGGCAGGATTCGGCAACAGTAAAGCAGTCCAAGGGCAAACCACTAGAATGATCAGGCAGGCAGGGTTTGGCAACGGTAAAGCAGTCCAAGGGCACACCACTAGAATGGTCAGGCAGGCAGGGTTCGGCATCAGAGAGGCAATCCAAAATAACAGGGGTTAATAAGCAGAGTAGTCAGACAGGCAGGGTACAGTAGCAATATATCAGTCCAGCAATTTAGGGGTTACACAGGTAGAGTAGTCAGACAGGCAGGGTTCAGCAGCAATATATCAGTCCAGCAATTTAGGGGTTAGCAGGCAGAGTAGTCAGACAGGCAGGGTTCAAAACACAGCAAGGCAATAAGAAAAATTATCTATCACTCCCAGGAGTACATGAAGTAACACCTATACTTGGGCAGTGATAGATCGTTTGAATCTGCTTACATAGGCGCAGGATTTGCTCCACAGACATCTGGACCGACATAATTTAAAGAGGAGCGTGCTGCGGCGATAATGTCAGCGCCCCACGCATCCGGACCTGACTCAGCCCCTGGCAACGAGCAGGGAAGGAGATGCCACGTCCCTAGCAACGGCTAGAGCGGCATGACATATACAGATCTATCTCAGAGGATAGATTTGGATCAGTTGACAAGCGATTCTCTCCCTTGGTGGCTTTCTCAGGAAAATCTGTCTCAGGGTACATGTTTTCGGAGACCTTCCTGGGTGATTGTCACCAGGGACGCCAGCCTGCTGGGCTGGGGAGCAGTTTGGGGTCCTTTTAAGGCTCAGGGACTGTGGACTTGGGAGGAATCTGCTCTCCCCATAAACATCTTGGAGTTGAGAGCAATTTTCAATGCTCTTATGGCCTGACCTCAGTTGTCTTCAGTCCAGTTTATCAGGTTTCAGTCAGACAACATAACTTCAGTGGCTTACATCAACCATCAGGGAGAAACTCAGAGTTCCTTAGCCATGAAGGAAGTGTCCCGAATGATCTTGTGGGCGGAAGCTCTCAACTGCTTTCTATCTGCCATTCACATTCCAGGTGTTGAAAACTGGAAAGCGGATTTTCTGAGCAGACAGACATTTCATCTCGGGGAGTGGGAACTCCACCCGGAGATTTTCTCCAGCCTGATCTTAAAATTGGGGCTACCAGAGCTGGACCTGATGGGGTCTTGGCAGAATGCCAAACTCCTGTGGTACAGTTTGAGGTCGAGGGATCCACAGGCAGCTCTGATAAATGCTCTGGAGGTCCCTTGGAATTTCAGGTTGGCATACCTGTTTCCTCCGTTTGCTCTCCTTCCACGAGTCATTGCTCGTATCAAACAGGAGAGAGCATTGGTGATTCTCGTAGCTCCTGCGTGGCCACGCAGGATTTGGTATGCAGATCTAGTGGAAATGTCATCTCTTCCACCTTGGAGACTGCTTTTGAGAAAGGACCTTCTACTTCCGGGTCCCTTCCTTCATCCAAATCTCGTTTCTCTGAAGCTGACTGCTTGGAGATTGAACGCTTAGTTCTGTCTAAGCGTGGGTTTTCCGAGTCGGTCACTGAGACCATGATTCAGGCTCGCAAGCCTGTTACTAGGAAGATTTACCATAAAATATGGCATAAATACCTTTATTGGTGTGAATCCAAGGGCCACTCTTGGAGTAGGGTCAGGATTCCTAGGATATTGTCTTTTCTCCAGGAAGGTCTGGAGAAGGGTTTGTCAGCAAGTACTCTGAAGGGTCAGATTTTGGCTCTGTCCGTTTTGCTACATAAGTGTCTGGCTTGTGTTTAAGTCCATTGCTCTACCTTGGAGTCTTAACCTTGTTCTTAAAGTTTTGCAGCAGGCTCCGTTTGAGCCTATGCATTCTATAGATATTAAGTTGTTATCTTGGAAAGTTTTATTTCTTGTTGCTATTTCTTCGGCTCGGAGAGTCTCTGAACTCTCAGCTTTGCAATACGAATCTCCATTTCTTATTTTTCATGCTGATAAGGTGGTACTTCGTACTAAGTTGGGATTCCTTCCTAAAGTTGTTTTGGATAGGAATATTAATCAGGAAATTGTTGTTCCTTCTCTATGTCCTAATCCTTCTTCCCATAAGGAACACTTGTTGCACAACATAGATGTTGTGCGTGCTCTGAGATTTTACCTACAGACGACTAAGGATTTTTGTAGTAAAGTGTTAGGGCTAGAGACCTGTAGTAAAGTGTTAGGGCTAGAGACTTGTAGTAAAGTGTTAGGGCTAGAGACCTGTAGTAAAGTGTTAGGTCTAGAGACTTGTAGTAAAGTGTTAGGGCTTGAGACCTAAAGTAAAGTGTTAGGGCTAAAATAAAAGTTTAACAAACTACCTGGAAAACATATTAAACTAAAGTATTACAATCATAAATACAAATATTATTTTATGGTACCACGCCGTAGCATAAAACTCATAACTAAAGAGCTAAAAAGTACACTAACACCCATAAACTACCTATTAACTCCTAAACCGAGGCCCTCCCGCATCGCAAATACTAAAATAAAAATTTTAACCCCTAATCTGCCGCTCTGGACACCGCCGCCACCTACATTATATTTATGAACCCCTAATCTGCTGACGCCAACATCGCCGACACCTAGATTATATTTATAAACCCCTAATCTGCCGCCCCCAATGTCGCCGCCACCTACCTACACTTATTAACCCCTAATCTGCCGTCCCCAACTTCGCCACCACTATATTAAAGTTATTAACCCCTAAACCTAAGTCTAACCCTAAACCTAACTTAAATATAATTTAAATAAATCTAAATAAATATTCCTATCATTAACTAAATTATTCCTATTTAAAACTAAATACTTACCTGTAAAATAAACCCTAAGATAGCTACAATATAACTAATAGTTACATTGTATCTATTTTAGGATTTATTTTTATTTTACAGGCAAGTTTGTATTTATTTCAACTAGGTAGAATAGTTATTAACTATTTAATAACTACCTAGCTAAAATAAATACAAAATTACCTGTAAAATAAAACCTAACCTAAGTTACACTAACACCTAACACTACACTACAATTAAATAAATGAACTAAATTAAATACAATTACCTAAATTAAATTAGCTAAAGTACAAAAAAAACAAAACACTAAATTACAGAAAATAATAAACAAATTACAGAAATTTAAACTAATTACACCTAATCTAATAGCCCTATTAAAATAAAAAAGCCCCCCCCAAAATAAAAACAACCCTAGTCTAAACTAAACTACCAATAGCCCTTAAAAGGGCCTTTTGCTGGGCATTGCCCCAAAGTAATCAGCTCTTTTACCTGTAAAAAAAAATTACAACCCCCCCCAACATTAAAACCCACCACCCACACAACCAACCCTACTCTAAAACCCACCCAATACCCCCTTAAAAAAACCTAACACTAACCCCCTAAGGATCACCTTATCGGGAGACGTCTTCACCCAACCAGGCCGAAGTCCTCAACAAAGCCGGGAGAAGTCTTCATCCAAGCTGGGCGAAGTGGTCCTCCAGACGGGCAGAAGTCTTCATCCAGACGGCATCTTCTATCTTCATCCATCCGGCGCGGAGCATCCTCTTCATCCGACGGCTAAGACTGAATGAAGGCACCTTTAAATGATGTCATCCAAGATGGCGTCCCTTCAATTCCGATTGGCTGATAGAATTCTATTGAAGTTCAATCCTATTGGCTGATCCAAGCCAATAGGATTGAACTTCAATCCTATTGGCTGTTTGCATCAGCCAATAGGATTTTTCCTACCTTAATTCTGATTGGCTGATAGAATTCTATCAGCCAATCGGAATTGAAGGGACACCATCTTGGATGACGTCACTTAAAGGAACCGTCACTGTTGAAGAAGACGTCGGATGAAGAGGATGCTCCGCGTCGGATGTCTTGAAGATGGAGCCGCTCCGCGCCGGATGGATGAAGATAGAAGATGCCGTCTGGATGAAGACTTCTGCCCGTCTGGAGGACCACTTCTGCCGGCTTCATGAGGACTTCGGCCCTGTTGGGTGAAGACTTCTCACGGTAAGGTGATATTCAAAGGGATAGTGTTAGGTTTTTTTAAGGGGGGATTGGGTGGGTTTTAGAGTAGGGTTGGTTGTGTGGGTGGTGGGTTTTAATGTTGGGGGGGTTGTAATTTTTTTTTACAGGTAAAAGAGCTGATTACTTTGGGACAATGCCCCGCAAAAGGCCCTTTTAAGGGCTATTTGTAATTTAGTGTAGGGTATTGCTTTTTTATTTTGGGGGGGCTTTTTTATTTTGTTAGGGGGATTAGATTAGGTGTAATTAGTTTAAAAATCTTGTAGTTTGTTTATTATTTTCTGTAATTTAGTGGTGTTTTTTGTACTTTAGATAATTTTATTTAATTGTATTTAATTGTATTTAGTTTAGGGAATTTATTTAATTATAGTGTAGTGTTAGGTGTAATTGTAACGTAGGTTAGGTTTTATTTTACAGGTATATTTGTATTTATTTTAACTAGGAAGTTATTAAATAGTTAATAACTATTTAATAACTATTGTACCTAGTTAAAATAAATACAAACTTGCTTGTAAAATAAAAATAAACCTTAAGATAGCTACAATGTAACTATTAGTTATATTGTAGCTATCTTAGGGTTTATTTTATAGGTAAGTATTTAGTTTTAAATAGGAATAATTTATTTAATGATAGGAATATTTATTTAGATTTATTTAAATTATTTTTAAGTTAGGGGGTTTTAGGGTTAGGGTTAGACTTAGGTTTAGGGGTTAATAAATGTAATATAGTGGCAGCGGTGTAGGTGGGGGCAGATTAGGGGTTAATAAGTATAATGTAGGTGGCGGCGGTGTGGGGGGGCAGATTAGGGGTTAATAAATATAATGTAGGTGGCGGCGGGGGAAGGGGGGCAGATTAGGGTTTAATAAATATAATGTAGGTGGCGGCGGTGTAGGGGGGGCAGATTAGGGGTTAATAAATATAATGTAGGTGGCGGCGGTGTAGGGGGGCAGATTTGGTAGGGGTTAATAAATATAATGTAGGTGGCGTCGGTGTAGGGGGGCGATTAGGGGTTAATAAATATAATGTAGGTGGCGACGGTGTAGGGGGCGGCAGATTAGGGGTTAATAAGTATAATGTAGGTGGCGGTGGGCTCCGAGAGCGACGGTTTAAGGGTTAAACACTTTATTTAGTTGCGGCGGGGTCCGTGAGTGGTGGTTTAGGGGTTAATACATTTATTAGAGTTGTGGTGGGCTCTGGGAGTGGCGGTATAGGGGGTAAACAGTATAGTATAGTGTGGGTGTTTAGTGACAGGGTACCAATAAAGCTGTGAAAAAGCCGAAGAGCAGCGAGATCGATGACTGTTAGTTAACAACAGTCCGCTGCTCATCGCACCGTACTTGGTGCGCGGCTTTTTAACAGCTTTTTTTATCATTTTGGAGAACGTATTCAGGTCCGCGGCAGCGATGTTAGGCGATCTTAGGCGAGCGTAGTGGTGCCGTCGAATGCAAGTAAGTTGACGGCTTGATAAATAGATGCCTATGGGTGTATATAAATTGTTCAATATTATTGGTTCTTGTTTGTTTGTTCTTTGTTTGTTTGTTTTAAAGGAGCCAACGCATGTTGCTTAAACGCAAAGCTACTTAAATACAGAATTCGATCAGGAAAGAAGCTGTATGTACACCAGGCTATCAGGCCATTATCAAAATATCTGGACTTAAGCCATAAATTCACATTTTATTGTAATTTATTAAGTTGTATTTTATTGTAATAAACAGAAGTCATATTTTTAATATATTCAATTTTATGTAAAGAAGTACATGGATCCATGTCTCTTATCTTAGTACTTGTATTAATAACTTGTACACTCAAATTAATGTATTAATGTTAAAGCTGATATTGATGTAACTATTGATATTTGATATCTTAGGACTTGTATTAATCACTTGTACAGTCGAATAAATGTATTAATGTAACAATTGATATTTCATTTATACTTTTATATATATCTATTAGACCCAGCCTCCGTCAGGTTAGGCGCTTTGGTATTCATATCTACATTTAAGCAGCTATTGCCTTATGTTCTTACTCTACTGTTATTGGATCATCAAGTTTATTGGCTATTTCTTTGTTTAAGGTAGGGCGATCAGCTCATGCTAGATATACTTCTACTTGCCTGTGTGGATAGAAAGGCAAACCTCTGCATTCTGGACACTGGATTGCCTTTCATATTATTGAATGATGCTTAGCATTTGAAAATACTTTGTCTATGTCTAGGCTGTCAGCATGTAATCTCCTGACTCAACTTCAGTGGTATGAATGTGGGCTTTTAACTGCTTACATTGGATAGCACGGGCTAGGAGTCCTCCAGCCTTGTCCCAAACTCATAGTATTGCTGTTTTAGAAATAGTGTAATTTGTTGATACTCTTCTAATATATAGTTTTTAACATCAGACACTCACTTGGTTCAAAAAATTCATAGGGCTACATTTACTATTGGTCGGACGGACATAAATCACTGTCACAAATCAGGTCCTCCGTACCTTGCTGTGAGTGGACAGCTTGTGCAATGCTACCCCCTGCTTGCTGGCAGCCAATCTTGGCAGACAGGTTAAGGAGCACTGCTACTTAACTATCGTTTTAGGTAAACCTAAAACGAAAGTCCTCCAAAGATGCAATTGTTGCTTGGTAAGTGGAGCATATTATGTGTACATCTGCAGGGGTCTGCTTATGACTTTAGAAAATAATTATTTGTATTTTCCCTTACACATTTTATTCAAATTTTCTTTCTACCTGATAAATTCACCTCTAATGACACACTTTTATGCCTCCCATATGATGGTAATACTTAATTGTTCAGAGATATTGAGTGTGAAGTACTCACAGTTCAGGCTGGAAACACTAAGTGAACCCTTGAATTTAGTAACTTGTATATCCTCCTTTAGCAACAACAACAACCTCCACCAAACGTTTCCTGAAGCTGCTTATAACATGTGCACACTGTTGAGGATGAATATTGGACAATTCCTTCCTATACATCTTTTTTTGTTTATCAATATTTCGGGGTTGTCTTTATTGCACAGCCCTCTTCCGGTCATGCCACAGCATCTCAATTGCGTTAAGATCAAGTCTCTCACTTTCCAAAACATGAATCTTCTTCTTTTTCAGCCATTCTCTAGTTGATTTGTGTGCTTTTGGTCATTGTCTTGTTGCATCACCCAACTCTTTCTTTTGCTTCCGGTAATTAATTGCTGCCCTAAACATTCTCCTGTTAAATGTATTTAGAACATTTTGAGTGAGTTATTTTCTTAATGATTACAAGGCATTCAGGTACTGAGGCAGCAAAACAGTCCCAAACCATTATGCTCCCACCACCATGCTTCACAGTTGAAATGAGGTTTTGGTGTTCTTGTGCAGTGCCCTTTTTCCTCCACACATATAATTGAGCATTTTTGCCAAAAAAAAAGTTAAACTTTTGTCCCCTAAATTCATAGCATATCTTACCAAAAGCATTGTGGAAAATTTAGGCAGTCTTAGACAAACTTGAGGTGTGCTGCTCTGTTTTTTTAGACAGTAGAGGTTTGCTTCATGGGGGTCAATTTATTATAGTGCGAGTGGACATGATACAATGTAGCGTATCATGTCCGCTGCATATAGATAAATGCCGATAGCATACCGTACGGAGCTTGATAAATTGACCCCATCGTGTCATTCCATGGACATCAAATATTTTTGATATTTGTAAAGTTTTCTAAAGCCTTTTGCTGTTAGCCTTAGGTTCTTTCTCACCTCTTTCAGGATTGCCCATTTTATGCTCTTGGGGTTATTTTTACAGGACGCACTCTCCTAGGTAGAGTAGCAACAGTTCTGAGTTTTATCCTACCATGGTTTGATAAACACCCAGGTCTTTAGCAATGCTGTTGAAACCTTTTCCAGGTTGTTCACCTCTGTAATGGCTCTTCTAAGTTCCTGTTAATATTGTTGGGATCAAGGTATGGTATACGCTAAGAAATCTTTCTTGAGAGGAACAGATTTATTAGTAAGCAGGCTTTGTGTGCCTTTATTAAATGGGCATCTGTGCAACAAACATTTTCAACCTCATCTCCTTAATTGAAACACCTTTTGAGAAGTAATTAGCACTCAGGGGCCTATTTATCATGATGCAAGCAGACATGATCTGATATTGCGGCTCATGTCCGCTGCACATCGATAAATGCCGACAGCATACGCAATACCGCCCCCTGCAGATTTGCAGCCAATCGGCCGCTAGCAGGGGATGTCAATCAACCCAATCCAATACTTGGATCGGGTTGATTTTCGGTGATGTCTGTCCGCCTCCTCATAGCAGACGGACAGGTTATGGAGCAGCGGTCTTTAGAAGACTCTCTGGCGAGTCTCTGAAGACTCTCCAGAAACACAGGGCATCAAGCTCCATTTGGAGCTTGATAATTCGGCCCCTCAGTGTGTGTCCAATTATGTTTGTCTTTAATTGTGACTAAGCGGAAGATTAGACACATTTTATGAATAATCAGTGCAGAAATCCAGTTAATAACAAACTGTATACCAATATTTTTTATAATGCCCATTTGCACTAGTAAGAAATGTAATCCCATCAGTTGTGATAAAATGAATATTGTAATAACCTGTTAAGAAAGAGCAAATGCATTAGATTGATAAGATTCACATTAATGGGCTGAATGATTAAGCTCTGAATGGAGCTTGAGGGCCCCGTTTCCATGCAAGCCTTCAGCCTCGCCAGAAAAAGCAGTTATGAAGTACCGGTCTAAAGACTGCTGCTCCATAACTTGTCCGCCTGCTCTGAGGCTACGGAAATCAATCTGCCCAATCCTATACGATCGGACTAATTGACACCCCCTGCTAGCGGCCAATTGGCCATGAATCTGCAGGGGGCGGCATTGCACAAGCAGTTCACAAGAACTGCTTGTGCAATCATAAATGCTGACAGCGTATGCTGTCGGGAATTTATCCATGTGCGGCAGACATGATTATGCTACATCGTATCATGTCCGCTCGCACTTTCATAAATATGCCCCTATAACCTTAATTTATTAAGCACAAGACTATCATATTCCTACAGAATTCAAGAGTTATTATTCTATTCTACGTAGAATCACTCAATTCTAACAGATATATGATATTTTCTTATCATAGTAAAAAAAAGCACTTGGAGAAACTAAAAAAAATAATTTGAATATAATGCATGAATATTTAATAAACGCAAAATGGTTTGCGCTCTCTTAGAATTAATCTGAAGAAAGGAATTTATGTTTTAACTAAAAGTAATTTGCTCAGGGGTTTGGTTGTGTATTTGAAGATACTTTAGTCACAAGGTCAGAATTTGGCTCCTGTGCGTCACTTACATAATGCATTGGAGGTCTGGCCAGGAATAAGGACAATGGCACTGGATAATTTCGTAATGCATGAGTCCCTTGGCTTTAGGTACCTGTGAAGAGAATGTTGGAATCTCTGCCAGATCTCCTCCTATCTTCATTTACCTGCAGACATTATGACTCAACTAGAGTGGTATAAAAAGCACTGGGATGTCTAATTTGTATGCTCAGATCTCTCCACTTCTGCACACTTTCTCCATTAAAGTGTTGCCATAATGGGCTTTAAGATAACTCTTGTAGTTATCCTTCTATTTGCACTTGCTCTAGATTTCTCTTTTGGAGCAGCAATTCCAAAAAGGGTATGTAACACTTTCCGTACTTTACAATACTACAAATATACAAAATATATTTGGTAAAGTGTATTCATTTTATGCTAGGTTATGTATTGCAAAAAATCAGACATAGGGTTTAAATTAATTATATGATTTATGCATGTATAAGGCGGATAGTCTGTATAGAGAGAGAATATATGTTGGCTTCAGAAACAAGATTGATAATCTGTAAGGGGTGTTGGTCTATGTCAGGTACAAAATAAGGTATATGATCCGAATTTGGTGATGATCCATGAGTTGTACTGGATGCTGTATGATCTGAATTGGATGTTGATCCATAAGTAGTACAGGAAGCAGTTGGATTATTTGTGATGATCTGTGAAGGATACAGGAAGATTGTGGGTACCATTAATTATTTCATAAATGTTGCAGATAAACTCTAAAGGTTTATAATCTGTGATGGATGCAAGGAGGGGATAGGTATCTAATAAAGGTTCTAAATGAGGGGCTGTTGGTTGGTATGAATGAACTGTTGGGTCTGCAGTAATTTGGTGGATAAACGTTCATAGGTAACAATAGTTGCACATACTGGGATAAAGAGCTTTAAGAGGTAATTTGAACTATAAATGAGGGTTGATGATCTATGAAGGATGCTGGGAGACGGTGTATGATCTGTAAGTGGTGATGATCTATGAGGGGTACAGGGACAGTGTGTATGATTTGAATGCGGTGACAATCTATGAGGGATGCAGGGAGAGGGTGTATGATTTGTAAACGGTGATGATGTATGAGGTGTGCAGGGAGAGGGTGTGTGATCTGTAAGGGGTTATGATCTATGAGAGGTGCAGTGAGACAGTGTATGATCTGTAAGGGGTTATGATCTATGAGAGGTGCAGGAAGACGGTGTATGATCTGTAAGGGGTGATGATCTATGAGGGGTGCATAGAGAGGGTGTATGATCTGTAAGGGGTGATGATCTATGAGGGGTGCAGGGAGAGGGTGTATGATTTGTAAAGGGTGATGATCTATGAGAGGTGCAGGGAGACGGTTTATGATCTGTAAGGGGTTATGATCTATGAGTGGTGCAGGGAGAGGGTGTATGATCTGTAAGGGGTAATGTTCTATGAGGGGTGCATAGAGAGGGTGTATGATCTGTAAGGGGTGATGATCTATGAGAAGTGCAGGGAGAGGGTCGGTGATCTGTAAGGGAAGATGATGTATGAGGGGTGCAGGGAGAGGGTGTATGATCTGTAAGGGGTGATGATCTATGAGGGGTTTAGGGAGAGGGTGGGTGATCTGTAAGGGAAGATTATGTATGAGGGGTGCAGGGAAAGTGTGTATGATCTGTAAGGGGTGATGATCTATGAGGGGTTTAGGGAGAGGGTGTATGATCTGTAAGGGAAGATGATGTATGAGGGGTGCAGGGAGAGGTTGTATGCTCTCTAAGTTGTGATGATCTATGAGGGGTACAGGGACAGTGTGTATGATTTGAATGGGGTGACAATCTATGAGGGGTACAGGTTGAGGGTGTATGATTTGTAAAGGGTGATGATCTATGAGGTGTGCAGGGAGAGGGAGTGTGATCTGTAAGGGGTTATGATCTATGAGAGGTGCAGGGAGACGGTGTGTGATCTTTAAGAGGGGATGATCTATGATCTATCTACCCGGTAAACCCTGTTAGAGCTCCACTTGTAATCTGGCCCCTTATGTGACTCTTAATAGCACTGGTCTGTTTAGCCTCCTGTTACTGGCATCTGATATTGACAAACTGTGATCTGGGCAAAATCGCCTCCTTTTTTATTTGGTTGTTGCCTGATTTAAATTATAATTTATACTTATAGATTAAAGGAATTATTATTTTGTTGTGTCAGTATCTGCAGTGCTGAGTACATGATCATCGGGGTATATGTTGTTGTCCTGATGCACTTAGAAACCACTTTAACACAATCAAACCTATGCGATTTACTGCTTTAGTGTGTCTAGTTCCTGTGTTATTTTGTGGAGCATTGTTTAGAGGTTAGTGGAACCACACATGAAGATTATGCAGAACTAATCCAGAAGAGCAAACGCTCCACTTCGCAATGAAGTACAGACAGGAGTATAGGGTAGCCTTTGGCAATGTTAATACTTATTTCTTCTTCATCTTTTTCAGCATAGGAAAAAGAAGAAGACCACCACGGGTGAGTTCTCAGAAGAGCAGAGTGTCTGGTAATGTGTTGTCTGTTATATGGAGCCTGATAGTCACACTCTAAGATGTTTATTACATAAAGGACCTACAGTTTACAGTCATTTAATATAATGGGGCCGATTTATCAGCCCTGTATGCAGCCAAATGCCTATATATGCCTATAGGCTCGCCGGAAACAGGAGTTAAGAAGCTGCGGTCTTAAGACTTCTGCTCTTTTTATCTTGTCCGCAACCTCTGAGGCGGCGGACAGCAATCGGCCCAATCAGATACAATCAGGTTGATTGACTGCTAGCGGCCGAATGTGCAGGGGGCAGCATTGCACAAGCATTTCACAAGGAATGCTTGTGCAATGATAAATGCCGACAGCATATGCTGTCGGCATTTATCGATGTACAGCGGATCATGTCCGCTCGCACTTTGATAATTGGCCCCCTAGTATTCAAAGGAATAGTCGAGTCAAAATTAAACTTTCATGATTCAGATAGAGCATGCAATTTTAAGCAGCTTTCTAATTTACTCCTATTGCCAATTTCTTCATTACCTTGCTATCTTTATTTGAATGTAAGCTTAGGAGCCGGACCATTTTTAGTTCAGCACCTGGGCAGCACTTGCTGATTAGTGGCTATATTTAGACACCCATCAGAAAGTGCTACCCAGGTGATGAACCAAAAATTGTCTGGCACCTATTCTTACAGTCTTGCTTTTTCAAATAAAGATAACAAGAGAACAACGAAAAAATGATAATGGGAGTAAATTAGAAAATTGCTTAACCCCTCAACAACCTGGCCATTATGCCCTTAAGGACCAGCGACGTACGCTGCAATCCTGGGCTTCTCTCTGCCGCGATCTCGCTCAACATTGCGAGATTGCGCTATTTCTGCATGCCCCACAAGTGGGGCAATACAGAAATGGATTTGAGTAGTTGTGGCCCTTTCTGCATCGTTGTGGGTGGGAGCTATAGCATGGAGGTGGGTGGGCGCCCATCGCCGGTGCGACTTCCTGATCCTGTCCGTGATCGTGCACGGAGGTGGGGCTCGGGAGCGCACATGTGCGTGCGCGCGCATGGTCAGATCAAATTGAATATTCAGCCAGAGGAGGGAGAGGGGAAAGGGAAAAAAAAATATTGGAAAGGGATCAGGGAGGGGGAGAGGGGGAGAGGGGTAGGGTATTGAGAGGGTGAAGCTACACTACAGAAAATGTTTTTTTTTATTTATTTTTATAAAACAGGGGCAAATTTTTTGTAATCTGGGTACTGGCAGACAGCTGCCAGTAACTAAGATGGTGGCCAATAGGTCAAGGGGGGAGGCTTAGAGAGCTGTTTGGGGGGGGGGGGGTCATGGAGGTTGGGGGGTAATGGGATATCCTATACCTCAGAAAAAATATATATTAAAAAATCTTAAAAAAACAAAACAAAAACATCTTTATTTTTATACTGGCAGATTTTGTGCCAGTACTTAAGATGCTGGTAACAATTGAGAGGGGTCAGAGAGGGATGAGGGGTAGGGATGTGTCACGTGGGAGGCTGATCTCTATACTAAAGCTAAAATTAACCCTACAAGCTACCTAATTAACCGTGGTGCGCAGCAGCAATAAGTGGCCTTCTAATTACCAAAAATCAATGACAAAAAAATATGTCTGCTATTTCTGAACAAAGGGGATCCCAGAGAAGCATTTACAACCATTTGTTCCATAATTGCACAAGTTGTTTGTAAATAATTTCAGTGAGAAACCTAAAATTTGTGAAAAAGTTAACAATTTTATTTTTATTTGATCGCATTTGGTGGTAATATGGTGGCATGAAATATCGGTATCACGAAAGTTTAATTTTGACTAGACTATTCCTTTAACTCCTACAAAAGTCATCAATACCCTCTGCATGTGCACAGCGGCACAATACACCAGAATTCACTGGTCAATACTCCACAGCTGATACTTGAGTATGAGAACGCTCAGGCAGTGCTTTAAATGCATTCTAAAGAGCAATGCAGGACTTAGGTAAATAGAAACTTCCATTGTATTTACTATCTGACATCATACTCTAATACAATGTCCCTTTAAAAAGGGACATGAAACCCCAAGTTTTTATATATTTCCAATGTATTTCTATTATCAAATTTGCTTCATACTCTTAGTATCCTTTGTTAAAAAAGAAGCAATGCACTACTGAGAGCTAGCTGGACATACTGAGTAAGCCAATGACAAGAGGCATATATGTGAAGTCACCAATCAACAGCTAGCTCCCTGTAGTGCTTTGCTGCTCCTGAGCCTACCTAAATGACCTGGTCTGTCTGAATCATGGAATAAAATTTGTGTATATATCAGTAATTAAAGGGGCATGAAACCCAAAATTTTTTATTTCATGATTTAGAAAAAGCATACAATTATAAACAACTTTCTAATTTACTTCCATTATCTATTTTGCTTCATTCTCTTGATATTCTTTGCTGAAAAGCATATCTAGATATGCTTAGTAGCTGCTGATTGGTAGCTGCACAGAGATGCCTCCTGTGATTGGTTCATCATGTGCATTGCTATTTCTTCATTAAAGTATATCTAAAGAATGACGCAAATTAGGTAATAGAAGTAAATTGGAATGTTGTTTAAAATTATATTCTTTACCTTAATCATGAAAGAAAGTGTTTGGGTATGGTGTCCCTTTAAGTGCTGCATTACAAAAGGTCTGCGCACACAATAAGGGCTAGATTACAAGTGGAGCGGTATTTTGTGTTTTCACTATAGTGAAAACTTTGCTAGAATTATGTTTTTTGTGCTAGTCGTCTTATGCTGGTATTACAAGTTCTAAAAAAGATTATTTTGCGCGTTCACTTATTCCCCCATAGAAGACAATGGAGAAAAAACACCTCACTCTTGCGCAAATACCAACACATATTCTCATTAGCGATAACCCGATGAATATAAATATTTCATATTCCAATATTCTTTAACTTGTTTGTTTGTAATATGTGCATACCCGATCACATACTGTAATATGCACACACCCAATTGCATACTGTAATATGCGCATACCTGACATGAAAATATAAATATTGCATAAATATGCTTTAATATGTTTTCATCTACCTTACTGCAAAGGACTAAAATGCACACACACACACATATATATATTTGGGTAGAGCATGCAATTTTAAAGGAACACTGTACCGTGATTCAGATTGAGCATGAAATTTTAAGCAACTTTCTAATTTACTCCTATTATCAAATTTTCTTCATTCTCTTAGTATCTTTATTTGAAATGCAAGAATGTAAGTTTAGATGCCGGCCCATTTTTGGTGAACAACCTGGGTTGTCCTTGCTGATTGGTGGATAAATCCATCCACGAATAATAAAGTGCTGTCCAGAGTACTGAAACCAAAAAAAAGCTTAGATGCCTTCTTTTTCAAATAATGATAGCAAGAGAACGAAGAAAAATTGATAATAGGAGTAAATTAGAAAGTTGCTCAAAATGGCATGCTCTTTCTGAATTACAAAAGAAAAAATTTGGGTACAGTGTCCCTTTAAGCAACTTTCTAATTTACTCCTACTATGAATTTTTCTTCGTTCTTTTACTATCTTTTTTTAAAAAGCAGTCATTTAAAGCTTAGGAGCCAGCCCATTTTCGGTTCAGCACAATGGATGGCGCTTGCTTATTTGTGGCTACATTTAGCAAACCAATAAGCAAGCATAACCCAGGTTCTCAACCAAAAATGGGCCGGCACTTAAGTTTTACATTCCTGATTTTTAAATAAAGAGAAAAAAAATGATAATAGGAGTAAATTAGAAAGTTGCTGAAAGGGATAGTAAACACCAAAAATGTTATTGTTTAAAAAGATAGATAATCCCTTTATTTACCATTTACGTTTTGCATAACCAACACTGTTATAGAAATTTTCTTTTTACCTCTGTAATTACCTTGTATCTAAGCTTCTGCTGACTGCCTCCTTATCTCAGATCTTTTGACAGACTTAAATTTCAGGCAATTCGTGCTGACTCTTAAATAACTTCACGTGCGTGAGCACAGTGTTATCTATATGAAACACATGAACCAACGCCCTCTAGCTGTGGAAAACTGTTAAATGCATTCAGATGAGAGGTGGTCTTCAAGGGCATAGAAATTAGCAAATGAGCCTATCTAGGTTTAGCTTTCAACTAGGAATAACAAGAGAACAAAGCAAGTTTGATGATACAAGTAAATTAGAAAGTTGTTTAAAAATGCATGCCCTATCTGAAACATGAACGTTTAATTTGGACTTTAATATCCTTTTACAATTGCTTGCTCTATCAGAATCATTAAAGAAAAAAAATTGGGTTTAGTGTCCCTTTAAAGCCCTTTGGCGGCTTATTTTTTCTAACACCCGAGATTTCATATCTTTGAGCCCTTATAACTTTTCTGTGCTATATTTTTTTAAATAAATACACTTCTATATATTCACAGTATATATAAATAATTAAGTGCTGCATTACAAAAGGTCTGCATACACAAAAAATATTTATATATGCACAGTATCTATCAGTAATTAATTGCTGCATTACAAAAGGTCTGTGCACACAATAAATGTTTATATATGCACAGTATATATCAGTAATTAAGTGCCTCATTACAACAGGTCTGCATACACAATAAATGTTTATATACGCACAATATATATCAGTAATTAAGTGCCTCATTACAAAAGGTCTGCATACACAATAAATGTTTATATATGCACAGTATATATCAGTAATTAAGTGCCACATTACAAAAAGTATGTGCACACAATAAGGGCCATTACAAGTGGAGCACTAAATATCGCTTTCATGAAAGTGATATTAGTGCACCACTGTATAATACCAGCGCATGCTAATGTTTGCTGTTATTACAAGTTGTCAGCAATGCAAACGTGAGCTTGCATTCACATTGCTGGGAAGCATTGTGCTCATGAGAGCGCACTTCCATAGGCATCAGATCCTAAGAGCAGTTAAGGGGGTATGTAGCGCAGTGATGGCAGCAAATTTAAATATATATGTATATGATTATATACATATTTATTTATGTGCTTATATGTGAATGTGCATATATATATATATGTGTATAAGTATATATATATATATATATATATAGGTCTGCACATACAATAAGTATTTATATATGCACAGTATATATAAGTAATTAAGTGTCACATTACAAAAGGTCTGCACATACAATAAGTATTTATATATGCACAGTATATATCAGTAATTAAGTGCCGCATTACAAGAGGTCTGCATACACAATAAATGTGTGTGTATGTATATATATATATATATATATGTGCACACTATATATCAGTAATTAAATTCTGATAAGTGGAGCACTAATGATAGTGCAGTGAGCAATATCTATATCACTGAACGTGATAAAATTAGTGTGCAATTTGATATTGCAAGTAGGGGCAGAACTACCATTGGTGCAGCAGATGCAATGGCACTAGAACACAAGTCATGGGGGGGCATGGTATCCAGTGTTTCATTGAAGATTGTGATTGTGCTAAATATTGCGAAATACAAAATAGTGCTAAAAGAATTAGCGCGACCTGAGAGCAAAAGTAAAGTGTTAAAGTGTTAGGGTTAAAATAATGTTTCACAAAACACATGTAAAACCTATAAAGTATCACACTCATATTTATACCTGTATGTGTATATATATATATATATATATATATATATATACACACACACTGTATATATATATATGGTTGTAGAAGAGCAGTTTCTAACAGCGCTTACAAGAGAGGTTTCTCATGTGCATGTGTAGATTGAGACTACAAAAAGATACATATATCTCAAATGAGTAAAACTGTGTCTTCAACAGTACTAGATGATGCTAGGGTTGCACCGATACCATTTTTTTAAGACTGAGTACAAGTACCAATACTTTTTTTTCAAATACTTACCGATACCAATTACCAATACTTTTTTTTAATGTCATGACAGTTTACCAAGCACAATACAGACTAATGATTTAAGATCGCTTCTTTGTAATTATGAACTGTATCTCAAAAAGACATCCTGGGGCTGGAAAGCTACAATTTGACATTTGTACTTAATACAAAGTAATATAATTTAATTATGAAAATAATATTGGAGAAGGAGTATCCAAGTAATCCCCTTTAAGAAAAATGGGGCATTTACCATCTACTGACTCAACAGAAAATAGGGCTGGTCTTCATATTTTTCCAGGGCTGCTTTTTATTCCCAGTCCAGCCCTGGCTAAGGATGTTCCTCAGAGTACAGTATGTTTTGAGCATAATTGTGCAAGATGAGAACTAGCAGTATAACAGGCGATCTAGCAATTATAATATTTTTTCAAAAGTTAGTGGCAAGTTCTTATTAAGGAACAGAAGCATCTCTGCATGTTCAGCTATACGTCTGTTTCTGCTATCAGTAAGGACGTTTGACGCTCAGTAAGGATGTTTGACGCTATAGCTGAACAGTCTTTTACTTTTCACACTACTGAATGGGTCAGAAAGAAATTTTTGGGCCATTAAATCTCAGTTAATTAACTGCCCAGTACTTCAGGGGTTTTTCTGAATGAGGTACAGTGATCTCTCTCAGGTAGGCTTCCAGCTGTAAAGTAGCGGCTTTTGGAGCACTGCTCTGACGTACAATAATACAAATAACAGCAATTTATATTGGCAGAACTGAAGTGAACAATTTTTAGTTAAGTCTCCACTACAGCTTAAAATGAAATGGGAACATGCAGTTTGAAAAATGCGACAAGATGGCGTATGGGTAGGAATTGGAGTTATCGGTTTAAGTATCGGTGCATTTGCACAAGTACAAGTACTCATGCAAATATTTGGTATCGGCACCGATACCGATACTAGTATCGATATCAGCGCAACCCTAGATGATGCACTTAAATAGCTCACCTGTAAGATCACAGGGTCCGGTGATCAGCGTTGTGGAACTCTTTAGTTGATTATGTCCCAGTATATTTCTATTTAACTGGAGTAAAATTACCAAAGAGTCTGAATGGAGACTGTACAGGAGTTGTAGGATCCCCCCTCTGGTTCCACTCCGTAAGATTGGACGGAGGGAAGTGTAAAAGAGTACTCCAATTTATTATGAGCTGGTATGTGTTGTAGTTAAAAAAACAAATTTTATTATAATAGGCTTTAAAAGCGAAAAGAATGGATATAATAATTTATAATTCCTAATTAAAGGTATGTGAAATATTTATTATAATTTGTATTGATAAAACAGAGTATAGTAAAATAGGAGAGAAATAATAATTTAATAACTATATATAAAACAGTGGTCATACATTAAACACATAGGTAAAAGAGGTAAAATAGGTACTGTCCCTTTAAAAAGTATCTGGTAAAAATAGTGTGAAAATACATATATATATATACACACATACACACAGATAGTAACCCCTTGCACCATTTAAACGTGGTTACTATCACACAGTACTTTGCACAGAGGTGCCTGTTGCTGTTCCTGCTGTCAGCTTAGACAGCAGAAGCTGCAACCAGGGGGCAGAGGTATCTGCCTTTATATGGTAAGGGAACACTGCTCCTTCTCCCTTACCATATGATGCCAGATCGCCAATTGTTACAGAGACTGACCGTCTGTGTCACTTTCTGTAAGGATCATTCATTGGTGCCGAGTGGAAGCAGTGGGAGTGAGGGAAGGACGGAAGCGGGTGGGTGGCCCAGCGAGGAGGGGAAATAGAGGGGCAGAGTTCCCTACACTACAGAAAAGGTAATGAAGGGAGAGGGATGGATGGGGCTCTACACTACAGAAAAATATGGGCTGGACGGGGAATTGGAACCTTAGACTACAGAAAAAAGTTGGAGGGTGGAGTGGGGTGGCCCTAAACTACAGGAAAATATAGAAATTAAATAAGAATATAAAACAAACTTTTCTTCTTAAACGGGAAGAGTCCACAGCTGCATTAATTACTTTTGGGAAATACCAACCAGGAGGAGGCAAAGACACCCCAGCCAAAAGCTTAAATACCTCCTCCACTTCCCTCATCCCCCAGTCATTCTTTGCCTTTCATCACAGGAGGTTGGCAGAGAAGTGTCAGAAGTTCGAGATAGTCTCTTATGGAGGGTAGTACTCTTCTCATAGGGACTGGAGTTTTAAGTAATCCTATCAGCCTCTCAGTGAGAGCATGGATGAAAGTTAGGAGATGTAGGGAGAGTTTTCCTGTGAACCCATCCCGATTCATATTAATAGCTCCTTGGTAATTAGCGTTGACGAGTTTCGCTGCCTACCTTTATTCACTCAAGTCCATGTCAGAAGCGAAGCTACTATCTGTCACACTTGAAGGGCCGTGTTCCTGTTCCACTGCATAGATTCCGGTAAGATTGTTTAATTTTATTTCAATATGTGAATGTCATGTTAACGAAACAAGGTAGGGTCCCAGTGGGACTCCTTTTATCTTGATAAGGAATCATGGGTTAATATCTCCTGAGAGGAGTTATTGAACAGGGGGGGACCTTAATCATGTTTGTTATATGGTTTTATCTGCAAATGTGTAGAAATGCCTAGGCTCACGGTGTTTATGGAACATTATGGCCTTTATTTTACTGAGGCGATCTCTTGAGATTGCGCGCCCTTTTCTGTGACTGGCACGACGCACCTTGTGATGGGTGCGGTTACGTTGTTTCTCACTTCCGTATGCTGACTGTGTGTGACAGTGAGAGTCTAGCTCATGGGTTGTCTGGTTCACAGGAGGTGGTGAGTGCTCCAGCCATTGGGGGTGTTAAAGGGTGCCAGTTAGTTTTTGTCATTTTTGTAATCCCAAGATTATGGAGGATTCTGATATGCGAGACACAGATGCCTCCAATACGGAGAAAGTGTTTTCTGATGAATATGAAATGGCCTGGGTTATAAATGCCCATCAGTTATGTTCCGATTGCCGTTCTAGAGTACTCTCTTCCCCCAAATCAGGGAGCTTAGAGTGTGTTGAGCCATCCGCCTCTGAGGTTTCTATGTTTAGTGAGACGCATGCCCCAGACCCTTTCTCGCCTACGTAAGCAGGTGTCCCTGCCTTTACCCCTTTTCTGGAGAGTGGCTTGTTTCCTCCAGAGGTTACGGCACGTTTCCGCATGGCCATTTCTATGGCGCTGCCTCATTTATATCTCCCAAGTGAAATATTTTTAAGATAGTGTCCGTGTTCTTTTAACCAGGGCCCATTGGGCGTGGGATCGCCTGATTCAGTTCAGCCTTCTGGGGAAGCGTTGGCCTCTGAGGGGCCAGGGTCTTTCATTGATCCGGCGAGGGATAATTTTGCCTTCTGTTATAGGCTGGCTCACCTTCGTGTTCTTTTAAGACATGTTTTGGCAATGTTGGGGGATCCCAGTCCTAGTTGGCCGAGGGATCCAAGGCCTTAGATGCTGGATGGCAAATTGGATATGACGTTTGGGGATGAAGCCAGTCTCCTTAACGTCTCCGTTTTATTTTTTCTTTATGTTTCGGTTCCAGTTCTGAGCTTGGTTGAATGGGGTCTCTGATCAGCTGGTCCCGCTGGCGTTCTCATTCACCTTGGGCGTTCACTCGATCAGTGCTGCCTTCATTTTATTTTTTATCCAGATGGATGTGTTTAATTTGGGGGTTTTTTAAGCTCATGTCTGTTAGATTTTCGTTTTTGAGAACATTCTTCTCTGGAACCTATACTTTGTGGTCGCCTGGGCACTTCCTTGGAAGTAAGGCACCTTTTGAATAATACAATTATGTTTTCTAGTTCATTTATCGATCCTTCGGGTCAAATTTTCTTGGACCTTGGGCGGTTCTGGAGTGTCCTTATACCAGGCTGGTACTGGTCGGACACTTTTTGGCTGTTACCTGGGTTCATGTCACCCTCGTGGTACTGATTAATCCTGATGGATTCTGAAAGTCACTTGGCCTATTGCTATGGACTCCAGGCTCGGATCCTATCAAAGTATGAGGCCTACCGTTTAAATACAACCCCTCTGAATGGAGGGTTGTGAGTGCTGATCTAAGGTTGGCTGTTTCGGGCTACTCGCCTGGGATACGGATCTGTTTTGCAGACACCATCATGGTTCTTTCAGGTCCCTGGGGACTCAGAACCGTCATTTCCATTCCTTTGGAATTGGAAGATGTGAGTGACCTATGTGGTCTGGTGTTCCAAGTGGTGAACGATTTGCGTCTTCACTGGAAGTTCTCTGGATGCTGACTCTTTAGCCTATTAAGCATTTTCTTGTGGTGGCAGAGTCTCCTTCCTTCCCGCCTTGTGTGGATCATCTGGTCTGGGAGCACGGGCATGTCCTAATTCCTCTGCTCAGAGTTGCGTTACTCTAAGAGGTGATGTTCCCTGCCTTCTGTGGGGAGCTGCGAGGCTCCAGCTTTTACCCTGTTAAAGAGGTTTCTTTTTGGAAGATCGATCCTACAAGGATCTCTGGCTGTTGTCTCTTCCATCTTATACCTTTGGTCTGACCATGGTCTTTGATGTTCGGGTGTTTCTGTGTCCTCATTGCAACTCTAGCTTTGGGGCTTAACAGTGAAGAGTCAAGGTAGGTCACATATAGTCGCCCTTTTGGGGTCAGGTAGTTGACCATTTATCCTTGATGCTTTGTTAGGGACTTTGTGGAGGGTGCCTTACGTCTAACTCTCTGGGATAGAAAGCAAGGTCAAGGGTTCTCATTCAGCTTCAGGTGTTGGTTGCTACCTTGCCAGTGTGTGTAACATGTGTTATCGCTTGTCTACGATATTTTACTTGCTATCCAAGTGCACTGAGTGCCGAATTCTTATACTGTTCAGGTTATTTTTCAGACTCCTGGGTTGAGGCTGTTGCTAGATCGCCAAGTCTACAGACTTTATATGGTGCGCTCCTAATTGTAGGAGGCAACTTAGGGTTCCTCTGGAAGTTAGATCTTTAAATTGATTCCGTTTTTCGAGAACCCTGGCCTAGGTTCAGGTCTCTCCCTAGATGGGTGTTGACGGTTCAGTATCACCTTAGGTGTTTGTGGTCCTGTGTGCCTCTCTCTGAGGGGGCAGGGCTTTGCTTTTTGTGGGAAATATCTATTTGCCTGTGGCTTAGGCTCTAGGTCTTCCTGACGGGTCCCTACTGGTCTTCTGGTGCATTTGATATTCCTGTAAACTCCAGGTCTCTTTCAACTGGGTTGGCAATATGGCCAAGGAGCCTCGCCTCTATGGTAGGGTGTTTTCTGTTGCTTCGTTACCCTTCTCTTCTAGAGCGAGGGTGGGGTTCTCCTGGTTCGGAGTTACCTTAGTATTTGATTGTGTCCCACGACAACATAGTGATAAAACTATGTTTCCTTGAAAGCTATAGGTCAAGAGTTCATCTCCAGCTATGGTTATGTACTCTTTATCATGCAAGTCCTACAATTATCCTTGCCTAAAACAGCTTTATATGGTGACCTGTGGGTCCTGTTTTTCCTGCCTTGTAAGAATCTTTCCCTTCTTGTGTTTTCAGAATCCTGGAAAGGGGGATGGGATGTAGAGACTGACCCACCATTCCGGCAGCAGGAGGCTGAGGGTTTGATCCCTGTTGGGGCTCCTGCAAAATGTTGAATTCTTATATATAGATGTTGGGGGTCTGAGGGCCCTCTTCCCTTGGGAAGTGTTCCTTTTGGGGAAGACAGCAGTGTAGGGGTATCGTACCCATGCACAATACCTATCCGAATCACGGTAGCATGCCATTTGTAGTAGCGGTCAGAGGTCTACCTGGGAGCTTTGTTCCTTGTTGACCTTTCCATTCTCTTCCAGAGGTCTGGGACTATTGTCTTCAGTCTTTTATTAGCCTTTGGGCTGGGACCATCACCCTGGAGGGAAGTTCGGGGTGTAGTGTTGACCGTTTTTCTTCCAAAGTCGATCCACCCTTTTGGTGGGATGACTTTTGATGTCCTCCTCTTTTCTACTGGTGTCTGGTACTGGGAGGGGATGTTCATGGGGCCCGGTATTCGGAGGGCTGTGAGCTTTTGGAAGTTTAGCAGTTTGAAACCAGCTAAAGATATTTGCACTTTCAAGGTGTGCTAGAAGGCTTACAACGCGGTTTGGGTTTTGCGATGACTGAGTCAGCTTTCTTACCTGGGAGCTGGTCATTGAGAGTTCCTGTTCAGATGGTTTGGTGTTCTCTTGGAGAGCTCCTTCCTAGCTGCTGAGATAGTTATCCTATTGCTGCTGTCTCTGCTGGCCTAGACTGCAGGTTTCGATTTGATACGTGTCAACAGGGAACTCTTGTTTTTCTGGAGTACCTTAGGGTATGTGACTGGTTCAGGGATATGAGTGTCCCTTGAGTCCTTTTTGGGATGTGTTTCCCTGAGTATGGATCTCTTTTTATTCGGTCCTTGTGTTTCTAGGGAGTTCGTCTCCCTGGGCGCTACTATCGTAAGACAACCTTGGGTTGTTCTATGTTTGTTGAGCTGTGTGGAATGATCTTTTGGATTTTTCCTGGGAATCTGTTCTCCTTTTTGGGAGCAGATAGTGGTCCTTATCTTTCAGCTGGGTACCTTCATGGAAGTCGTGACCCGCAGAGCTGATTCCTCTGAGGCTGTTTGGGCTCAACGGACTTTGGGACTGAGTAGTCTCTAGTTTGGCTTTGCTGGCAGTGTAACTAATGTGCAGTTACCTGGGCTTCGGGTTTCACCCGTATCATCTATATTTTTATAGGGCGTCGAGTAATTCAGGCTGTGGTGTCCTTCAAAGGGGCCTCCTTTTGTACCCACCCATTGTTTGCATTCAGTGTCCTGTAGCTTGAGTATTGTTTTCCCAAAAGTAATAAATGCAGCTGTGGACTCTTCCTGTTTTAGAAGAAAAACATAAATTATGCTTACCTGATAATTTTATTTTCTTCTGACGGGAAGAGTCCCCAGCTCCCATCCGTGTTTTTATCCATGAGGTGGCGGTAATATTTTGTTCTTCTGGCACCTTTTTTCACCCTGATATTTTTCCTACTGTTCCTTGTTTTCTTGGCAGAATGACTGGGGGATGAGGGAAGTGGGGGGTAATTAAGGTTTTGGCTGGGATGTCTTTGCCTCCTCCGAGTGGCCAGGTTCTGTATTTCCCAAAAGTAATGAATGAAGATGTGGACTCTTCCCAGCAGAAGAAAAGAAAATTATCAGTTAAGCATAATTTATGCGGTTTTTAAAAAAATATATATAGTTTGTTACTGGCAGAGTGCCAAAACAAACATGACAGTGGACAGTGGGAGGCGAAAGGCTATGGGTGCTGTTGGGGGGACGAGGGATCAGGAAAGTGGGAGGGTGAGGAGGGACCCATAATAATAATTATATATATATATAACAAAAAATAGAAGGCACTCACTGGATTTAACAAGGGGTGAAAACACTTTATTCCCTTATGTGTAATGTTTTTGGGGAAACACTCCCCATCTTCAGACAATCAATTGAACCAAGCCTTAAGCAAGGATTTAAATACCCTCATACCTCATTAACAATCAACCCACATGTGAAGTCCAGCAGGTACGTGGCCTGGTGCGCGTGTCATCAGAAGGCGTGCTTTGCCTAGCAACCTGCCAGCATTTGTCAATAACCATTACCATGTAATTTTAGACATAACTAACACCTGTGCTACGAAACTTTACTTAAAAACAAACTACTAAATACTATCAGTATGCACTACAATTAATTGACTAGACCGTACTTTAAACAAGTAAATACTAAACAATGTTAAAAATGTCAGCAAACCATACAAAAGATCACTTAAATAATTACTTGCAGAACAGTTGTAATTATTTAATTATCTGATCTTTTGTATGGTAAAGTTTCGTAGCACAGATATTAGTTATGTCTAAAATTACATGGTAATGGTTATTTACAAATGCTGGCAGGTTGCTAGGCAATGGACGCCGTCTGATGACACGTGCACCCGGCCACGCACATGCTGGACTTCACATGTGGGTTGATTTAAGATGTAAACTGCATACTGGCAGACTGTCTGCCAGTACTTAAGATGGTGATCTCTACAATACAGCAAAAATCCTTATAAGCTAACTGATTAACCCCTTCACTGCAAGGAATTTCAGAAGTGTGGAGTGCAGGGGCAATTAACGGCCTTCTAATTGCCCAAAAAAATGGCAAAGCCATGCATGTCTGCTATTTCTGAACAAAGGGGCCCACAGAGATGCTTTTACAACCATTTGTTCTATGACTGTACAAGGTGTGTGTAAAATAATTCCAGTAGTGAAGGTATTAAATATAAAATATCAGTTTAATATTGAAAAAAAGTCTTAAAAGGGTTAAAAAGGGATGTGGTATATGTAGGTTTTCGATGTTTTTTTTTTAAAAAAAAAAAAATAATGGCTATTTTCATAAATAATTATACAGCATAACTAATGAACTAAGGGTTAGATTACAAGTGAAGCGCTAAATAATCGTAAACTGGCACATTTTTCCGTTTGTGAGAGCGCAATAATTAACCACCTATTATAAGTGGCTGTTTATTGCTACCGCACTCCGATAATTAACCAGAGATCCGATCTATGGTTAATTTTCTAAAAGTGTCCCAAATGCCCTCAAAAAAGAGGGCAATGTAGTAGTTTTTTTAAAAAAAAATTTGCATTTTTTTTAATAAAAAAAATCTGCTAGGGGGGATTTCCGGGCAACGTCCATGTTCAGACGCATAACTGCATGCTGCTCCAGCTTTACAACAATATTTCTAAGTTAGTGTATTTTGAAGGCACTACTCATAATAGAAATTAATGGATCTGAGACCTCCTATAGAAGACACATCATTTGAGCCTAATATTGAAGGAATTTGCTCCTGGCATCAGCGCCCCCTGCAGGATGCTTTAGGGCCCTGTCGTTATAAAGCACCTTGTGTGCGTCTAATCTTTAAGAGATTACTTACCCAAGATAATACTATCTAACTAGCACCATGCAATACCGCTATCGCTTGCTTTCCTGGACTTGTGGTGAGTCGCTCTCTCAAAGAGATTGTACAGATGGTGGCCACATGGGAAATAGAGTTGCTCCTGATCCTGAAAAATAATTTTTCTAAAATTAGAGCGATTGCTGGTAACGGCTTTTCAGCATACCGCAGCCAGTAGCCCGTCTGATAAAAGGGAGTGTTCCACGCTTACTGGGGATACTTACACATGTGGAAAAACTTTTGTGGATCCTTGCAGAGAAGCTAACTCTCTACACGTGTTGCATAATAATGAGGAAACAACTTCACAAAGAGATTTAATTTTTTACTACCATAGATGACCGTCCGATAGAGCAAGCACTGCAATCTGGCCTGCATACATTAAAACCATTCTTCGTTATTCTACAGGTGGATGAGCTAGTTTCTGTAGATACCTGCATGGACATATTGTGGAGATCACCTCTAAGCATACTACAGATCCAAGCTTTACTATCCGGTAATAGAGCAGGTTGTATCAAACCGCCTATGAAACTTTTGCTGAGCTTACTACATAGAGGGACATACTTGACAGAGCTCTTTCCACATGCATTCTTTTTTGGATCCCTCCTTGGTAACCCTGTATACCCTGACTCATGCACACTCCAAAATTCCAGAGTGGGGTGAAGTTATGTAATCATCCATATCTGCTCACCGGAGGATGCTGTACATCAAGCTTCAGGATTCACCTGTATTCCGGATTCCTCCGGCAAGTGCCGCTGATATCCACTTACTTATTTTGAAAAATCAAGGTTAATATGCACTCATCTATGGGTACTATTTCCAGGCCCACTATGCCTGTATCTGTTCCCATATGTTTCTGGGAGTAATTATGAGCTATGGTCAACTAAACAGTAATATGTTATTCTGTTATACTCTTAACTAGTTATTTAATGCTTAGTTTTTGAGCTACTGACCCTTTATAGCTTGTTACAACATTGTACTACATAGTTGTACCAGCATGAGTTAACACCATATATTGAGAAGAGCTCTGATTTTTTATATACAAACCACAAGGGGCTTGTTATATTATTTTTGCACACATGTATTTCACCCTTATGAGTGAGCTGATATGTACATATAGGAAGATTCATAGTTCTGAGAATCTCGTATGTAGCTATCTAATTGTTTTATGTGTAACAGTCTTTATATCCTCTTATCTCATATGCTATCATACTTTTTGCGAGGAACTTATATTTTTATTTACTGTTATTACGTCTGATATAGTTGGTAATTTACTTGTATATTCTATATGGTTCCATGCTTAGAGAATATAATCAGTAGCGGACCTACTCAACAGAGTGCCCTGGTGCAAGATTTTTCTATGGCCCCCCCAAAGGTAACTCAGTAGAAAGCTCTGTATAATGATTTTGAGGTTGGAAATATAGACAGACAGACAGATAGATTGATTAATTGATTGATTGACAGATAGACCTACAACCTACACTAATAAAAGACTCCACTGCATTAGAATTGTAAACATTCTGCACACAACTATGTATAGACTGGCTGTTATGGGCCCCCTCATTCTCTTGGGCACTGGTGCGACTGCACCTGCTGCACCAATGGTAGTTCCGCCTCTGATTATAATGGTCATCTTATATGAGTAAAACCCTGGAGCAGTTGATAATAACAAATTCCAAGCACATTTCTAACACAGCATTTAGTATTTGACATACTCTCTATAACTTGTTATATACTGCTTACCATGTTGTCAGGGGCCGGGACAACTTGGTATTCCAGTGTAGAGCACTAGCAGCAAGGTCAGACTTGAGATTTGTCTCCAAAACAATATTATTGCGCAAACAAAAAATTAGGTTCGTTTCATTTCGTTTTTTTACATTTTGGTTCAATATAGACGGATTGATTCGGTATGCGGTGGTAATTCTTTTCGTTTTCATTCATGTCGTTCTGAACTCGGAAATTCAGATCCATTTGAAAACGTACTTGAATCATTAATAATTTCGTATTGATTCGTAATTTCGGACCAAATCTTTATTTTGGCAAAATTAGTTATATTCTGTTATTTCTGAACGTATTCGATTCTATCATTTTGGATAGATTTGAATGCACAAACCTTGAGGAAAGCTAAAAGCACATTGCACTGTGTGTGACAGTAATCTTACCCACAAAATTAAAATAATATGATTATTGGACTAGAAGACTATCACTGTGACAGTAATCCAACCCACAAAACAAAAGGAATGATCTAATTGGACATGAAGTCTCGTTAGTTATGTTACGTCGATTCAGATTTGTCAAAAATATCTAAGTTATACAATACATAACCGTACTAGTCCAAAACCGAACTTAAAACTTTTACCTGTTCAATCTCACTCATATTTTAAATATTTGATAATAATATCTCATTTTCGAACTATTTTGTGGTTCTTTAGATTTAATAATAATATATTTTTTTTTTTAAAAAGACAACTGCGCCACGTACATCCAAATGAAACCGAATAAGTCTGAATGATTTTAATATTTCAGAACAAATTTATTAGTATGCTTTCGGAAAGGATTTGAATTGGAAATTTGAATCGGTCCGAAGCTCTGAATTCAATCAAATTTGTCCGAATTCGGAACAAAACGAAATGCACATGTCTAATTATTGCCATTTGGTATATACCAGGCATACCAGGGATAGTTGGATCATATGACCAGATGGGTATATGAGTTAAGTTCTTATAAATATCCTCCATTATTTAGTTATACTGTATGCCAATAGTTATCCAATATCTGTGCTTAGTGGCTCTAATAAAAATTGACTTTGGACATATGCAATCCCACTAATAGCTAAACATCCTAATATTTTGCATCAAGAAGCAATAGAGGTCCCTTACTCACTGTATTAGACAACATATAAATGACCTACTCCATATTCTTTTTCTTGATATACTATATACATATTTATATATTTATGTGTTGTACACACATTAACACATAAATATATATTCATATACATACTGTATATAATTAAAAATGCTGCGCTACTTACCCCCTGCTGCACAAGGTTCTGATGCCGTCTGTGACAGTACCAGAATGATTCTCCCATAGTACAGTCAAATACCTTGAAATATGCAATATCAGTTTTACACATTTTTATATTTTTATGCTTTTTTAAAAGAAATTCTTGAAATTCCTATGTTTTTCACTATGAAGAAAATTATCTTTTTATTAAAAAAGGGTATAGATATATATATTTTTCAAATAATATATATATATATATATATATATATATATATATATATATATATATATATATATATATATATTATAATATATACATAAACATATAATTAAGAATTAAAAAGAACATTTTATTTTAAGTGATGAACATAGGTAGAAGTATTCCTAATGCATCTTCACCTTTAGAGCAGTTGGTCTAGCGCACCTTCAGGTTAGACTGTGAGCGATAAAAAGAAAAGGCTTTTTTAGCGTGCCCCTTAGAATTCTGTGGGGAAAGGGAGTTAGTGCAATCGCAATATTTGATCTCCAGATGTTAGAGCAGCTATAGGTGACAGAGGGATGCTACAGGGGCTGTAGTTTCCAGAGGGATGATAGAGCGGCTGTAGGTGCTGGAGAGATGCTAGAGCGGCTGTAGGTGCTGGAGGGATACTAGCATGGCTCTAGGTGCCAGAGGGATGCTAGAATGGCTATATCAGATGGAGGGATGCTAGAGTGGTTGTAGGTGCCAGGGGATTCTAGAGTGCCGGAGGGATGCTAGAGTGGCTATTGCTTCCAGAGGGATGTTAGAGTGACTATAGCTGCTGGAGGGATGCTAGAGTGGCTATATAACCTGGATATATACTAGAGTGGCTATAGGTGCCAGAGGGATGCTAGACTGGCTATATGTGCAGGAGAGATGCTAGAGTGTCTATATCAACTGGATAGATGATAGAGTGGCTATAGGTGCAGAAGGAATGCTAGAGTGGCTCTAGGTGCCAGAGGGATGCTAGAGTGGCTCTATGTGCTGGAGGAATGCTAGAGTGGCTCTAGGTGCTGGAGAGATGCTAGAGTGGCAATATCCCCTGGAGAGATGCTAGAGTGGCTCTAGGTGCTGGAGAGATGCTAGAGTGGCAATATCCCCTGGAGAGATGCTAGAGTGGCTCTAGGTGCTGGTTCGGTGCTAGAGTGGATCTAGGTGCTGGAAGGATGCTAGAGTGGCTATATTAGATGGAGGGATGCTAGAGTGCATATAGGTGCCAGAGGGATGCTAGAGTGGCTATATGTGCTGGAGAGCTGCTAGAGTGGCTATATTAGCTGGATAGATGCTAGAGTGGCTCTAGGTGCTGGAGAGATGCTAGAGTGGCAATATCCCCTGGAGAGATGCTAGAGTGCTGGTGGGGTGCTAGAGTAGCTCTAGGTGCTGGAAGGATGCTAAAGTGACTATATTAGCTGGAGAGATGCTAGAGTGGCTATAGGTGCCAGAAGGATGCTAGAGTGGCTATATGTGCTGGATAGCTGCTAGAGTGGCTATATCAGCTGGATAGATGCTAGAGTGGCTCTAGGTGCTGGAGAGATGCTAGAGTGGCTCTATGTGCTGGAGGGATGCTAGAGTGGCTTTAGAGGCTGGGAAATGGAGGGTAAAGAGACTGGGGTAGCAGGGAGGCTTAGAGGCTAGGATCAGGGGGATAAAGAGACTGGGGTAGCAGGGAGGCTAAAAAGGCTGTAGAGGCTGGGAACAGGGGGGTAAAGAGACTGGGGTTGCAGGGAGGTTAGAGATGCTTTAGAGGCTGGCAACAGAGGGATAAATAAACTGGGGTAGCAGAGGGACTAGAAAGGCTGTAGAGGCTAGGCTCAGGGGATCATAAAGAGATTGGGGTAGCAGTTAGACTTCAGAGAATGTAGATGCTGAGAACAGGGGGATTAAGAGACTGGGGTAGCAGGGAGGCTAGATAGGCTGTAAAGGCAGGGAACATGAGGATAAAGAGACTAGAGTAGCAGGGAGGCTAGATAGGCTGTAGAGGATGGGAATGGGTATAAAGAGACCGGGGGTAGCAAGGAGGCTAGAGAGTCTTTAGATGCTGCAAACAGAGGTATGAAGATAATGGGTTAGCAGGGAGGCTTGATAGGCTGTAGAGATTAGGAAAAGGGGTATAAAGAGACTGGGAACAGGGGAATAAAGAGACGGGGGAAGCAGGGAGGCTAGAGGCTGTAAAGGATGGAAACCGTAGGATAAAGAGACTGAGGTAACATGGAGGCTAGATAGGCTGTAGAGGCTGGGTACAGGATACAGAGACTGGGGTAGCAGGGAGGCTAGCGGCTTTAGAAGGCTGGGGACAGGGGGATACAGAGACTTGTGTAGCAGGGAGGCTAGAGGCTGTAGAAGGTTGTTAACAGGGGGATAAATGATGGGGTAGCAGGGAGGCTAGAGGCTGTAGAAGGCTGGGGGCAGGGGGATACAGAGACTTGTGTAGCAGGGAGGCTAGAGGCTGTAGAAGGTTGTGAACAGGGGGATAAATGATGGGGTAGCAGGGAGGCTAGAGGCTGTAGAAGGTTGTGAACAGGGGGATAAATGATGGGGTAGCAGGGAGACTAGAGGCTGTAGAAGACTGGGAACAGGGGATACAGAGAATTGTGTAGCAAGGAGGCTAGAGGTTGTAGAAGGCTGGGAACAGGGGGTAAAGAGACTGGGTTAGCAAAGAGGCTAGAGAGGCTGTAGAAACTAGAAACAGGGGAATAAAGAAGCTAAAGAGGCTGAGAACAGGGGTTAAAGAAAATGTGGATAATTAGGGAGACAAGCAATGCTGTAGAGGCTAAGGACAGGGGAAATAGAGGCTGGGGTTTTAGGGAGGTTATAGGGGGCTTTAAAGGTTGGGAACAATATAATAAAGATACTAGGGTCATCAGGGAGGCTAGGAACAGGCGGGAAAAGAGACTGGGGTAGCAGGGAGGCTAGAAAGGCTGTAGATGGTAAATAACAAAATAACCGGGCACAAGTATAGTGTAGGCAGGCAAAAAGTCAGAAAAGGCTGGTGCTCTAGTAAATTTATAAAATATTAAAGAAAAAAAGAAAATGAAAAATAATAGAAAAAAAACACTCTTGCCTCAAACCTTAAATAGAGAAAAACCAATGGCCATATATTTCTATGACCATCCATACTGGTGGAGTACAACATCACACATGATACTAGTGTCAAAGTGATTGGTTTATTGCATTAAAAATCAAATAAATAGTGCATGTGAACTTACATACAATAAATTATATATATATATATATATATATATATATATATATATATATATATATATATCAGTGAACTTAGGAATTAAACAAAGAGAACCCTGTAAATAATAAGTGTTCCAAATAAAATGTCCATAAACAGTTTACCACACTAAAGTGTTGTTTTCCTGAGTGCTGTGTTGATAAGTCCCTAGAGAAACAAAAAGTCTTATGTTAATGTCCTTTTTTCCAGTTGTGATACAGGAAATAAATAGTACCGGTATCGTTCCTGCTTGTAATTAAGCACTGCTAAATCTTCACACTTTATGGGCATATAAAAACAGATCTAGATTTAAACCATGCTCACGATCCATTAAGCAAGGAGAGAGGCTGTAAAGTAAGGCTCTGCTACATATGCTGAAAAGCTAGCAGTTTACAACCACCAAACTGAACAGCTTAGCAGCCAGAGAGCTTCTGGAACACCAACACTAAACTGCCAATAGTACCATGCAAAAAAACAGACCCAATAAAGCTGGTGACTAGAACCTGATAGCCACATAAGCTTACTGTGATTGAGCAACAGTTGTGTCCCAGTTCAGTGATGATTTGAGCAAAGATTTTTCAGTAATGGTAAAAGGATATGTGGATAACACTTGCTCCAGGGATCTTGAAAGGAAATTTGCCTACGATCGTTTTACCACATTGGCTTCATTAGGGCTTGTAATTTGCATTCTTCCCCAGTTGCCTTAAATAGCAGACTAATTGAGGATCATCCCCCAAGTCTGAACCATGTGAAAATAAAAGATTTCTACTACATAAATAAATAAAGTTCACTGCTAATCAATAGATACAAATACTTGAATATTTCTAAAAAATTGACACTTTTTGACCATATGTGAATGAAATCAGCAGGTGTTATTAACTGAAATATATTGGTATATTTCTATCTTTTTTTACATATAATGACTCCCTGTTCATATGACCACTATGGTTCATGCTTATACTGCTGTACTATTGCAGCTATTTTATATAAAGGTGCAAGACAATTGATATCGGCTAAAAAAGCAACCACTTGGTAAAAAACTTTGTTGCCAATGATTGTAATCAGTATTTGCCTGCTTTTTAAACCTTTTAAATTTATCATTTGAGAAAATACACAGGACAATTCCTGAATTTAAAGATACAGGGCTCATTATTGGCAATTTAGTGTTGGTGTTCCAGAAGCTCTCTGGCTGCGCAGCTGTTCAGTTTTGCGGTTGTAAACTGCTAGCTTTTCAGCGTAAGTAGCAGAGCCTTACTTTACAGCCTCTCTCCTTGCTTAATGGATCGTGAGCATGGTTTAAATCTAGACCTGTTTTTATATGCCCATAAAGAGTGAAGATTGAGCAGTGCTTAATTTAAAGCAGGAACAATACCTGGATTACAATTGTTTTTTGTCACTCTTTATTTCCTTTATCACAACTGGAAAAAAGGACATTATCCTTTTTATAGTGACTTATCAACACAGCATTCAGGAAAACAACACTTCAGTGTGGTAAACTGTTTATGAACATTTTATTTGGAACAGAGAATTTAGATGCTGAGAACAGGGGGATTAAGCGACTGGGGTAGCAGGGAGGCTAGATAGGCTGTAAAGGCTGGGAACATTGGGATAAAGAGACTGGGTAGCAGGGAGGCTAGATATGGTGTAAAGGCTAGGAATGGGTATAAAGGGACCTGGGCTAGCAGGGAGGCTAGAGAGGCTTTAGAGGTTGGGAACAGGGGGATAAATAGACTGGGGGTAGCAAGGAGGCTAGAGAGGATTAAGAGGTTGGGAACTGGGGGATAAATAGACTGGGGGTAGCAAGGAGGCTAGAGAGGATTAAGAGATTGGGAACTGGGGGATAGATAGACTGGGGGTAGCAAGGAGGCTAGAGAGGATTAAGAGGTTGGGAACTGGGGGATAAATAGACTGTGGGTAGCAGGGAGGCTAGAGAGGCTTCAGAGGCTGGAAACAAGGGGGATAAACAGACTGGGGTAGCAGGGAGGCTGAATAATCTAGAGGGGAAGAGACTGGAGAAATTAGAGTGACTGGGCTAGTGAATAAAACTTTTACTGACGACTGTATATCATGCTGCACTCCAGAAGTTTACTGAATGGCTTTGAATTAAAAGAACGTTTCATTTTCTAGAATCTCATCGTTATGACAGAATTTGCTGTTAAAGCCTCCATTCTTTCAAGCTTTAGAATAACGATCAAAACAATTATTACATAACGTGACTTAAAGGGACATGAAAGCCAAAAAAATTATTTCATGATTCAGATAGAGAAAACAACATTATTTACTTCTAATATCTAATTTGCTTCATTCTTTAGATATCCTTTGTTGAAGAAATGTCCATTTTTGAACCAATCACATGAGGCATCTATGTGCAGCCACTAATCAGCAGCTACTGAACCTTTTTAGATATACTTTTCAGCAAAGGATAGCAAGGGATTGAAGTAAATTAGATAATAGAAGTAAATTGGAAAGTTGTTTTAAATTGCATGCTCTTAAATTATGAAAGAAAACATTTGGGTTTCATGTCCCTTTAAAGTCTGATCCCCATCATGTGTAAGTATGTGACAGTTTGTAATCTAAAGCTTTATTATTCATACAACTAGGTATAAGATCAGCATCTCACTCCCAGGGGGAGGCTTCACATAAGCGGGGGTCAGATAAGAGCTGGAACCTATAGCAGTGGGAACGAGTTTTACTTCCATATGACTTAAAGTGGCTTCACATAAGTGGGGGTCAGATCCTATAGCAGTGGGAGCGAGTTTTACTTCCATATGACCTTGGCTGGCTTCACATAAGCGGCGGTCAGATCCTATTTCATTGGGAGCGAGTTTCCATATGACCTAAGCTGACTTCACATGAATTTTGCTATTATTTGTGCAGTTGGTTGTGTGTGGTACAAAGCTGTGTTTATAAAGTAATTACTTTGTTAATGTGTATATAGTCTTGATGTGGAAATCAGAAATAGGACCTCTGAAACTCAATAAAACTGATCTCAATCTAAACCCCATCATTGTCTGTGCTTCTTCACAGGTGCTCCTGAGACTACAAAGGTAAGAAAATGGCCCGTCTGTGTGTGTTGCTTGTTTCATTTTGTATCGCTCATGTAAACAATACGACATTATTCAAGATGAAAACAAATTAGCTACCTCCTCATGAATATTTAAGCCTTCCAGTCACTCTATGAAGTGTATTCACTAAGGGCATGTATGTAGAGAGAACAGGAAGTGGGCACACCAGAGAAGTTGGAGAGGTCTGTTCATGAACTTAGCCCTTGTATTTCAGTTCAAACCACATTACTCATCACAAGGCACAAAGACTCTAACACAGTAAAACTGAGACCATCTTTCTGCTAGTGTTGGTACAAAACAGGAATTCCAAGTTCTGCTTTGAACCATCGTATCCTACCGCCAAAGATAGAGAAAGTCCCGTTGTTTAGGGGTGCAAAACATATCAGAGAACCCACCTACTTGTGTAGGTTGAGGGATACTATTTTAGTGTTCTACATCCTATATAATAAATGGCCAAGTATGTTTGTCAGATGCAGTCATGCGCAGTAGAGACTGCACGTGACAAACATACCTGGCCATTTAGATCCTGACACTCAGCACTCAGCACAGAGCAAAGCTGAAGCTGAGTGTCAGGGCGTGGCCGACGGGAGCGTCGCGATGGGGGCGTGGGGGGCGTGGCTGAGCGTGACGAGGGGACGTGGCCTGGCGCGACGAGGGGCATGGTCGGGCGGGTGTCACCGTGATGGGGCGGGGTGCCGTGATGGGGGCGTGGCCAGAGAGGCAAAGGCTTTCAATTAAGAAAGAGCCAGAGAGGGAGCAGGAGAGGGGGGAGAAGGGCCAAAGAGGGGGGGAAGAGAGCCAAAGGGGGGGGGGGAGCCAAAGGGGGGGAAGAGAGCCGGAGAGGGGGGGAAAGAGCCAAAGAGAGGGGGGGGGGAGAGCCAAAGGGGGGGGGAGAGCCAAAGGGGGGGGGAGAGCCAAAGGGGGGGAGAGCCAAAGGGGGGGAGAGCCAAAGGGGGGGGGGGAGCCAAAGGGGGGGGGAGAGAGAGAGCCAAAGAGGAAAGAGAGCCAAAGAGGAGAGAGAGCAAAAGAGGGGAGAGAGCCAAAGAGGGGGGAGAGAGAGCCAAAGAGGGGGAAGAGAGAGCCAAAGGGGGGGGCAAAGAGGGGTGGGAGAGAGTCAAAGAGGGGGGGGAGAGCCAAAGGGGGGGGGAGAGAGCCAAAGGGGGGGGAGCAAAAGGGGGGGGAGAGCCAAAGAGGGGGGAGAGAGAAAGCCAAAGAGGAAAGAAAGCCAAAGAGGGGGGAGAGAGAGCCAAAGAGGGGGGAGTGAGAGCCAAAGAGGGGGGAGTGAGAGCCAAAGAGGGGGGGGGAGAGAGCAAAAGAGGGAGGGGGAGAGAGAGCCAAAGAGGGGGAGAAGGGCAGACAGAAATAGCAGAAAAGACATGGAAAGCATTGTGCAGGTGTATAGTTAGTAAGTTTTTACCTGTTAGTGGGACTGCAGTTTCCCCCTCCAGTTTCTAACTCTAGTTCTTAACTCGCCACTTGTAACACAGGCGACTTTGAAGCACAGGGCAAACATAGCCAAGCCTCAGATAACCTTTGCTCAGCTGTATGTAGCAGTGAGATTTGAGCTGGAATGATTTAATTCAAGGCAGCGGTGTACAAATAGACTAGTTAGGAGACTGGAGTTACACACACACTTGCTAATTAGATTGGGGGGGGAGACAAATGGCTGGGGAAGCACACAAAAATTGTACAAAAGAACTGATAACAAATTTAAAGAAAAGTCATAAGTTTAGACAGAAGCGTAACTAGAAACCACAGGGCACAGGTGCAAGAATCTAAGAAGCCTCCCCTCACCCACCCACCCCCACAAAAAATATGTGAATTTTATATATATATATATATATATATATATATATATATATATTTTACATTTAACACTGAAAACAAATTGTGAATCAGATTTAATGTCTGAAAAAGGGGGTACCCTGTGTCCATAGTCTGTGAGATGGTCTGACCCCCTATTACTGTATATAGTGACACTGTTTAGCCCACCAGTACTGTATATAGTGAGTTAGTGACACAGTCTGTAATCTGCCAGTGAGGTGGCTGGCCTGACCCTACTCGCCCCAGTACTTTATAGAGTGACCACAGTAGTCTGTGACATGGTCCAGCCCCCCCGTACTATATATAGTGATACTGTATAGTGACACTGTTTACCTCCCACCCCCCATGCTGTAGTAACAAGGTCTGTAATCTGCTGGTTCCACAAACATACAAACACACGCACATACATGCATAAATACACACAGTCACATACATACATACACACATACACACACACACATAAACACCAATGGGTAAAACAAAAACACTAACCCCTGTAGTCAGAGATACTAGTGAAGAATCACTTCAAACTCACATGATATCAGTGCAGGCAGTGGCAGGTCAACGTTTTTTATTGTAGAAGACATTTTTCTTTAAGCTGCTCTTCCCCCCCTTGGGGGGCCTGGTCGCAGTTGCAAGCTCTGCACCCCCGGTAGTTCCATCCCTGGGACGTGGAAAGGCAACTAGGCAGATAAAGAAAGCAGGAGAGATGCATACCAGTGTATTACAAACAGATTAAAGGGACATGGAAAGGCAACCAGGCAGATAAAGGAAGCAGGAGAGATGCATACCTGTAGAGAGATGAGATGGATGGTTAGAACAATGCTTCATGTTGTTAGTAGAGCATTCTGGATGATAGTGTTATGGATATAAATCTAGTTCTTACAGTGAAGTGCAGTAATAGGAGGCAGGGGAGGCAGCGCCTCCCCTGTCCAATCAGGGAAAAAAAAGATTTCCAATAATATTTATTTAAAAAAAAAAAAAAAAGTTTTTTATTGTATTTATTTTTTGGGCACCCCCCAAGTGTACCCTCCCCCACCCCCCATGGCGATTGCTCATTACCCACATCATTCATTTGTGTATTTATTTCTTATTTGTGTACTACAGTACTGCTCTTGCGCTGCCAATTCATTATCCATTGTTGCACAATTAGGAGGCAGTGAGCCGGTCCGCTGCCCTCCATTAATTGCGCAACATGGATCTACATAACAATAGACTGCTCACTTAGAGCTGCGCCACCTACTGGTGACTCTCTGGGGCCTCATACAAGCTCCAATGGAGGCGGTTCTCAAAACCGCCTCCATGATGAGCTAGATCATGACTCAGCCAATCTGCCCAATCAGCATTCAGCACTGCAGGGAGGCATGCCTGCTGGGCTGCTGAGTGACAGTCTGGACTCTGGAGTGTGACGTTGCGCCGCCAACACAGTGAGTCAGACTGGCCTGGCGGGAAGACTCAGTAGCTCAGTAGTTGGAGGGAGCTGCTGTTGCAGATAGTGTGACTGCTTGTCCGTGCTGCCCTGCCCTCAGTGCCCACCTGGGCTGAAACTACTGCTCACAGCCTCACACTACTGCTGCTCAGTCAGTCAATTAGCTGCGGACCGCGGTTGTGGAGGGGAGAGAGCCGGGAAGAGAGCAGAGAGAGTGAGACTCAGCCGGTGGTGGACTCGGGTGGAGGAGCGGAGGCTAGCCAGTGCCACTTGGGTGGACCCGGACACCCGGTGGAGTGAGTCAGGTCAGGAGTGACAGAGTCTCTCAGTCTTCTGTCTGACGCGACCGACCGGACGGACCTCATCAGCTCAGGACAGGTAAGGTTCCTTCCACTAAACCTTCTCACCTCTGTGCTGGCTGATATAAGGGTAGCAACTCTTACCCTGACATAAATGGAGCAGGTTACCAGCATAAATAAAAGCAACAATGAGAGCAGTCGGTTTGATAGTTTGGTGTTATGCAGATATACTAGAATATTTATAGGACAGTTCAAAGCCCATATCAAATTAAAAAAAAGAAAGTGAAAGTATTTAATTATAAGGATTAAGGACTGTATAAAGTACTGTAAATGTGATCAGAATTTCTGGGAAAGTTATTTAAAAATTTCTGTGCAAGTTATTTAAAAAAAAAAAAATAAGTGCACTGTAGTGACCTGCCTGTGTCTCTCCCCTCCCTCCATTGTGTCTCTCTCCCCCTCCCTCCATTGTGTCTCTCTCCCCCTCCCTCCATTGTGTCTCTCTCCCCCTTCCTCCCCTGTGTCTCTGTCCCCCTCCCTCCCCTGTGTCTCTCCCCCCCCCCCCTCCCCTGTGTCTCTCCCCCCCCTCCCTCCCCTGTGTCTCTCCCCCCTCCCTCCCCTGTGTCTCTCCCTCCCCTGTGTCTCTCCCTCCCCTGTGTCTCTCCCTCCCTTGTGTCTCTCCCTCCCCTGTGTCTCTCCCTCCTCTGTGTCTCTCCCTCCCCTGTGTCTCTCCCTCCCCTGTGTCTCTCCCTCCCCTGTGTCTCTCCCTCCCCTGTGTCTCCCCTCCTGTGTCTCTCCCCCTCCCTCCCCTGTTTATCTAACCTTCCCTCCCCTGTTTATCTCCCCCTCCCTCCCCTGTTTCTCTCCCCCTCCCTCCCCTGTTTCTCTCCCCCTCCCCTGTTTCTCTCCCCCTCCCCTGTCTCTCTCCCACTCCCCTGTCTCTCTCTCTCTCTCTCCCACTCCCCTGTCCCTCTCTCTCTCCCACTCCCCTGTCCCTCTCTCTCTCCCACTCCCCTGTCCCTCTCTCTCCCACTCCCCTGTCCCTCTCTCTCCCCCTCCCCTGTCCCTCTCTCTCCCCCTTCCCTTTCTGTCTCTCTCTCTCCCCGCTCTCTCTCTCTCTCTCCCCGCTCTCTCTCTCTCTCTCCCCCCCTCTCTCTCTCTCTCTCTCCCCCTCTGTCTCTCTCTCTCTCCCCTCTGTCTCTCTCTCTCTCTCTCTCTCTCTCTCCCTTCTGTCTCTCTCTCTCTCTCTCCCCTCTGTCTCTCTCTCTCTCTCTCTCTCTCTCTCTCCCCTCTCTCTCTCTCTCTCTCTCCCCTCTGTCTCTCTCTGTCCCCCCTCTCTCTCTCTCTCTCTCTCTCTTTCTCTCCCCCCCTCTGTCTCTCTCTCTCTCCCCTCTTTCTCTCTCTCTCTCCCCTCTGTCTCTCTCTCTCCCCTCTGTCTCTCTCCCCTCTGTGTCTCTCTCTCTCTCTCCCCTCTGTCTCTCTCTCTCCCCTCTGTCTCTCTCTGTCCCCTCTGTCTCTCTCTGTCCCCTCTGTCTCTCTCTCTCTCCCCTCTGTCTCTCTCTCTCCCCTCTGTCTCTCTCTGTCCCCTCTGTCTCTCTCTCTGTCCCCTCTGTCTCTCTCTCTCTCCCCTCTGTCTCTCTCTCTCTCCCCCCTCTGTCTCTCTCTCTCTCCCCTCTGTCTCTCTCTCTCCCCTGTCTCTCTCTCTCTCTCTCCCCTCTGTCTCTCTCTCTCTCTCTCTCTCCCCTCTGTCTCTCTCTCTCCCCTCTGTCTCTCTCTGTCCCCTCTGTCTCTCTCTCTCCCCTCTGTCTCTCTCTCTCCCCTCTGTCTCTCTCTCTCCCCCCTCTGTCTCTCTCTCTCTCCCCCCTCTGTCTCTCTCTCTCTCCCCTCTGTCTCTCTCTCTCTCTCTCTCCCCTCTGTCTCTCTCTGTCCCTTCTGTCTCTCTCTCTCCCCTCTGTCTCTCTCTCTCTCTCCCCTCTGTCTCTCTCTCCCCTCTGTCTCTCTCTCCCCTCTGTCTCTCTCACTCTCTCCCCTCTGTCTCTCTCTCTCTCTCTCTCTCCCCCTCTGTCTCTCTCTCTCTCCCCTATGTCTCTCTCTGTCCCCTCTGTCTCTCTCTCTCTCTCTCTGTCCCCTCTGTCTCTCTCTCTCCCCTCTGTCTCTCTCTCTCCCCTCTGTCTATCTCTCTCCCCTCTGTCTCTCTCTCTCTCTCTCTCTCTCTCTCTCCCTCTATCCCCCTCTGTCTCTCTCTCTCCCCTCTGTCTCTCTCTCTCCCCTCTGTCTCTCTCTTTCTCCCCTCTGTCTCTCAGTCTCTCTCCCCTCTGTCACTCTCTCTCCCCTCTTTCACTCTATCTCCCCTCTTTCTATCTCTCTCCCCCTCTGTCTCTCTCTCTCTCCCCTCTGTCTCTCTCTCTCTCCCCTCTGTCTCTCTCTCTCTCCCCTCTGTCTCTCTCTCTCCCCTCTGTCTCTCTCTCTCCCCTCTGTCTCTCTCTGTCCCCTCTGTCTCTCTCTCTCTCCCCTCTGTCTCTCTCTCTCCCCTCTGTCTCTCTCTGTCCCCTCTGTCTCTCTCTCTCCCCTCTGTCTCTCTCTCTCTCCCCCCCTCTGTCTCTCTCTCCCCTCTGTCTCTCTCTCTCCCCTGTCTCTCTCTCTCTCCCCTCTGTCTCTCTCTCCCCTCTGTCTCTCTCTCTCCCCTCTGTCTCTCTCTCTCTCCTCTGTCTCTCTCTCCCCTCTGTCTCTCTCACTCTCTCCCCTCTCTCTCTCTCTCTCTCTCTCTCTCCCCTCTGTCTCTCTCTCTCTCCCCTCTGTCTCTATCTGTCCCCTCTGTCTCTCTCTCTCTCTCTCCCCTCTGTCTCTCTCTCTCCCCTCTGTCTCTCTCTCTCCCCTCTGTCTCTCTCTCTCCCCTCTGTCTATCTCTCTCCCCTCTGTCTCTCTGTCTCTCTCTCCCTCTCTCCCTCTATCTCCCCTCTGTCTCTCTCTCTCCCCTCTGTCTCTCTCTTTCTCCCCTCTGTCTCTCAGTCTCTCTCCCCTCTGTCACTCTCTCCCCTCTTTCACTCTATCTCCCCTCTTTCTATCTCTCTCCCCCTCTGTCTCTCTCTCTCTCCCAATCTGTCTCTCTCTCTCTCTCTCTCTCCCCCCTCTGTCTCTCTCTCTCTCTCTCCCCTCTCTCTCTCTCTCCCCCCTCTGTTTCTCTCTCTATCCATCTCTCTCTCTCCCTGTCTCTCCCACCCCCTCTGTCTCTCTCCTTAAGTGTCTCCTTGTCCCCCATGGTCTCTCTTCCTCCCCCTCTGACTCTCTCATCCCTTATGGGCCTCTCTCTCTAACCCTTTGTCTGTATGTCTCTCTCTCTAACTCTGTCTCTGTCTCTCTCTCTCTCTCTCCTGTCTCTACCTCTCCCCCCCAAGTGCTTTTCTGTGTTTCTGTCTACCTTTTATCTATTTAATTAATGAATTGGTGGTGCCATCTGAAGGCGTGGCTTTATTTAAAGGGATGGGGTCAAGCGCCCCACCATCATTAAATTTCACCAAGACATTTTTATATTTACTGGATAATGAAGGAACCTATAAGCATAATTTGCAGCATTAAAGTATAAAGTATGTTTTGAACATATTTTACTTGGTCTGGATTTCTAGATATCATAATCAGAGCAAGCATTTTGTTATCTGGCAAGACGTTCTGTTTACAATCCTTTAGACTAAAATCAGATGTTTACTAAGGTGACCAGTTTCCAAAATGCCATTTAAAGGGACATGAAACCCATATGTTTTCTTTCATGATTTAGAAAGAGCATACAATTTTAAATAACTTTCCAATGTTCATCTATCTAATTTTCTTCATTCTCTTGATATCCTTTGTTGAAAATCATATCTAAATATGCTCAGTAGCTGCTGATTGGTGGGTGCACATAAATACCTGATGTGATTGGCTCAACCATGTACATTGCTATTTCTTCAACAAAGGATATCTAAAGAATGAAGGCATATCGTAGCCAGTGCCTCACCTGCCTCTGACCTCACCGCACGTCACTGAGTTCTTAAGTCGCCACTTGTAAAACAGGCCACTTAGAAGCACAGGGCACACATAGCCAAGGCTCAGATAGCCTTTGCTCAGCTTTATATAGCAGTGAGATTTGAGTTGATATAAAAGAAGTGACTAGAAAATACATACATATTACACGGCTAATATATACCTAAAATATATTATGTTAATATAACCTTTAATACAGTTCATTAGAATATTGTTGTTAATACAAAACTATCCCATAAGCAATGTAGCCATTCAGGAATCCAGTAACCGGCAGCTCGTGCATCTTGCCGCAACCAATCCATGGCCTGGTGCACGTCTCCCGGAGCCTGAGAAAAAATGCGCAATAGTTGCACACACACGGGCCACATGGTGTGTTCAGGCTGGAAAGGAGAGAGGCCTACAACAGTCACCCAAGCACGGGCCACTTGGTGTGTTCAGGCCAGGATTGTTAGGAGGAGGAGGCCAGAAGAGGCAGAGAACATATGAGAGCTGGCCAAAATCTCCTCCTAATGAATCCGGAAGAAGAAAGGAAGGTAAGTGATCCAGAGCAGCCTTGTAGCAGAACGGGTTGCTCCAGCAAGGCAAACTCGTGCAGCGGTACAGAAATACACAGCGTGCCGCTGCGCACACTATATCAGCAATAATATTTTTTTAGCAGAATCACAAAAACGCACACTTTTTAAATTTTCTATAAAGAGTTTAAGACAAGTTAAGTTTAAATGTATAAATAAAAGAGGATAGAAAAATGCATATTATTGTTATTGCAGAAGATAAAAGGTACAGTTGCAAATAAATAGATTTTGGAAATGGTTTTAACACCATAAAATGCATCACATGCTGTCTGGAAGGCAGCAAGGAAAAGAGGAAGTTATTTCCTGTGGTTATGTGGTTATATTATCTGCTCTATTCTGATTGGATGTTTTTTTTTTTCTGTACAACATTAGTTTTGCTAATGAGTTTTATTAGGTCTATGTGTTCTCAACAATTTAGAGGAGAAAACATCTCAAACCATAAACATACTACTCCGTGTATCATCCAATTAAATGATACACATAAATAACCATGCCTAAATTAATTTTCTTACTCTCATTTTAGTGGCAATACTGTCTATGTTCACTCCATAATAACAAAGGTCCATTTCAGTCCTTGCTGGTGGTCTGGTTCTATCCAGTTGTACATAATTAAAAAATATATATATATATATTTATTTCATGTAAGTGGCAAGAGTCCATGATCTAGTGACGTATAGGATATACATTCCTACCAGGAGGGGGCAAAGTTTCCTAAACCTCAAAATGCCTATAAATACACCTCCTACCTCACTCATACCTTAGTTTTACAAACTTTGCCTTCGTTGGAAGATGGTGAAACAAGTCGTGCTTGATTTTCTTCTGTGAAAGGCGCTTCTAAGCATTTTGAAGCCCAATTCCTCTCAAAGTACAGTGAATGGGGGATATTTATCAAAGGTCTGGCGGACCTGATCTGACAGTACAGATCAGGTCCGCCAGACCTCGCTGAAGGCGAAGAGCAATACGTTCTCCGTATTCAGCATTGCACCAGCAGCTCTTGTGAGCTGCTGGTGCAACGCCGCCCCCTGCAGATTCGCCAGCAGGGAGGTGTCAATCAACCCGATCGTACTTGATCGGGTTGATTTTCGGCGATGTGTGTCCGCCTGCTCAAAGCAGGCGGACAGGGTTATGGAGCTGGAGGCTGGCCAGAAACTTGGGCCCTCAAGCTCCGGATGGGCCTCTATGTCTGAGGGATGGGCCCCTATGTCTGAGGGATGTGAAGGGAATATTGCCTGATGATGCCATGTTTTCACTTATGGGAAATGTATTCTAAGGCTCTCTGTAAATTCGGTCTTGGGGATTCATCTGCCACCTCCCTTTACAGATCGACATTATACTCCTCTGCCATTACCTCTGCTGATGTTTCAGTACTGGTTTGGCTGTCTATATGTGGATGGGTGTCTTCAGGTAAATATATTATTTTTTAAGACACTCTCAGCTATGTTTGGTACTTTATATTTTAAAGTTTTAATATTTATTGCATATATTTGCCATGACTCAGGTCTATGTTTATTTCCCTTGGCAGTCTAACAGTTTCAGCATGGAAATTATGTTTTTAGGAGAAATTTTGAATTTTTTTGCGTACCTGGGGTTCCAGCTAGTTGTAACTTCGGACTTGTTTTTTCAAATTATCACGGGAAAATTAGGCTCGCGATGGCACAAAATGCTTCTATTTATTGTGTAATTCATGGCATGAATATTTTTGGCAAGGAGATTGCGTTTGTTGTGACGCGAGTCGCGTAATTTCTTGCGCCTTTGTTGACGCAATTTTTTTGGGCGAGTTGTGTCATTTCTGGTTAACTTTTTTTCAGCCGGCTTTGTATTGATCGACAGCATACTGAAGTATTTCAGCTGATGTGGTTTTCTCTGATTTAGAGGATCCTATATCAGAGACTGATATTGATAAATCAACCTTTCTATTGAATGTATTCATTCTTTATTAAGGAAGTATTGTTTACTTTGAGTATTGAGGAATCTAGTCCTCTGGATAACAAGAATAGCAAATGTTTGAATTTGTTTTTTTAAGCTTCGGAGGTTACTCTTGAAGTTTTTCTTATTCCAGATGCTATCTATCATGTGTTTAGTAAGGAATCTAAACTTAGTGATTCTTGTTACCTTTCTTCTAGGTTTAAAAAGCTATATCCTTTACCTATGGCTAATTTAGAGTTTTTGGGTAAAAGTCCTTAAGGTGGAGCTATTTCTTCTCTTGCTGAACGTACTTCTATCCTATGGAAGTTATTTCTTCTTTTAAGGATCCTTTCGATATGAAGTGTTTCCTATCTTAAAAAAAGCATATTTACATATTGGCTATATTTTAAAACTTGCCATTTCTATGGCTGATGTTGCTGCTGTTTCAACTTTTTGGTTCTACAGTTTAGTTATCAGATCTTGAATTGTCTAAGCATTGGTCTCTTACTTCAACAGGCTAATCATTTCATTTGTAAAGCTATATTTTATGTAATTTTAATTGATATTAAGGGGCTGAATTACCATTGTGCGAGTGGACATGATCCAATATTGCGGATCATGTCCGCTGTACATCGATAAATTCCGACAGCATATACTGTCGGCATTTATCATTGCACCAGCAGTTCTTGTGAACTTCTGGAGCAATGCCGCCCCCTGCAGATTTGCGGCAATCGGTAGAGTGTATGCTGTCGGCATTTATCAATGTGCAGCGGACATGATCCACAATATCAGATTATGTCCGCTCGCACAATGATAATTCGGCCCCATAGTGTTTAAATTTAGATTACTATCTTATTATTTTAGGATAGTATTTTTTTAGGTTTTCTATTGGATTTTATTATCTCCTCTGGTGGAAAGGGAGTATTTTATGCCCCAAGATAAGAAATCTAAGGGTCATTTTATTTAAGCTCCCTATTGTTTTTTTTCATTCCTCTAAGGCCTCTGGCTCTAATTTGAGATTTTCTCCAAATTTGAATAAATCCAAGCCTTATAATTTAACTAATTACAGCCCCTAAGACTGCATGAAGGTGCGGTCTTTAAACTAGTTCAACTGGTGGGGTGGGGGGGGCAGATTGAAATTATTTCAACACATTTGGACAGTTTCTTTTCAAAATCAGTGGATTCAGAATATTGTTTTCTCATGGGTATAGAATAGGTTTCAGAATAAAAACCTCCCATGGGAAGATTATTTCCCATGTTTACAACAAACCCTTTGAAAGCTCAGGTTTTTCAGAAATGTGTTTCAGAATTATAGTTTTCAGGCGTGATGGTTCTAGTTCCTCTACAGGAAAGAAGTTTGGGTTTCTATTCAAATCTATGCATTGCCCCAAAGAAAGAATTTGTTCAGACCAATTCTGGATTAGAAATTTTTAAATAGTTTTGTAAGAGTCCCAACTTTCAAGATGGTGACTATAGGGACTATTCTGCCTTTCTGTTCAGCAAGGTCACTTCATGTCCACAATAGACTTACAGGATGCTTTTTCCACATTTTAATTAATTCAGACCACTATTGTTTTCTGAGATTCTCTTTTCTAGATAAGCATTACCAATTTGTCACTCGTCCTTTTGAGCTAGCGACAGCTCAGAGATTCTTTTCAAATATTCTTGGTGCCCTTCTATCTGTAATCAGAGAGCAGGGTATTGCGGTGTTTCCTTATTTGGATGATATTTTGGTACTAGCTTTAATCTTTTCATTTAGCAGATCCTTACTTGAAACAACTAGTGTGGTTTCTTCAAGACATGGTTGGAGAATCAATTTACAATAGAGTTTCTTGATTCCTTAGACAAGGGTCACCTTTTTAGGTTTAGGATAAGATTTAGTGTCTATGATTCTCTGATAGACTAGAGACAAATGAAGTTAATGTTAGTTTGTCTAAACCTTCAGTCTCTATTATTTCCTTTAGTGGTTATGTGCATGGAAGTTTTAGGTCTCATGGCTGCATCATCAGGTGCGATCCTCTTTGCTCGTTTTCGTTTGAAGCCTCTATAGCTTTGCATGTTGCACCATAGGTGCAGGGATTATTTTCAGATATCACAACTGATATACTTAAACCCCAACACTCTTTTCTCTCTGATTTGGTGGTTGGACTATGACCTTATTGTTCAGGGGGCCTCATTTGTTCGTCCTACCTGGACTGTATTCTCAACAGATGCAAGTTTTTCAGGTGGAGGAGCTGTCTGAGAGTCTCTGACAGCACTAGGGGTTTGGAAACCTCAGAAGGTGATGTTACCAATCAATATTTTAGAACTCTATGCTATTTTCAGGGCTCTTCAGGCATGGGGGCATATTTATCAAGCTCCGTATAGAGCTTGATGTCCCATGTTTCTGGCGAGCCTGCAGGCTCGCCAGAAACAGCAGTTATGAAGCAGCAATCACAAAGACCGCTGCTCCATAACCTGTCCACCTGCTCTGAGCAGGCAGACAGACATCACTGGAAATCAACCCGATCGAGTACGATCGGGTTGATTGACACCCCCTGCTGGCGGCCCATTGGCCACAAGTCTGCAGGGGGCAATGTTAAATACGGCGAGCATATTGCTCGCCGTATTCAGCGAGGTCTGCCGGACCTGATCCGCACTGTCGGATCAGGTGCCAGACTTTCATAAATAGGGGCCATGGCCTCAATTAAAGAGACAACTTTTACATTTGTTTTTAAACAGACAATATCACAACAGTGGCATATGTCAATCATCAAGGAGGAACTTGCAGTCCTTCAGTAATGGAGGAAGTATTTTGGATACTTTCTTGGATGGAATCCAACTCTTGTCTAATTTCTGTGATTCATATCCCAGGTGTAGACAATTGGGAAGGGGATTATCCCATCAGACTTAATATCTGGGGGAGTGCTCTCCATCCAGATGTGTTTTTTTCATCTTGTACAGATGTGGGGTCTTCCAGAAATCAATCTGATGGTCTCTCATCTAAACAAGAAGCTTTCCAGATACCTTTCCAGGTCAAAGGATCCTCAGGCGGAGATGGTGGATGCTCTAGCAGTTCCTTGGTTTTTACCAACCTGCTTACATTTTTCCACCTCTTTTTCCAAGGGTGATCTCCAAGATCATAATGGAACGATCTTATGTGTTTCTGATAGCACCAGCTTGGCTTCTCAGGTTTTGGTATGCGGACCTTGTCAGGATGTCTAGTTGCCAGCCTCGGCTACTTCTTTTAAGGCCAGACCTTCTGTTTCAGGGGCCGTTTTTTCATCAGGATCTCAAATCTCTAAATTTAAAGGCATGGAAATTGAGCGCTTAAGGGCTTAGTCATAGAGGTTTCTCTGACTCAGTTATTCACACTATGATACAGGGTCATAAGTCTGTCTCAAGGATAATTTATTTTCGGGTTTGGAAAACCTATATTTCATGATGTTTAACTCATGATTATTCTTGGCATTAATTTAGAATTCCTAGGATTTTACAGTTTCTTCAGGATAGTTTGGATAAATGTTTTGTCTGCAAATACTTTGAAAGGACAAATTTCTGCTCTTTCTGTATTATTTCATAGAAAGATTGCTAAACTTCCTGATATTCACTGTTTTGTTCAGGCTTTGATTCATATTAAACCTGTTTTTAAATCTATTTCTCCTCCTTGGAGTCTCAATTTTGGTTTTGAAGATTTTACAGGCTCCTCATTTTGAGCCTATGCATTCTCTGGACATTAAATTTCTTTCTTGGATAGTGTTATTTCTTTTGGCTATCTCTTCTGCTTGGAGAGTTTCTGTATTGTCTGTTCTCTCTTGTGAGTCTCTTTATCTGATTTTCCATCAAAATATAGCAGTTTTGCGGACTTTATTTAAATTTCTGCCTAAAGTTGTAAATTCTAATAACATCAATAAGGAAATTGTTGTTCCTTCTTTGTGTCCTAATCCTAAGAAAACTCTTAAAGGGGCATTACATTCTTTGGATGTGGTAAGAGCTTTGAAATATTATGTTGAGGCTACTTAAAATTTCAGAAAGACTTCTATTCTATTTGTTATTTTTTCTGGCTCCAGGAAAGGTCAGAAAGCCTCTGTTATTTCTCTGACTTTTTGGTTGAGACTTTTGATTCACAAAGCTTATTTGGAGGCGGGGCAGTCTCCGTCTCAGAAAATTACAGCTCATTCTACTAGATCAGTTGCCACTTATTGGGCTCTCAAGAATGAAGCTTCAGTTGATCAAATTTGCAAATTAGCCACTTGGTCTTCTTTGCATACTTTTTCTAAATTTTACCATTTTTATGTGTTTGCTTCTTCGGAAGTAGCCTTTGGTAGAAAGGTTCTTCAGGCAGTTGTCTCAGCTTGATTCTAATGCCTTTGATTTGAGATTTTTTAAAATTTTTAAGAAAACCATTATTTTTGGGGATTTAATTTCTCAATGGAAATAGTTGTTTTTATGTTATCCCTCCCTCTCTAGTGACTTGTGGACTTCCACATCTTGGGTATTATATCCCATTCGTCACTAGCTCATGGACTCTTGCCACTTACATGAAAGAAAACATAATTTATGTAAGAACTTACCTGATAAATTAATTTCTTTCATAGTGGCAAGAGTCCATGAGACCCCCCCTATTTTTTGTGGTAATGATTTTTTTGTATAAAGCACATTATCTTTTCCAGTTTCTCTTTTTGTATGCTTTTTACTCCTTTTTAATACACCTCACTTATTGGCTATATGTTAAACTAAGGTATGAGTGAGGTGGGAGGTGTATTTATAGGCATTTTGAGGTTTGGGAACTTTGCCCCCTCCTGGTAGGAATGTATATCCCTTACATCACTAGCTCATGGACTCTTGCCACTATGAAATAAATTAATTTATCAGGTAAGTTCTTACATAAATTATCTTTTTCAATAGCTATGACAGGTTAATTAACAAGTCCGTATTGATCTTACTAAAAAAGAAATCGGTTGTTTAAAGGCAAAAAAATGGGTTGAGAAGCAGGTCTTATCATTTCCCATCAATCTCAATTTAACTTTACATGGATTGTTTGCTGAAAAAAAATGTAACATGATGCCTTCCATTTGTAATACAATGTGCATTGGTAGGAAAAGCTTCATGTACAGTGTGAGAGCATTTTACTGCTAATATTGTATTTTATGGGGTTTTTTTTTTACCTTTATAAACAAAGGTTGAAGAGAAACAGAAGGAATCCATATATTCAGGGAACGATCAGGAGTCTAAGAAAACGGAGTCTGAGAGAGAGAAGTTGTTAGAGGAAGAAGAGTCTGCAAAAGAGAAAGGGATAGAAAAGCAGAAGGAGTCTGATGGAATTAAGTCTGAGGAGAAAGAGAAGGGGTCTGAAGAAAAGGAGAAGTCGGGGGAAAAAGAGGACTCTAAAACAAATGGTTTGGGGCAAGCTGAAGAGTCTGAGGACGTGAACAAGACTAGAGAAGCAAAGGAGTCTGAGGTTGAGAAGCCACATGGGGAAAAGCCAGGGGAAAAACCCGGAAAATTATTTTCTGGGCAAAAAGAAGAAGATGGTGATGTGTCCAAAGACAACAAGATTCCAGGAAACACAAGTAAAATAAACTAATGGCACCTTGTTTGTTACCATATTCACTATTATTATTCCCTCATCTGACTATTGTTATACCCTGCTGTCATTACTATTATTTCCTCATCTGACTACTATGTCCTACTGTCACTAGTGCTATACCCTCATCTGACTACTATGTCCTACTGTCCTAGTGTTATACCCTCATCTGACTACTATGTCCTACTGTCCTAGTGTTATACCCTCATCTGACTACTATGTCCTACTGTCACTAGTGTTATACCCTCATCTGACTACTATGTCCTACTGTCCTAGTGTTATACCCTCATCTGACTACTATGTCCTACTGTCCTAGTGTTATACCCTCATCTGACTACTATGTCCTACTGTCCTAGTGTTATACCCTCATCTGACTACTATGTCCTACTGTCCTAGTGTTATACCCTCATCTGACTACTATGTCCTACTGTCACTAGTGTTATACCCTCATCTGACTACTATGTCCTACTGTCACTAGTGTTATACCCTCATCTGACTACTATGTCCTACTGTCCTAGTGTTATACCCTCATCTGACTACTATGTCCTACTGTCCTAGTGTTATACCCTCATCTGAATACTATGTTCTACTATCACTAGTGTTATACCCTCATCTGACTACTATGTCCTACTGTCACTAGTGTTATACCCTCACCTGACTACTATGTCCTACTGTCACTAGTGTTATACCCTCATCTGACTACTATGTCCTACTGTCCTAGTGTTATACCCTCATCTGACTACTATGTCCTACTGTCACTAGTGTTATACCCTCATCTGACTACTATGTCCTACTGTCACTAGTGTTATACCCTCATCTGTCTACTATGTCCTACTGTCATTAGTGTTATACCCTCATCTGACTACTATGTCCTACTGTAACTAGTGTTATTCCCTCATCTGACTACTATGTCCTACTGTCACTAGTGTTATACCCTCATCTGACTACTATGTCCTACTGTCACTAGTGTTATACCCTCATCTGACTACTATGTCCTACTGTCAGTGTTATCTGACTATTGTTATGCCCTGCTGTCACTACTGCTATACCCTCATCTGACTATTGATATACCCTGCTGTCACTAGTGTTATACCCTCATCTGACTATTGTTATGTCCTACTGTCACTAGTGTTATACCCTCATCTGTCTATTGTTATACCCTGCTTTCACTAGTGTTATACCCTCATTTGACTATTGTTATACCCTGCTGTCACTAGTGTTACACCCTCATCTGACTATTGTTATGTCCTGCTGTCACTAGTGTTATACCCTCATCTGTCTATTGTTATACCCTGATGTCACTAGTGTTATACCCTCATCTGACTATTGTTATACCCTACTGTCACTAGTGTTATACCCTCATCTGACTATTGTTATACCCTGCTGTCACTAGTGTTATACCCTCATCTGACTATTGTTATACCCTACTGTCACTAGTGTTATTCCCTCATCTAACTATTGTTATGTCCTGCTGTCACTAGTGTTATACCCTCATCTGACTATTGTTATGTCCTGCTGTCACTAGTGTTATACCCTCATCTAACTATTGTTATGTCCTGCTGTCACTAGTGTTATACCCTCATCTGACTATTGTTATACCGTGCTGTCACTAGTGTTATATCCTCATCTAACTATTGTTATACCCTACTGTCACTAGTGTTATTCCCTCATCTAACTATTGTTATACCCTACTGTCACTAGTGTTATACCCTCATCTGACTATTGTTATACCCTACTGTCACTAGTGTTATACCCTCATCTGACTATTGTTATACCCTACTGTCACTAGTGTTATACCCTCATCTAACTATTGTTATACCCTACTGTCACTAGTGTTATTCCCTGATCTAAGTATTGTTATACCCTACTATCACTAGTGTTATACCCTCATCTGTCTATTGTTATGTCCTGCTGTCACTAGTGTTATACCCTCATCTGACAATTGTTATGTCCTACTGTCACTAGTATTATACCCTCATCTGTCTATTGTTATGTCCTGCTGTCACTAGTGTTATACCCTCATCTGACTATTGTTATGTCCCACTGTCACTAGTATTATACCCTCATCTGTCTATTGTTATGTCCTGCTGTCACTAGTGTTATTCCTCAAATGAAATAGGAATGGACACAGCACCCACCACTCACTAGTGCACGGAGAGGGCTGACCAAGCCCAGATGATTCAAGCAAAAGAAGGTAGTCTCCAGCAGTGAACAAAGTGACTTTTTATTTTTAAACACAGGTCAAATACAGCAACGTTTCGGGCTAACAATAAGCCCTTTCTCAAGCCTTGAGAAAGGGCTTATTGTTAGCCCGAAACGTTGCTGTATTTGACCTGTGTTTAAAAATAAAAAGTCACTTTGTTCACTGCTGGAGACTACCTTCTTTTACTAGTGTTATTCCCTCATGTGACTATTGTTATAATCTGCTGTCACTAGTGCTATACCCTCATCTGTTGTTATGTCCTGCTGTCACTAGTGTTATACCCTCATCTGACTATTGTTATGTCCTGCTGTCACTAGTGTTATACCCTCATCTGTCTATTGTTATACCCTGATGTCACTAGTGTTATACCCTCATCTGACTATTGTTATACCGTGCTGTCACTAGTGTTATATCCTCATCTAACTATTGTTATACCCTACTGTCACTAGTGTTATTCCCTCATCTAACTATTGTTATACCCTACTGTCACTAGTGTTATACCCTCATCTGACTATTGTTATACCCTACTGTCACTAGTGTTATACCCTCATCTGACTATTGTTATACCCTACTGTCACTAGTGTTATACCCTCATCTAACTATTGTTATACCCTACTATCACTAGTGTTATACCCTCATCTGTCTATTGTTATGTGCTGCTGTCACTAGTGTTATACCCTCATCTGACTATTGTTATGTCCTACTGTCACTAGTATTATACCCTCATCTGTCTATTGTTATGTCCTGCTGTCACTAGTGTTATACCCTCATCTGACTATTGTTATGTCCCACTGTCACTAGTATTATACCCTCATCTGTCTATTGTTATGTCCTGCTGTCACTAGTCTTATTCCCTCATGTGACTATTGTTATAATCTGCTGTCACTAGTGCTATACCCTCATCTGTTGTTATGTCCTATTGTCACTAGTGTTATACCCTCATCTGACTATTGTTATGTCCTGCTGTCACTAGTGCTATACCTTCATCTGTTGTTATGTCCTGCTGTCACTAGTGTTATACCCTCATCTGACTATTGTTATGTCCTGCTGTCAATAGTGTTATTCCCTCATCTAACTATTGTTATGTCCTGCTGTCACTAGTGCTATACCCTCATGTGACTATTGTTATAATCTGCTGTCACTAGTATTATACCCTCATCTGTCTATTGTTATGTCCTGCTGTCACTAGTATTATACCCTCATCTGTCTATTGTTATGTCCTGCTGTCACTAGTATTATACCCTCATATTACTATTGTTATACCCTGCTGTCGCTAGTACTAAACACTCATCTGACTATTGTTATGTCCTGCTCACATCTAACTATTATGTCCTGCTGTCACTAGTATTATACCCTCATCTTACTATTGTTATGTCCTGCTGTCACTAGTGCTATACACTCATCTGTCTATTGTTATGTCCTGCTGTCACTAGTTTTATACCCTCATCTGTCTATTGTTATGTCCTGCTGTCACTAGTGCTATACCCTCATCTTACTATTGTTATACCCTGCTATCACTAGTGCTATACACTCATTTGACTATTGTTATGTCCTGCTGTCACTAGTGCTATACACTCATCTGACTATTGTTTTGCCCTGCTGTTACTTTCTTTGCCAGACGATTCTGATACAGAGAAGTCTAATGAAAAAGAGGAATCGGAGCAAGCTGAAAAATCTGATGAAGAGAACAAGTCTGGAGATTCAAAGGAGTCTGAGGTAGAGAAGCCAAACGGGGAAAAACCCGGAAAACCAGAATTATTGTCCGTGCCAAAAGAAAAAGATGTGTCCAAAGAGAACAAGATTCCAGGAAAACCTGGTAAAATAAATTAATTGCACCTTGTTTGCACCATATTCACTAATGGTATACTATAATCTATTGTTATACCCTGCTGTCACTAGTGTTATACCCTCATCTGACTATTGTTATACCCTGCTGTCACTAGTGTTATACCCTCATATGACTATTGTTATACCCTACTGTCACTAGTGATATGCATTCATCTACTATTGTTATTCACTGCTGCTACTAGTGTTATACTCTCATCTACTTTTGTTATTCCCTGCTGTCACTAGTGCTATACCCTCATCTGACTATTGTTATACCCTGCTGTCACTAGTGCTATACCCCCATCTGACTATTGTTATACCCTCATCTGACTATTGTTATAAACTGCTGTCACTAGTTTTATACCCTCATCTGACTATTGTTATACCCTGCTGTCACTAGTGTTATAGCCTCATCTGACTATTGTTATTCCCTGCTGTCACAAGTGTTATACCTGTATCTTACTATTATTATGTCCTGCTGTCACAAGTGTTATACCTGTATCTTACTATTATTATGTCCTGCTGTCACTAGTGTTATACCCTCATCTGACTATTGTTATTCCCTGCTGTCACAAGTGTTATACCTGTATCTTACTATTATTATGTCCTGCTGTCACAAGTGTTATACCTGTATCTTACTATTATTATGTCCTGCTGTCACTAGTGTTATACCCTCATCTGACTATTGTTATTCCCTGCTGTCACAAGTGTTATACCTGTATCTTACTATTATTATGTCCTGCTGTCACTAGTGTTATACCCTCATCTGACTGTTGTTATTCCCTGCTGTCACAAGTGTTATACCTGTATCTTACTATTATTATGTCCTGCTGTCACTAGTGTTATACCCTCATCTGACTATTGTTATTCCCTGCTGTCACTAGTGTTATACCTGTATCTTACTATTATTATGTCCTGCTGTCACTAGTGTTATACCCTCATCTGACTATTGTTATACCCTGCAAAACATCTGACTAATGTTTTGCCCTGCTTTCACTTTTATTGCCAGAGGATTCTGTTGGAGAGGAGTCTGATGAAAAAGAGGAATCAGAGCAAGCTGAAGAGTCTGAGGAAGAGAACACGTCTGAAAAAGCAAATGAGTCTGAGGGAGAGAAGCCAGATGGGGAAAAACCCGGAAAACCAGAATTAATTTCCGTGCCAAAAGAAAAAGATGTGTCCAAAGAGAACAAGATTCCAGGAAAACCTGGTAAAATAAATTAATTGAACCTTGTTTGCACCATATTCACTATTGTTATACTCTAATCTATTGTTATACCCTGCTGTCACTAGTGTTATACCCTCATCTGTCTATTGTTATACCCTGCTATCACTAGTGTTATACACTCATCTGACTATTGTTATTCCTTGCTGTCACTAGTGTTATACACTCATCTGTCTATTGTTATACCCTGCTATCACTAGTGTTATACACTCATCTGACTATTGTTATTCCTTGCTGTCACTAGTGTTATACACTCATCTGACTATTGTTATTCCTTGCTGTCACTAGTGTTATACACTCATCTGTCTATTGTTATACCCTGCTATCACTAGTGTTATACACTCATCTGACTATTGTTATACCCTGCTGTCACTAGTGTTATACACTCATCTGACTATTGTTATGTCCTGCTGTCACTAGTGTTATACCCTCATCTGACTATTGTTATACTCTGCTATCACTAGTGTTATACACTCATCTGACTATTGTTATTCCTTGCTGTCACTAGTGTTATACACTCATCTGACTATTGTTATACTTTGCTGTCACTAGTGTTATACACTCATCTGACTATTGTTATACTCTGCTGTCACTAGTGTTATACACTCATCTGACTATTGTTATGTCCTGCTGTCACTAGTGTTATACCCTCATCTGACTATTGTTATACTCTGCTGTCACTAGTATTATACACTCATCTGACTATTGTTATTCCTTGCTGTCACTAGTGTTATACCCTCATCTGACTATTGTTATACCCTGCTGTCACTAGTGTTATACACTCATCTGACTATTGTTATTCCTTGCTGTCACTAGTGTTATACACTCATCTGACTATTGTTATTCCTTGCAGTCACTAGTGTTATACACTCATCTGTCTATTGTTATACCCTGCTATCACTAGTGTTATACACTCATCTGACTATTGTTATTCCTTGCTGTCACTAGTGTTATACACTCATCTGACTATTGTTAAACTTTGCTGTCACTAGTGTTATACACTCATCTGACTATTGTTATACCCTGCTGTCACTAGTGTTATACACTCATCTGACTATTGTTATACTTTGCTGTCACTAGTGTTATACACTCATCTGACTATTGTTATACCCTGCTTTCACTAGTGTTATACCCTCATCTGACTATTGTTATACCCTGCTGCCACTAGTGTTATACACTCATCAGACTATTGTTATTCCTTGCTGTCACTAGTGTTATACACTCATCTGTCTATTGTTATACCCTGCTGTCACTAGTGTTATACACTCATCTGACTATTGTTATTCCTTGCTGTCACTAGTGTTATACCCTCATCTGACTATTGTTATACCCTGCTGTCACTAGTGTTATACACTCATCTGACTATTGTTATTCCTTGCTGTCACTAGTGTTATACACTCATCTGACTATTGTTATACTTTGCTGTCACAAGTGTTATACCCTCGTCTGACTATTGTTATGTCCTGCTGTCACTAGTGTTATACCCTCATCTGACTTTTGTTATTCCCTGCTATCACTAGTGTTATACACTCATCTGACTATTGTTATTCCTTGCTGTCACTAGTGTTATACACTCATCTGACTATTGTTAAACTTTGCTGTCAATAGTGTTATACACTCATCTGACTATTTTTATACCCTGCTGTCACTAGTGTTATACACTCATCTGACTATTGTTATACTTTGCTGTCACTAGTGTTATACACTCATCTGACTATTGTTATTCCTTGCTGTCACTAGTGTTATACCCTCATCTGACTATTGTTATACCCTGCTGTCACTAGTGTTATACACTCATCTGACTATTGTTATTCCTTGCTGTCACTAGTGTTATACACTCATCTGACTATTGTTATTCCTTGCAGTCACTAGTGTTATACACTCATCTGTCTATTGTTATACCCTGCTATCACTAGTGTTATACACTCATCTGACTATTGTTATTCCTTGCTGTCACTAGTGTTATACACTCATCTGACTATTGTTATTCCTTGCTGTCACTAGTGTTATACACTCATCTGACTATTGTTATTCCTTGCAGTCACTAGTGTTATACACTCATCTGTCTATTGTTATACCCTGCTATCACTAGTGTTATACACTCATCTGACTATTGTTATTCCTTGCTGTCACTAGTGTTATACACTCATCTGACTATTGTTAAACTTTGCTGTCACTAGTGTTATACACTCATCTGACTATTGTTATACCCTGCTGTCACTAGTGTTATACACTCATCTGACTATTGTTATACTTTGCTGTCACTAGTGTTATACACTCATCTGACTATTGTTATACCCTGCTTTCACTAGTGTTATACCCTCATCTGACTATTGTTATACCCTGCTGCCACTAGTGTTATACACTCATCAGACTATTGTTATTCCTTGCTGTCACTAGTGTTATACACTCATCTGTCTATTGTTATACCCTGCTGTCACTAGTGTTATACACTCATCTGACTATTGTTATTCCTTGCTGTCACTAGTGTTATACCCTCATCTGACTATTGTTATACCCTGCTGTCACTAGTGTTATACACTCATCTGACTATTGTTATTCCTTGCTGTCACTAGTGTTATACACTCATCTGACTATTGTTATACTTTGCTGTCACAAGTGTTATACCCTCGTCTGACTATTGTTATGTCCTGCTGTCACTAGTGTTATACCCTCATCTGACTTTTGTTATTCCCTGCTATCACTAGTGTTATACACTCATCTGACTATTGTTATTCCTTGCTGTCACTAGTGTTATACACTCATCTGACTATTGTTAAACTTTGCTGTCAATAGTGTTATACACTCATCTGACTATTGTTATACCCTGCTGTCACTAGTGTTATACACTCATCTGACTATTGTTATACTTTGCTGTCACTAGTGTTATACACTCATCTGACTATTGTTATACCCTGCTGTCACTAGTGTTATACACTCATCTGACTATTGTTATACCCTGCTGTCACTAGTGTTATACACTGATCTGGCTATTGTTATTCCTTGCTGTCACTAGTGTTATACCCTCATCTGACTATTGTTATACCCTGCTGTCACTAGTGTTATACACTCATCTGACTATTGTTATACTTTGCTGTCACTAGTGTTATACACTCATCTGACTATTGTTATACTTTGCTGTCACTAGTGTTATACACTCATCTGACTATTGTTATGCTTTGCTATCACTAGTGTTATACACTCATCTGACTATTGTTATACTTTGCTGTCACTAGTGTTATACACTCATCTGACTATTGTTATACTTTGCTGTCACTAGTGTTATACACTCATCTGACTATTGTTATACTTTGCTGTCACTAGTGTTATACACTCATCTGACTATTGTTATGCTTTGCTATCACTAGTGTTATACACTCATCTGACTATTGTTAATTCCTTGCTGTCACTAGTGTTATACCCTCATCTGACTATTGTTATACCCTGCTGTCACTAGTGTTATACATTCATCTGACTATTGTTATACTTTGCTGTCACTAGTGTTATACACTCATCTGACTATTGTTATACCCTGCTGTCACTAGTGTTATACACTCATCTGACTATTGTTATATCCTGCTGTCACTAGTGTTATACCCTCATCTGACTATTGTTATACTTTGCTGTCACTAGTGTTATACACTCATCTGACTATTGTTATACCCTGCTGTCACTAGTGTTATACCCTCATCTGACTATTGTTTTGTCCTGCTGTCACTAGTGTTATACACTCATCTGACTATTGTTATACCCAACTGTTACTAATGTTATACCCTCATCTGACTATTGTTATACTTTGCTGTCACTAGTGTTATACCCTCATCTGACTATTGTTTATACCCTTTTGTTACTAGTATTACACCCTCATCTGACTATTGTTGTTCCCTGCTGTCAGTAGTGTTATACTCTCACCTGACTATTGTTATACCCTGCTGTTACTAGTGTTATACCCTCATCTGACTATTGTTATACTTTGCTGTCACTAGTGTTATACCCTCATCTGACTATTGTTTATACCCTTTTGTTACTAGTATTACACCCTCATCTGACTATTGTTGTTCCCTGCTGTCAGTAGTGTTATACCCTCACGTGACTATTGTTATACCCTGCTGTTACTAGTGTTATACCCTCATCTGACTATTGTTTTGCCCTGCTTTCACTTTTGTTGCCAGAGGATTCTGTTGGAGAGGAATCTGATGAAAAAGATGAATCAGAGCAAGCTGAAGATTCTGAGGAAGAGAACACGTCTGAAGAAGCAAAGGAGTCTGAGGGAGAGAAGCCAGATGGGGAAAAACCCGGAAAACCAGAATTATTTTCCGTGCCAAAAGAAAAAGATGTGTCCAAAGAGAACAAGATTCCAGGAAAACCTGGTAAAATAAATTAATTGCACCTTGTTTGCCCTCATCTGACTATTGTTTATACCCTTTTGTTACTAGTATTACACCCTAATCTGACTTTTGTTATAATCTGCTGTCACTAGTGTTATACCCTCATCTGACTATTGTTATACTTTGCTGTCACTAGTGTTATACCCTCATCTGACTATTGTTATACTTTGCTGTTACTAGTTTTATACACTCATCTGACTATTGTTATACTTTGCTGTCACTACTGCTATACCCTTATCTGACCATTGTTATACTTTGCTGTCACTAGTGTTATACACTCATCTGACTATTGTTTATACCCTTTTATTACTAGTATTACACCTTCATATGACTATTGTTATAATCTGCTGTTACTAGTGTTATACCCTCATCTGACCATTGTTATACCCTGCTGTCACTAGTGTTATACACTCATCTGACTATTGTTATACTTTGCTGTCACTAGTTTTATACACTCATCTGACTATTGTTATACTTTGCTGTCACTAGTGTTATACACTCATCTGACTGTTGTTATACTTTGCTGTCACAAGTGTTATACCCTCATCTGACTATTGTTATACTTTGCTGTCACTACTAGTGTTATACCCTCATCTGACTATTGTGTATACCCTTTTGTTACTAGTATTACACCCTCATCTGACTATTGTTATAATCTGCTGTCACTAGTGCTATACCCTCATCTGACTATTGTTATACCCTGCTGGCACTAGTGTTATACCCTTATCTGACTATTGTTATACCCTGCTGTCACTAGTGTTATACCCTCATCTGACTATTGTTATACCCAACTGTTACTAGTATTACCCCCTCATCTGATTAGTTTTATGTCCTGCTGTCAGTAGTGTTATACCCTCACCTGACTATTGTTTTGCCCTGCTGTCACTAGTATTACACACTCATCTGACTATTGTTATGTCCTGCTGTCACTAGTGTTATTCCCTCATCTGACTATTCTTATATCCCCATTTGACTATTATGTCCTGCTGTCACTAGTGTTATTCCCTCATCTGACTATTCTTATGTCCTCATCTGACTATTGTTATGTCCTGCTGTCACTAGTGTTATACCCTCATCTGATTATTCTTATTTCCTCTTCTGACTATTGTTATGTCCTGCTGTCACTAGTGTTATTCCCTCATCTGACTATTCTTATTTCCTCATCTGACTATTGTTATGTCCTGCTGTAACTAGTGTTATACCCTCATCTGATTAGTTTTATGTCCTGCTGTCAGTAGTGTTATACTCTCACCTGACTATTGTTATACCCTGCTGTCACTAGTATTACACAATCATCTGACTATTGTTATGTCCTGCTGTCACTAGTGTTATTCCCTCATCTGACTATTCTTATATCCCCATTTGACTATTATGTCCTGCTGTCACTAGTGTTATTCCCTCATCTGACTATTCTTATTTCCTCATCTGACTATTGTTATGTCCTGTTGTCACTAGTGTTATACCCTCATCTCACTATTGTTATACCCTGTTATCATTAGTGTTGTACCCTTATCTGACTATTTTTATACCCTGCTGTCACTAGTGTTATACCCTCTTCTGGCTATTGGTTTTCCCTTCTGTCACTAGTGTTGTACCCTCATCTGACTATTCTTATGTCCTCATCTGACTATTGCCATGTCCTGCTGTCCCTAGTGTTATACCCTCACCTGACTATTGTTATACCCTGCTGTCACTAGTGTTGTACCCTCATCTGACAATTGTTATGTTCTGCTGCCACTTGTGTTATACTTTCATTTGACTATTGTTATATGCTGCTTTCAGTGTTATACCCTCATCTGACTATTGTTATACCCTGCTGTCTCTATTGTTATACCCTCATCTGACTATTGTTATGTCCTGCTGTCACCCTGATCTGACTATCGTTATACCCTGCTGTCAGTAGTGTTATACCCTTATCTGACTATTGTTATACCCTGTTGCCACTATTGTTATACCCCCATCTTACTATTGTTTTGTCCTTGTTACGGTACCAACAGTGTACCAAGGGTTAATACCAGGGAACAACGTCCTGCATAGGGAATCAGCAATTCACAAACCAGCCAGTTTTCAGGTTTAAACAGAATATATCCTTTATTTCAAGGCAGCACACAGATTTATACACCCTGGGTTCAGGTTACAAAGGGCATTGGTTTAACAGTAAAGCAAACATATGAACAATGCATCAAACCTCTAACAATTGTCTATTCACAGGTAAAACAGATTAACATATTAAGTTAATTAACTAGGGAAGAACGTTTACTCAGACAATCTGATGTTGGGCAGTCTAGTTAACATAATCACACAAGGACACAATCAGTTTACCCAGACAGACTCCTGAGACACAATCAGATCTGAAACATACATAGAATACATCTTATTACAGAATATAGGAACAGTTCTTATTAGCTATAAAGTCTTTTATGCCCAATTGCTTTATAGAGTCACAATTGCTCCCAAAAGGTGCACTCACACCCTGTACCCATCCTGTATTTATGGATACAGGGTGACATAGACATAAGACAGAGTTATGAAAGTACATGCGGTGTCCAGCATATAAAATTCCATATTTCCATGCAGTCTCTGGGTATCCTTAAGCCCATGTACCTCCAGCCCAAAGAATGTTCCATAACAGGCCCTCCAATGTACAGTGGCGAGATTGGTTTCGTCACATCTCTCCCCTTTTCCAAACAGACTAACAGGGTATCCGACCTCCTGCCGGTCAGTGCCCTGGTTAGTCCAGCAACCCACCCATAAAACACAATTAGTAGTACAGCCCACCCACAATAAATGGTTACTACACCTGAGTACGGGGAAAACTTGTCCATGTCCAGGTGCCTCACCACAGCTGTGTGGGGGACTGGTACGCTGAATTGGTGGGTTGCGAGGTGGGCAGAGACCAGCTGTACTCTGCCCGGGTGCCAGCACTACCATGGAAGTAGCCTGGTGGGAGCCTGGTTGCTGGAGGGGAAGACCGACTGTCTCCCCTTCGGATACATAGCTGTGCTGCTGGAGGGGGATACCAATCGTCTCCCCTTTGGCTAAACAGCCGTGTTGCTGGGGGACAGGACCATCAAACTCCTCTCCCTCTGGTTTGTCATGCTCGGCTGTCCAGGGTATATACTGTGCCATATACCACCAGAGCGCCTGGTAGGCATGTCAGTTTGCTGGGACAATCCATCTGTATTCCCGTTATGAGAGAGAATTCCTGTCCATACAAACAAGGGTTCAAATTCCTCAGTGCCCAGACCAGGGCCAAACAGTCCTTCAAAATCCCATCAGCTTCTTTACGAGTTTTCTGTACCTGCTCTTTATAGGTATCCACAATCCCTTCATACTGACATAGGGTGCCCTTGAGTTGCTGCACCTCACTATGAGCCAGCGTCAGCTTCTCCTCCAGTGTCACTAAGTTTGTCTTTAATGTTTTATGTTCCACTCTCAAGCTGGTGTTTTCTGCAGTCTGTCGGTGCAGCTTGTCTAGCAGAGATTCCTGTTCTAAACATGCTTTTTCCTCTGCGCTCCTCTTCTCCTTCATCAGCGCATTGTAACGGGACCTCCACATATCAATAGCGGATAGAGATTTACTGAGCTCAGCGTCCTGGGGCTTAGCAGCAGGTGGGTCAGTCTCTGCTGCACGGATCTGAGCACGGGTAGTCACAGAGTTAACATCAGCGGGACCCATAGGAGCATAGGCAGAAACAAGGGGGGCCAAGTCATTTCCAAGAAGAACATCAGCAGGTAAGTCCTTCTTGACCCCCACATTCACAGGTCTAGCGCCCACTCCCCAATCCAAATGTACCCTGGCAACAGGTAGGCTGAACACATCGCCCCCTGCTACCCTCACAGCCACAGTGTCTCCAGTGTACTGTTTCTCAGACACCAAGTTCTTTTGAAGCAAGGTCATGGTAGCACCAGTATCCCGTAGACCACTGACCTTCTTCCCATTCACTTTAACCAGTTGCCGGTTATTCCGGTGGGCAGCTTGCACAAGGTCTGCCTCATGTAGGATGCTCCAGCATTCTTGCGCCTCTACGTAGCGGGCCGCAGGCTGAGGATTACGTGGGATTCCGCCGGCGGGTCTTCTCCAGGACTGCGCTTGGTTCGCTGCGTTTAGGGGACACTCTGGTCTTTTGTGCCCTAGTTGCTTACATCTAAAGCACCGAATAGGTTGTGAGTAGCACCGCAGGGCTCTCTGAGGGTAGTTCGTGGCCGGAGGCCGTGTGGTATAGTGGTGCGCCGGGGTTTGGTAACTGGCAGCTGCTGGGGTGACTGGGGGTCTGTACTCCACTCTAGCAGGGGGCTTAGTGGTAGCAGTGTCCAGTTTGCGGGCATCCGTATACTCATCTGCCAAGCGAGCCGCTTCCTGCAGGGTGGAGGGTTTACGGTCCCGAACCCACTCTCGAACTCCTGCGGGTAATTTGTCGAAGCAATGTTCCAACAGGAATAGCTGCAGCACCTCTTCCCCAGATATGGCTTGGCACCCCGCTATCCAGTGAGCTGCTGTGTGGTGCACCTTACATGCCCACTCAAGGTAGGAATCTCCAGCTAATTTAACAGTGTCTCTGAACCGTCTCCGGTATGCCTCCGGTGTAACCGCATACCTGGAGAGCAGAGCCTCTTTTACAGTATTATAATCCCCGACTTCCTCATCTGGAATGGCCCAAAAAGCCTCTCTGGCCCGGCCGGATAATTTTCCAGATAATATCATGACCCAGTCCTCTGCGGGTACCTTGTGTAGTGCACATTGCCTCTCAAAATCCGCAAGGTACCCATCAATCTCTCCTTCTGTTTCCAGGAAGTTTTTAAAAGCTGCAAAATTTACTTTTCTCTTTTCCATCTTAGTCAGTATTGTAATAATCCCCCTCTTCCTGAGGTTACTGGCTTGTGTAGTTGCTCTTCTGGGCGATAAGGTTCATTCCGTCGCTGCCACCAATGTTACGGTACCAACAGTGTACCAAGGGTTAATACCAGGGAACAACGTCCTGCATAGGGAATCAGCAATTCACAAACCAGCCAGTTTTCAGGTTTAAACAGAATATATCCTTTATTTCAAGGCAGCACACAGATTTATACACCCTGGGTTCAGGTTACAAAGGGCATTGGTTTAACAGTAAAGCAAACATATGAACAATGCATCAAACCTCTAACAATTGTCTATTCACAGGTAAAACAGATTAACATATTAAGTTAATTAACTAGGGAAGAACGTTTACTCAGACAATCTGATGTTGGGCAGTCTAGTTAACATAATCACACAAGGACACAATCAGTTTACCCAGACAGACTCCTGAGACACAATCAGATCTGAAACATACATAGAATACATCTTATTACAGAATATAGGAACAGTTCTTATTAGCTATAAAGTCTTTTATGCCCAATTGCTTTATAGAGTCACAATTGCTCCCAAAAGGTGCACTCACACCCTGTACCCATCCTGTATTTATGGATACAGGGTGACATAGACATAAGACAGAGTTATGAAAGTACATGCGGTGTCCAGCATATAAAATTCCATATTTCCATGCAGTCTCTGGGTATCCTTAAGCCCATGTACCTCCAGCCCAAAGAATGTTCCATAACAGGCCCTCCAATGTACAGTGGCGAGATTGGTTTCGTCACAGTACTGTTGTCAATACTGTTATAACCTCATCTGAGTATTTTTATGTCCTGCTGTCAATAGTGTTATACCCTCATCTGACTATTGTTATACCCCCATCTGACTATTGTTTTGTCCTGTTGTCACTACTGTTATAACCTCATCTGAGTATTGTTATACCCTGCTGTCACTAGTGTTATACCCTCTTCTGACTATTTTCATGTCCTGCTGTCACTAGTGTTATACCCTCTTCTGACTATTGTTATGTCCTGCTGTCACTAGTGCTATACCCTCATCTGACTATTGTTATACCCTGCTGTCACTAGTGTTATACCATCATCTGATTATTGTTATACCCTGCTGTCACTAATTTTATACCCTCATCTGACTATTATTTTGCCCTGCTTTCACTTTTGTTGCCAGAAGATTCTGTTGGAGAGGAGTCTGATGAAAAAGATGAATCGGAGCAAGCTGAAGAGTCTGAGGAAGAGAACACGTCTGAAGAAGCAACGGAGTCTGAGGGAGATAAGCCAGATGGGGAAAAACCCGGAAAACCAGAATTATTTTCCGTGCCAAAAGAAAAAGATGTGTCCAAAGAGAACAAGATTCCAGGAAAACCTGGTAAAATAAATTAATTGCACCTTGTTTGCAACATATTCGCTATTGTTATACTCTAATCTATTGTTATACCCTGCTGTCACTAGTGTTATACCCTCATCTGACTATTGTTATACCCTGCTATCACTAGTGTTATACACTCATCTGACTATTGTTATTCCTTGCTGTCACTAGTGTTATACACTCATCTGTCTATTGTTATACCCTGCTATCACTAGTGTTATACACTCATCTGACTATTGTTATTCCTTGCTGTCACTAGTGTTATACACTCATCTGACTATTGTTATTCCTTGCTGTCACTAGTGTTATACACTCATCTGACTATTGTTATTCCTTGCTGTCACTAGTGTTATACACTCATCTGTCTATTGTTATACCCTGCTATCACTAGTGTTATACACTCATCTGACTATTGTTATTCCTTGCTGTCACTAGTGTTATACACTCATCTGACTATTGTTATACTTTGCTGTCACTAGTGTTATACACTCATCTGACTATTGTTATACCCTGCTGTCACTAGTGTTATACACTCATCTGACTATTGTTATGTCCTGCTGTCACTAGTGTTATACCCTCATCTGACTATTGTTATACTCTGCTGTCACTAGTGTTATACACTCATCTGACTATTGTTATTCCTTGCTGTCACTAGTGTTATACCCTCATCTGACTATTGTTATACCCTGCTGTCACTAGTGTTATACACTCATCTGACTATTGTTATTCCTTGCTGTCACTAGTGTTATACACTCATCTGACTATTGTTATACTTTGCTGTCACTAGTATTACACCTTCATCTGACTATTGTTATAATCTGCTGTTACTAGTGTTATACATTCATCTGACTATTGTTATACCCTGCTGTCACTAGTGTTATACACTCATCTGACTATTGTTATACCCTGCTGTTACTAGTGTTATACCCTCATCTACTTTTGTTATTCCTTGCTGTCACTAGTGTTTTACACTCATCTACTATTGTTATTCCCTGCTGTTACTAGTGTTATACCTTCATCTACTTTTGTTATTCCTTGCTGTCACTAGTGATATACCCTCATCTGATTATTGTTATACTTTGCTGTCACTAGTGTTATACCCTCATCTGACTATTGTTATACCCTGCTGTCACTAGTGTTATACACTCATCTGATTATTGTTATACTTTGCTATCACTAGTGTTATACACTCATCTTACTGTTGTTATACTTTGCTGTCACTAGTTTTATACACTCATCTTACTGTTGTTATACTTTGCTGTCACTAGTGTTATACCCTCATCTACTTTTGTTATTTCTTGATGTCACTAGTGTTATACCCTCATCTGACTATTGTTCTACTTTGCTGTCACTAGTTTTATACACTCATCTGACTATTGTTATACCCTGCTGTCACTAGTGTTATATCCTCATCTACTTTTGTTATTCCTTGATGTCACTAGTATTATACCCTCATCTGATTATTGTTATACTTTGCTGTCACTAGTGTTATACCCTCATCTGACTATTGTTCTACTTTGCTGTCACTAGTTTTATACACTCATCTGACTATTGTTATACCCTGCTGTCACTAGTGTTATATCCTCATCTACTTTTGTTATTCCTTGATGTCACTAGTATTATACCCTCATCTGATTATTGTTATACTTTGCTGTCACTAGTGTTATACCCTCATCTGACTATTGTTATACTTTGCTGTCACTAGTGTTATACACTCATCTGATTATTGTTATACTTTGCTGTCACTAGTGTTATACCCTCATCTGACTATTGTTATACTTTGCTGTCACTAGTGTTATACACTCATCTGACTGTTGTTATACTTTGCTGTCACTAGTGTTATACCCTCATCTGATTATTGTTATACTTTGCTGTCACTAGTGTTATACCCTCATCTGACTATTGTTATACTTTGCTGTCACTAGTGTTATACACTCATCTGACTATTGTTATACCCTGCTTTCACTAGTGTTATACCCTCATCTGACTATTGTTATACCCTGCTGTCACTAGTGTTATACACTCATCTGACTATTGTTATACTTTGCTGTCACTAGTGTTATACACTCATCTGACTATTGTTATACCCTGCTTTCACTAGTGTTATACCCTCATCTGACTATTGTTATACCCTGCTGTCACTAGTGTTATACACTCATCTGACTATTGTTATACTTTGCTGTCACTAGTGTTATACACTCATCTGACTATTGTTATACCCTGCTGTCACTAGTGTTATACACTCATCTGACTATTGTTATTCCTTGCTGTCACTAGTGTTATACCCTCATCTGACTATTGTTATACCCTGCTGTCACTAGTGTTATACACTCATCTGACTATTGTTATTCCTTGCTGTCACTAGTGTTATACACTCATCTGACTATTGTTATACTTTGCTGTCACAAGTGTTATACCCTCATCTGACTATTGTTATGTCCTGCTGTCACTAGTGTTATACCCTCATCTGACTTTTGTTATTCCCTGCTATCACTAGTGTTATACACTCATCTGACTATTGTTATACTTTGCTGTCACTAGTGTTATACACTCATCTGACTATTGTTATACCCTGCTGTCACTAGTGTTATACACTCATCTGACTATTGTTATACTTTGCTGTCACTAGTGGTATACACTCATCTGACTATTGTTATATCCTGCTGTCACTAGTGTTATACCCTCATCTGACTATTGTTATACCCTGCTGTCACTAGTGTTATACACTCATCTGGCTATTGTTATTCCTTGCTGTCACTAGTGTTATACACTCATCTGACTATTGTTATACCCTGCTGTCACTAGTGTTATACCCTCATCTGACTATTGTTATACTTTGCTGTCACTAGTGTTATACACTCATCTGACTATTGTTATGCTTTGCTATCACTAGTGTTATACACTCATCTGACTATTGTTATTCCTTGCTGTCACTAGTGTTATACACTCATCTGACTATTGTTATACTCTGCTGTCACTAGTGTTATACCCTCATCTGACTATTGCTTATACCCTTTTGTTACTAGTATTACACCCTCATCTGACTATTGTTATAATCTGCTATCACTAGTGTTATACCCTCATCTTACTATTGTTATACCCTGCTGTCACTAGTGTTATACCCTCATCTGACTATTGTTTTGTCCTGCTGTCACTAGTGTTATACACTCATCTGACTATTGTTATACCCAACTGTTACTAATGTTATACCCTCATCTGACTATTGTTATACTTTGCTGTCACTAGTGTTATACCCTCATCTGACTATTGTTTATACCCTTTTGTTACTAGTATTACACCCTCATCTGACTATTGTTGTTCCCTGCTGTCAGTAGTGTTATACCCTCACCTGACTATTGTTATACCCTGCTGTTACTAGTGTTATACCCTCATCTGACTATTGTTTTGCCCTGCTTTCACTTTTGTTGCCAGAGGATTCTGTTGGAGAGGAATCTGATGAAAAAGATGAATCAGAGCAAGCTGAAGATTCTGAGGAAGAGAACACGTCTGAAGAAGCAAAGGAGTCTGAGGGAGAGAAGCCAGATGGGGAAAAACCCGGAAAACCAGAATTATTTTCCGTGCCAAAAGAAAAAGATGTGTCCAAAGAGAACAAGATTCCAGGAAAACCTGGTAAAATAAATTAATTGCACCTTGTTTGCCCTCATCTGACTATTGTTATACTTTGCTGTCACTAGTGTTATACCCTCATCTGACTATTGTTTATACCCTTTTGTTACTAGTATTACACCCTAATCTGACTTTTGTTATAATCTGCTGTTACTAGTGTTATACCCTCATCCACTTTTGTTATTCCTTGCTGTCACTAGTGTTATACCCTCATCTGACTATTGTTATACTTTGCTGTCACTAGTTTTATACCCTCATCTGACTATTGTTATACTTTGCTGTCACTAGTGTTATACACTCATCTGACTATTGTTATACTTTGCTGTCACTAGTGTTATACCCTCATCTGACCATTGTTATACTTTGCTGTCACTAGTGTTATACACTCATCTGACTATTGTTATACTTTGCTGTCACTAGTGTTATACCCTCATCTGACTATTGTTATACTTTGCTGTCACTAGTTTTATACACTCATCTGACTATTGTTATACTTTGCTATCCCTCCTGCTATACCCTCATCTGACTATTGTTATACTTTACTGTCACTAGTGTTATACACTCATCTGACTATTGTTTATACCCTTTTGTTACTAGTATTACACCTTCATATGACTATTGTTATAATCTGCTGTTACTAGTGTAATACCCTCATCTACTTTTGTTATACTTTGCTGTCACTAGTGTTATACACTCATCTGACCATTGTTATACCCTGCTGTCACTAGTGTTATACACTCATCTGACTATTGTTATACTTTCCTGTCACTAGTGTTATACACTCATCTGACTGTTGTTATACTATGCTGTCACAAGTGTTATACCCTCATCTGACTATTGTTATACTTTGCTTTCACTACTAGTGTTATACCCTCATCTGACTATTGTGTATACCCTTTTGTTACTAGTATTACACCCTCATCTGACTATTGTTATAATCTGCTGTCACTAGTGCTATACCCTCATCTGACTATTGTTATACCCTGCTGTCACTAGTGTTATACCCTTATCTGACTATTGTTATACCCTGCTGTCACTAGTGTTATACCCTCATCTGACTATTGTTATACCCAACTGTTACTAGTATTACCCCCTCATCTGACTATTGTTATAATCTGCTGTCACTAGTGTTTTACCCTCATCTGACTATTGTTATACCCAACTGTTACTAGTGTTATACCCTCATCTGATTAGTTTTATGTCCTTCTGTCAGTAGTGTTATACCCTCACCTGACTATTGTTATACCCTGCTGTCACTAGTGTTATACCATCAACTGAATATTGTTTTGCCCTGCTGTCACTAGTATTACACACTCATCTGACTATTGTTATGTCCTGCTGTCACTAGTGTTATTCCCTCATCTGACTATTCTTATGTCCTCATCTGACTATTGTTATGTCCTGCTGTCACTAGTGTTATACCCTCATCTGATTATTCTTATTTCCTCATCTGACTATTGTTATGTCCTGCTGTCACTAGTGTTATTCCCTCATCTGACTATTCTTATTTCCTCATCTGACTATTGTTATGTCCTGCTGTAACTAGTGTTATACCCTCATCTGATTAGTTTTATGTCCTGCTGTCAGTAGTGTTATACCCTCACCTGACTATTGTTATACCCTGCTGTCACTAGTGTTATACCATCAACTGACTATTGTTTTGCCCTGCTGTTACTAGTATTACACAATCATCTGACTATTGTTATGTCCTGCTGTCACTAGTGTTATTCCCTCATCTGACTATTCTTATATCCCCATTTGACTATTATGTCCTGCTGTCACTAGTGTTATTCCCTCATCTGACTATTCTTATTTCCTCATCTGACTATTGTTATGTCCTGCTGTCACTAGTGTTATACCCTCATCTCACTATTGTTATACCCTGTTATCATTAGTGTTGTACCCTTATCTGACTATTTTTATACCCTGCTGTCACTAGTATTATACCCTCATCTAACTATTGTTATACCCTGTTATCATTAGTGTTGAACCCTTATCTGACTATTTTTATACCCTGCTGTCACTAGTGTTATACCATCAACTGACTATTGTTTTGCCCTGCTGTTACTAGTATTACACAATCATCTGACTATTGTTATGTCCTGCTGTCACTAGTGTTATTCCCTCATCTGACTATTTTTATATCCCCATTTGACTATTATGTCCTGCTGTCACTAGTGTTATTCCCTCATCTGACTATTCTTATTTCCTCATCTGACTATTGTTATGTCCTGCTGTCACTAGTGTTATACCCTCATCTCACTATTGTTATACCCTGTTATCATTAGTGTTGTACCCTTATCTGACTATTTTTATACCCTGCTGTCACTAGTATTATACCCTCATCTAACTATTGTTATACCCTGTTATCATTAGTGTTGAACCCTTATCTGACTATTTTTATACCCTGCTGTCACTAGTGTTATACCCTCTTCTGGCTATTGGTTTTCCCTTCCGTCACTAGTGTTACACCCTCATCGGACTATTGCCATGTCCTGCTGTCCCTAGTGTTATACCCTCACCTGACTATTGTTATACCCTGCTGTCACTAGTGTTGTACCCTCATCTGACAATTGTTATGTTCTGCTGCCACTTGTGTTATACTTTCAATTGACTATTGTTATATGCTGCTGTCAGTCTTATACCCTCATCTGACTATTGTTATACCCTGCTGTCTCTATTGTTATACCCTCATCTGACTATTGTTAAGTCCTGCTGTCACCCTGATCTGACTATCGTTATACCCTGCTGTCAGTAGTGTTATACCCTTATCTGACTATTGTTATACCCTGTTGTCACTATTGTTATACCCCCATCTTACTATTGTTTTGTCCTGTTGTCAATACTGTTATAACCTCATCTGAGTATTTTTATGTCCTGCTGTCAATAGTGTTATACCCTCATCTGACTATTGTTATACCCCCATCTGACTATTGTTTTGTCCTGTTGTCACTACTGTTATAACCTCATCTGAGTATTGTTATACCCTGCTGTCACTAGTGTTATACCCTCTTCTGACTATTTTCATGTCCTGCTGTCACTAGTGTTATACCCTCTTCTGACTATTGTTATGTCCTGCTGTCACTAGTGCTATACCCTCATCTGACTATTGTTATACCCTGCTGTCACTAGTGTTATACCATCATCTGATTATTGTTATACCCTGCTGTCACTAATTTTATACCCTCATCTGACTATTATTTTGCCCTGCTTTCACTTTTGTTGCCAGAAGATTCTGTTGGAGAGGAGTCTGATGAAAAAGATGAATCGGAGCAAGCTGAAGAGTCTGAGGAAGAGAACAAGTCTGAAGAAGCAACGGAGTCTGAGGGAGATAAGCCAGATGGGGAAAAACCCGGAAAACCAGAATTATTTTCCGTGCCAAAAGAAAAAGATGTGTCCAAAGAGAACAAGATTCCAGAAAAACCTGGTAAAATAAATTAATTGCACCTTGTTTGCAACATATTCGCTATTGTTATACTCTAATCTATTGTTGTACCCTGCTGTCACTAGTGTTATACCCTCATCTGACTATTGTTATACCCTGCTGTCACTAGTGTTATACACTCATCTGACTATTGTTTATACCCTTTTGTTACTAGTATTACACCTTCATCTGACTATTGTTATAATCTGCTGTTACTAGTGTTATACATTCATCTGTCTATTGTTATACCCTGCTGTCACTAGTGTTATACACTCATCTGACTATTGTTATACTTTGCTGTCACTAGTGTTATACACTCATCTGACTATTGTTATACCCTGCTGTTACTAGTGTTATACCCTCATCTACTTTTGTTATTCCTTGCTGTCACTAGTGTTTTACACTCATCTACTATTGTTATTCCCTGCTGTTACTAGTGTTATACCTTCATCTACTTTTGTTATTCCTTGCTGTCACTAGTGATATACCCTCATCTGAACTGATTATTGTTATACTTTGCTGTCACTAGTTTTATACACTCATCTGATTATTGTTATACTTTGCTGTCACTAGTGTTATACCCTCATCTGACTATTGTTATACCCTGCTGTCACTAGTGTTATACACTCATCTGATTATTGTTATACTTTGCTATCACTAGTGTTATACACTCATCTTACTGTTGTTATACTTTGCTGTCACTAGTGTTATACACTCATCTGACTGTTGTTATACTTTGCTGTCACTAGTGTTATACCCTCATCTACTTTTGTTATTTCTTGATGTCACTAGTATTATACCCTCATCTGACTATTGTTATACTTTGCTGTCACTAGTTTTATACACTCATCTGACTATTGTTATACTTTGCTGTCACTAGTGTTATACACTCATCTGACTATTGTTATACCCTGCTGTCACTAGTGTTATATCCTCATCTACTTTTGTTATTCCTTGATGTCACTAGTATTATACCCTCATCTGATTATTGTTATACTTTGCTGTCACTAGTGTTATAACCTCATCTGACTATTGTTATACTTTGCTGTCACTAGTGTTATACACTCATCTGATTATTGTTATACTTTGCTGTCACTAGTGTTATACACTCATCTGACTGTTGTTATACTTTGCTGTCACTAGTGTTATACCCTCATCTGATTATTGTTATACTTTGCTGTCACTAGTGTTATACCCTCATCTGACTATTGTTATACTTTGCTGTCACTAGTGTTATACACTCATCTGATTATTGTTATACTTTGCTGTCACTAGGGTTATACCCTCATCTGACTATTGTTATACTTTGCTGTCACTAGTGTTATACACTCATCTGATTATTGTTATACTTTGCTGTCACTAGTGTTATACCCTCATCTGACTATTGTTATACTTTGCTGTCACTAGTGTTATACACTCATCTGACTGTTGTTATACTTTGCTGTCACTAGTGTTATACCCTCATCTGATTATTCTTATTCTTTGCTGTCACTAGTGTTATACCCTCATCTGACTATTGTTATACTTTGCTGTCACTAGTGTTATACACTCATCTGATTATTGTTATACTTTGCTGTCACTAGTGTTATACCCTCATCTGACTATTGTTATACTTTGCTGTCACTAGTGTTATACACTCATCTGACTGTTGTTATACTTTGCTGTCACTAGTGTTATACCCTCATCTGATTATTGTTATACTTTGCTGTCACTAGTGTTATACACTCATCTGACTATTGTTATACTTTGCTGTCACTAGTGTTATACACTCATCTGACTGTTGTTATACTTTGCTGTCACAAGTGTTATACCCTCATCTGACTATTGATATACTTTGCTGTCACTAGTGTTATACCCTCAGCTGACTATTGTGTATACCATTTTGTTACTAGTATTACACCCTCATCTGACTATTGTTATAATCTGCTGTCACTAGTGTTATACCCTCATCTGACTATTGTTATACCCTGCTTTCACTAGTGTTATACCCTTATCTGACTATTGTTATACCCTGCTGTCAGTAGTGTTATACCCTCATCTGACTATTGTTATACCCAACTGTTACTAGTATTACACCCTCATCTGACTATGGTTATAATCTGCTGTCACTAGTGTTATACCCTCATCTTACTATTGTTATGTCCTGCTGTCACTAGTGTTATACACTCATCTGACTATTGTTATACCCAACTGTTACTAGTGTTATACCCTCATCTGACTAGTTTTATGTCCTGCTGTCAGTAGTGTTATACCCTCACCTGACTACTGTTATACCCTGCTGTTACTTGTGTTATACCATCATCTGACTATTGTTTTGCCCTGCTGTCACTAGTATTACACACTCATCTGACTATTGTTATGTCCTGCTGTCACTAGTGTTATTCCCTCATCTGACTATTCTTATTTCCTCATCTGACTATTGTTATGTCCTGCTGTCACTAGTGTTATACACTCATCTGATTATTGTTATACTTTGCTGTCACTAGTTTTATACCCTCATCTGACTATTGTTATACTTTGCTGTCACTAGTGTTATACCCTCATCTGATTATTGTTATACTTTGCTGTCACTAGTGTTATACACTCATCTGACTATTGTTATACCCTGCTGTCACTAGTGTTATATCCTCATCTACTTTTGTTATTCCTTGATGTCACTAGTATTATACCCTCATCTGATTATTGTTATACTTTGCTGTCACTAGTGTTATAACCTCATCTGACTATTGTTATACTTTGCTGTCACTAGTGTTATACACTCATCTGATTATTGTTATACTTTGCTGTCACTAGTGTTATACACTCATCTGACTGTTGTTATACTTTGCTGTCACTAGTGTTATACCCTCATCTGATTATTGTTATACTTTGCTGTCACTAGTGTTATACCCTCATCTGACTATTGTTATACTTTGCTGTCACTAGTGTTATACACTCATCTGATTATTGTTATACTTTGCTGTCACTAGTGTTATACCCTCATCTGACTATTGTTATACTTTGCTGTCACTAGTGTTATACACTCATCTGATTATTGTTATACTTTGCTGTCACTAGTGTTATACCCTCATCTGACTATTGTTATACTTTGCTGTCACTAGTGTTATACACTCATCTGACTGTTGTTATACTTTGCTGTCACTAGTGTTATACCCTCATCTGATTATTCTTATTCTTTGCTGTCACTAGTGTTATACCCTCATCTGACTATTGTTATACTTTGCTGTCACTAGTGTTATACACTCATCTGACTATTGTTATACTTTGCTGTCACTAGTGTTATACCCTCATCTGACTATTGTTATACTTTGCTGTCACTAGTGTTATACACTCATCTGACTGTTGTTATACTTTGCTGTCACTAGTGTTATACCCTCATCTGATTATTGTTATACTTTGCTGTCACTAGTGTTATACACTCAGCTGACTATTGTTATACTTTGCTGTCACTAGTGTTATACACTCATCTGACTGTTGTTATACTTTGCTGTCACAAGTGTTATACCCTCATCTGACTATTGATATACTTTGCTGTCACTAGTGTTATACCCTCAGCTGACTATTGTGTATACCATTTTGTTACTAGTATTACACCCTCATCTGACTATTGTTATAATCTGCTGTCACTAGTGTTATACCCTCATCTGACTATTGTTATACCCTGCTTTCACTAGTGTTATACCCTTATCTGACTATTGTTATACCCTGCTGTCAGTAGTGTTATACCCTCATCTGACTATTGTTATACCCAACTGTTACTAGTATTACACCCTCATCTGACTATGGTTATAATCTGCTGTCACTAGTGTTATACCCTCATCTTACTATTGTTATGTCCTGCTGTCACTAGTGTTATACACTCATCTGACTATTGTTATACCCAACTGTTACTAGTGTTATACCCTCATCTGACTAGTTTTATGTCCTGCTGTCAGTAGTGTTATACCCTCACCTGACTATTGTTATACCCTGCTGTTACTTGTGTTATACCATCATCTGACTATTGTTTTGCCCTGCTGTCACTAGTATTACACACTCATCTGACTATTGTTATGTCCTGCTGTCACTAGTGTTATTCCCTCATCTGACTATTCTTATTTCCTCATCTGACTATTGTTATGTCCTGCTGTCACTAGTGTTATACACTCATCTGATTATTGTTATACTTTGCTGTCACTAGTTTTATACCCTCATCTGACTATTGTTATACTTTGCTGTCACTAGTGTTATACCCTCATCTGATTATTGTTATACTTTGCTGTCACTAGTGTTATACCCTCATCTGACTATTGTTATACTTTGCTGTCACTAGTGTTATAAACTCATCTGATTATTGTTATACTTTGCTGTCACTAGTGTTATACCCTCATCTGACTATTGTTATACTTTGCTGGCACTAGTGTTATACACTCATCTGACTATTGTTATACCCTGCTGTCACTAGTGTTATACCCTCATCTGACTAATGTTATACTTTGCTGTCACTAGTGTTATACCCTCATCTGACTATTGTTATACCCTGCTGTCACTAGTGTTATACCCTCATCTGACTAATGTTATACTTTGCTGTCACTAGTGTTATACACTCATCTGACTATTGTTATACTTTGCTGTCACTAGTGTTATACACTCATCTGACTGTTGTTATACTTTTTTGTCACAAGTGTTATACCCTCATCTGACTATTGTTATACTTTGCTGTCACTAGTGTTATACCCCCATCTGACTATTGTGTATACCCTTTTGTTATTAGTATTACACCCTCATCTGACTATTGTTATAATCTGCTGTCACTAGTGTTATACCCTTATCTGACTATTGTTATACCCTGCTGTCACTAGTGTTATACCCTTATCTGACTATTGTTATACCCTGCTGTCACTAGTGTTAAACCCTCATCTGACTATTGTTATACCCAACTGTTACTAGTATTACCCCCTCATTTGACTATTGTTATAATCTGCTGTCACTAGTGTTATACCCTCATCTGACTATTGTTATGTCCTGCTGTCACTAGTGTTATACACTCATCTGACTATTGTTATACCCAACTGTTACTAGTGTTATACCCTCATCTGACTAGTTTTATGTCCTGCTGTCACTAGTGTTATACACTCATCTGACTATTGTTATACCCTGCTGTCACTAGTGTTATACCATCATCTGACTATTGTTTTGCCCTGCTGTCACTAGTATTACACACTCATCTGACTATTGTTATGTCCTGCTGTCACTAGTGTTATACCCTCAGCTCACTATTGTTATACCCTGTTATCATTAGTGTTGTACAATTATCTGACTATTTTTATACCCTGCTGTCACTATACCCTCTTCTGGCTATTAGTTTCCCTTCTGTCACTAGTGTTACACCCTCATCGGACTATTGCCATGTCCTGCTGTCCCTAGTGTTATACCCTCATCTGACTATTGTTATACCCTGCTGTCACTAGTGTTGTACCCTCATCTGACAATTGTTATGTTCTGCTGCCACTTGTGTTATACTTTCATTTGACTATTGTTATATGCTGCTGTCAGTGTTATACCCTCATCTGACTATTGTTATACCCTGTTGTCACTATTGTTATACCCCCATCTTACTATTGTTTTGTCTTGTTGTCACTACTGTTATAACCTCATCGGAGTATTGTTATACCCTGCTGTCACTAGTGTTATACCCTCTTCTGACTATTTTCATGTCCTGCTGTCACTAGTGTTATACCCTCTTCTGACTATTGTTATGTCCTGCTGTCACTAGTGTTATACCCTGACTAGTGCTATACCTTCGTCATGACTATTGGTATGACCTGCTGTGACTAGTGTTATACCCTCATCTGACTATTGTTATGTCTTACTGTCACTAGTTTTATACCCTCATATGATTGCTATACCCTGCTGTCACTATAGTTATACACACATCTGACTATAGTTATATCCTGCTGTCACTAATGTTATACCCTCCTCTGAATATTTTTATGCCTTGCTGTAACTTTTGTTGCCAGAGGATTCTGTTGGAGAGGAGTCTGTTATACCCTGCTGTCACTAGTATTATACCCTCATCTGACTATTTTTATACCCTGCTGTCACTAGTTTTATACACTCATCTGACTATTGTTATACTTTGCTGTCACTAGTGTTATACCCTCATCTGACTATTGTTATACTTTGCTGTCACTAGTGTTATACCCTCTGACTATTGTTTAAACCCTTCTGTTACTAGTATTACACCCTTATCTGACTATTGTTATAATCTGCTGTCACAAGTGTTATACCCTCATCTGACTATTGTTATAATCTGCTGTCACTAGTGTTATACCCTCTTCTGACTATTGTTATGTCCTGCTGTCACTAGTGTTATACCCTCATCTGACTATTGTCATGTCCTGATGTCACTAGGGTTATACTCTCAAATGACTATTGTTATACCCTGCTGTCACAAGTGTTATACCCTCATCTGACTATTGTTATACCCTGCTGTCACTAGTGTTATACCCTCATCTGACTATTGGTATGTCCTGCTGTCACAAGTATTATACCCTCATCTGACTATTGTTATACCCTCATCTGACTATTGTTATGCCCTGCTGTCACTAGTTTTATACCCTCATCTGACTATTGGTATGGCCTGCTGTCACTAGTATTATACCCTCATCTGACCATTGGTATGGCCTGCTGTCACAAGTATTATACCCTCATCTTACTATAGTTATACCCTCATCTGACTATTGTTATACCCTGCTGTCACTAGTATTATATCCTCATCTGACTATTTTTTTACCCTGCTGTCACTAGTGTTATACCCTCTTCTGGCTATTGTTATTCCCTTCTGTGACTAGTGTTACACCCTCATCTGACTACTGTCATGTCCTGCTGTCCCTAGTGTTATACCCTCATCTGACTATTGTCATGTCCTGATGTCACTAGGGTTATACTCTCAACTGACTATTGTTATACCCATGCTGTCACTAGTGTTATACCCTCCTCTGACTATTGTTTTACCTTGCTTTCACTAGTGTTATACCCTCATCTGACTATTGTTATACCCTGTTGTCTCTAGTGTTATACCCTCATCTGACTATTGTTATGTTCTGTTGCCAATTGTGTTATAATTTCATCTGACTATTGTTATACCCTGCTGTCACTATTGATACACTCACCTGACTATGGTTATACCCTGCTGTCACTAATGTTATGCCCTCCTCTGAATATTGTTATTCCTTGCTTAACTTTCGTTGCTAGAAGATTCTGTTGGAGAGGAGTCTGATGAAAAAGAGGAATCTGAGCAAGCTGAAGAGTCTGAGGAAGAGAAAAAGTCTGGAGAAGGAAAGGAGTCTGAGGGAGAGAAGCCACAGAAGGAAAAACCAGGATTATTTTCCAGGCCAAAAGAAGAGAACAATATTCCAGGAAACACCAGTAAAATAATTTAATTGCACCTTGTTTGTAACCATATTCACTATTATTATACCCTCATCTACTATTGTTATACCCTGCTGTCACTAGTATTATACCCCCATCTGACTATTGTTATACCCTGCTGCCGCTAGTGTTATACCCTCATCTGATTATTGTTATACCGTGCTGTCACTAGGATTATACCCCCATCTGACTATTGTTTTACCCTGCTACCACTAGTGTTATACCCTCATCTGACTATTGTTATACCGTACTGTAACTAGTGTTATTCCCTCATCTGACTATTGTTTTGTTCTGCTGTCACTAGTGTTATACCGTCATCTGACTATTGTTATACTCAGTTGTCACTAGTAATATACCCTTATCTGACTATTGTTATACTTTGCTGTCACTAGTGTTATACACTCATCTAACTATTATTGCACCCTCCTTTCACTAGTTTTATACCGTCATCTGACTATTGTTATATCCTGCTGTCACTATTGTTATACCCTGCAGTTATTAGTGTTATATCCTTATTTGACTATTGTTATCTCCTGCTGTCACTAGTGTTATACCCTCTTCTGACCTTTTGTATGCCCTGCTGTCACTAGTGTTATACCCTCTTCTGACCTTTTGTATGCCCTGCTGTCACTAGTGTTATACCCTTATAAGACTATTGTTATGTCCTGCTGTCACAAGTGTTATAACCTCATCTGACTATTGTTATTTCTTTCATATAGGTGGCAAGAGTCCATGAGCTAGTGACGTATGGGATATACATTCCTACCAGAAGGGGGTAAAGTTTCCCAAACCTCAAATGCCTATGCATACACCTCCCGCCTCACTTATACCGAAGTTTTACATACTTTGCCTCCTTAGGAGGTGATTAAGCATGATGTGCTTGATTTCTTCAGTGAAAGGCGCTTCTAAGCATATTTAAGCCCAGTTCCTCTCTAAGTGCAGTGTTTGTCTGAGGAATGTGAAGGGAGTATTGCTTGATGATACCGTGTTTTCGCCTATGGGAAATCTATTTATAAGGCTCTCTGTAAACCGGTTGCAGGGATTCATCTGCTGCCTCCCTTTTATAGATCGACAATATACTCTTGTACCATTACCTCTGCTGATATAAGACACTCTCAGCTATGGATTGGGCACAGTTTTTAACTAAAGTTATTATATTTTGTTTGTATATATGTCTTGAGTCAGTAATTCAGTGCTCTTTTTTAGTGACTTTATTTGTGGCTAAATATTTGTCAAGGTTTGTAGAGTCTGAAACATATAGGTTTTTTTTGGAGCTAGTAATTTTTTTTATAAATTAGGATGCTAAGTATTATGTTAGTCTCATGGAATGTTGATAGTCACATTTTATGCAGCTATAATATAAGTATCCATTAGGCTTTATTTAGGTACATTTTTGTTTTTTTGTATATACAATCAAAATTCTTATCTGCTTTTTAGAGTGATAGGTGTAATAGAAATCCACTACAGCTTTGCATGTCACGCATGTGATGATGCTATTTATGTCATAGGGTGACCTGTCATCATCATTTTGTGCCATTTTTTTGGCACCAAAAATTTCCTGCCAAATCCTGTCCCTAAACCTACATGAAGGTGCGGCCCTCAAGCCAGTTCTTCAGGTAGGGAGCAGACTAAAGCTATTTCAAAGAGTTTGGACAGACTCTGTCCAAAATCAGTAAATTCAGAATATAATTTCTCAGGGGTGTCGAATAGGATTCAGAATAAAACCTCCTTTCGGAAGATTCTTTCTTACCCATGTATCAAAAAAAACAGTAAAGGCTCAAGTCTTTCTGAAATGTGTTTCAAATCTAGAACTTTCAGGGGTAATTATCCTGGTTCACCAGCAGGAACAAGGATTGTCTTTTTTTAATCAAATCTTTTCTTTTTATCAAAGAAGGAAAATTCTTTTACACCAGTTTTGTATCTGAAAACTCTAAATCGTTTTTTGTAAGAGTCCCAATTTTCAAGATGGTGACTAGTTCTTTTCTGCCTTTTGTTCAGCAAGGTCACTTCATGTCCACAATAGACTTACAGGAATCTTACCTTCACAATTCGATTCATCCAGATCACTATCGTTTCTCCTACATTGGTGTGTCCGGTCCACGGCTTCATCTTTACTTGTGGGATATTCTCTTCCCCTACAGTAAAAGGCAAAGAGAGCACACAGCAAAAGCTGTCCATATAGCCCCCCCTCTGGCTCCGCCCCCCCAGTCATTCTCTTTGCCGCTCTGAACAAGTAGCATCTCCACGGGGATGGTAAAGAGTATGTGATGTTAGTTGTAGTTTTATTTCTTCTATCAAGAGTTTGTTATTTTAAAATAGTGCCGGTTTGTACTATTTACTCTACAACAGAAAGTGATGAAGAGTTCTGTTAAAAGAGGAGTATGATTTTAGCACCAGTAACTAAAATCCATTGCTGTTCCCACGCAGGACTGTTGAAACCAGAGAACTTCAGTTGGGGGGAACAGTTTGCAGGCTTATCTGCTCCAGGTATGACCAGTCTCTTTTCTAACAAGACATAGTAATGCTAGAAGACTGTCAGTTTTCCCTTATGGGATCGGTAAGCCATTTTCTTAGACTCAGTAACAGAATTAAGGCTTATAAATTGGGCTCTATGCTGGTTGACACTATTGTGGGCTAAATCGATTTGTTTATATCATATTTATATGACATTTGGGGTGTTTTGTGAACTTTGAAACACTTTTGGGAACGTTTTATTACGCCTGGCAGTTGTTTAGACGCCTAATCTAGTCAGAAAGGCCCCTTCACTCTAGTATGCAGAGGGAGGAGGCCTCATTTTCGCGCCTCAGTTGCGCAGTTACTTCTAAAGGCAGTGCATGCAGCTTCATGTGAGAGGGTCCTGTGGCTGAGAAACGGACTCAAGAAGGATTATTTCTGTGGTGAATAACCCCTAAGGAAGGTAAAAGCCGCAGCAAAGTCTGTGGCAGGAACTGTAGTGTGTTTAAACCTGTAAATTGAACTATTAGCTCCGGTTTGCTCATTTAAGGGTTTAGAGACTTGAAATTTGGTGTGCAATACTTTCAAAGCATTAAGACACTGGGGTGTAAATTTTATAAAGATCGGATATTTCCTTGATAGTTTTTCAAACATTCAGAAATAAAGTGGGCTCTTTTTATTATTTAAAGAGACAGTAACGGTTTTGCTTAAAATCGTTTTTATTGCATTAATAGCCTGCCTAAATCTGTCTAACATGTCTCTACCTTCAGATAGCATATGTTCTGTGTGTATGGAAGCCAAGGTGGTTCCCCCTTTAAATGTATGTGCAAATTGTGCCATGGCGTCCAAACAAAGTAAGGACAGTACTGTCACATTTAATAAGGTTGCCCAAGATGATTCTTCAAATGAAGGTAGTGGGGATAGCTCATCATCCTCTCCTTCTGTGTCAACACCAGCTTTGCCCGCGCAGGCGATACCTAGTACATCTAGCGCGCCAATGCTTGTTACTATGCAGCAATTAACAGCAGTAATGGATACTTCTATAGCAAATCTTTTATCCAAACTGCCAGCATTTCCCAGAAAGCGTGATTGCTCAGTTTTAAATACAGAGGATGAGCAAGTTGACGCTGACGATAATTTATCTGTTATTCCCTCACATCAATCTGATTTGGCAGTGAGGGAGGGTCTGTCTGGGGGAGAAATTTCTGATTCAGGAAAAATTTCTCAGCAGGCAGAACCTGATATCGTGGCATTTAAATTTAAGCTAGAACATCTCCGCGCCCTGCTTAAGGAGGTGCTAGCTACTCTTGATGATTGTGACTCTTTGGTGATTCCAGAGAAGTTGTGCAAAATGGACAAATTCTTAGAGGTCCCTGTGCACGCTGATGCCTTTCCGATACCCAAGAGGGTGGCGGACATAGTGACTAAGGAGTGGGAGAGGCCAGGTGTACCTTTTGTTCCACCTCCTATATTTAAGAAAATGTTCCCCATTGTCGACCCCAGAAGGGACGCATGGCAAACGGTCCCTAAGGTAGAGGGGGCAGTTTCAACGTTAGCCAAGCGCACAACTATTCCTATTGAGGACAGTTGCGCTTTCAAAGATCCTATGGATAAAAAATTGGAAGGATTGCTTAAAAAAAAATATTTGTTCAGCAAGGTTTCCTTCTTCAACCAATTTCGTGCATTATTCCTGTCACCACGGCGGCGTCTTTTTGGTTCGAAGAACTAGAAAATTCGCTCCAAAAGGAGACTCCATATGATGAAGTCATGGACAGAATTCACGCACTAAAGTTGGCTAATTCCTTTATTTTGGATGCCGCTTTTCAATTGGCAAAATTAGCGGCGAAAAATTCAGGTTTTGCAATAGTGGCGCGCAGGGCGCTTTGGCTAAAATCTTGGTCGGCGGATGTGTCGTCCAAAACAAAATTGCTTAGTATTCCTTTCAAAGGTAAGACCCTTTTCGGGCCAGAATTGAAGGAGATTATTTCAGACATCACTGGGGGAAAGGGCCATGCCCTTCCACAGGATAGGCCTTTCAAGGCTAAGAACAAATCTAATTTTCGTGCCTTTCGCAATTTCAGGAACGGACCGGCTCCTAACTCTGCAGCCTCTAGACAAGAGGGTAACACTTCCCAGCCTAAACCAGCATGGAAACCATTGCAAGGCTGTATCAAGGGTAAACAGGCCAAGAAGCCTGCTGCTGCTACCAAGACAGCATGAAGGGGTAGCACCCGATCCGGGACCGGATCTAGTAGGGGGCAGACTTTCTCTCTTTGCTCAGGCTTGGGCAAGAGATGTTCCGGATCCCTGGGCACTAGAAATAGTCTCTCAGGGGTATCTTCTAGAGTTCAAGGAACTTCCTCCAAGGGGAAGGTTCCACATGTCTCGCTTATATTCAGACCAGATAAAGAGACAGGCATTCTTACATTGCGTAGGAGACCTATTAAAGATGGGAGTGATACACCCAGTTCCAACAGCGGAACAAGGTCTGGGTTTTTACTCAAACCTGTTTGTAGTTCCCAAAAAAGAGGGAACTTTCAGACCAATTCTGGATTTAAAAATTCTAAACAAATTCCTCAGAGTTCCATCATTCAAAATGGAAACCATTCGGACGATTTTACCAACAATCCAGGAGGGTCAATATATGACTACCGTGGACTTAAAGGATGCGTACCTGCATATTCCTATCCACAAAGATCATCATCAGTTCTTGAGGTTCGCCTTTCTAGACAAACATTACCAGTTCGTGGCTTTTCCATTCGGTTTAGCCACTGCTCCCAAAATTTTCACAAAGGTACTAAGGTCCCTTCTAGCGGTTCTAAGGCCAAGGGGCATTGCTGTAGCACCTTACCTAGACGACATTCTAATCCAAGCGTCGTCCCTTTCCAAAGCAAGGGCTCATAAAGACATTGTTTTAGCCTTTCTCAGGTCTCACGGGTCGAAGGTGAACATAGAAAAGGGTTCCCTGTCCCCGTCCACAAGGGTTCCTTTTCTGGGAACAATAATAGATTCTGTAGAAATGAAGATTTTTCTGACAGAGGTCAGAAAGTTAAAGCTTCTAAACGCTTGTCAAGTTCTTCAATCTATTCCTCAGCCTTCCATAGCTCAGTGCATGGAGGTAATAGGATTAATGGTTGCAGCAATGGACGTGGTTCCTTTTGCTCGAATTCATCTAAGACCATTGCAACTGTGCATGCTCAAACAGTGGAATGGGGATTATGCAGACTTGTCTCCCCAGATTCAAGTAGACCAGGTAACCAGAGACTCACTCCGCTGGTGGTTGACTCAGGATCACCTGTCTCAGGGAATGAGTTTCCGCAGACCAGAGTGGGTCATTGTCACGACCGACGCCAGTCTCTTAGGCTGGGGCGCGGTCTGGGACTCCCTGAAAGCTCAGGGTCTATGGTCTCGGGAAGAGTCTCTTCTCCCGATAAACATTTTGGAACTGAGAGCGATATTCAATGCGCTCCTGGCTTGGCCTCAACTAGCGAAGGCCAGATTCATAAGATTTCAGTCGGACAACATGACGACTGTAACGTACATCAATCATCAGGGGGGAACAAAGAGTTCCTTGGCGATGAGAGAGGTATCCAAGATCATCAAATGGGCGGAGGATCACTCCTGCCATCTATCTGCAATTCACATCCCAGGAGTAGACAACTGGGAGGCGGATTATTTGAGTCGTCAGACTTTCCATCCGGGGGAGTGGGAACTCCACCCGGAGGTCTTTGACCAGTTAACTCAACTATGGGGCATTCCAGATATGGATCTGATGGCGTCTCGTCAGAACTCCAAGGTTCCTCGCTACGGGTCCAGATCCAGGGATCCCAAGGCGACACTAGTGGATGCATTGGTAGCGCCTTGGTCGTTCAATCTAGCTTATGTGTTTCCAACGTTCCCTCTCCTTCCCAGGCTTGTAGCCAGGATCAAACAGGAGAAGGCCCTGGTGATTCTAATAGCTCCTGCATGGCCACGCAGGACTTGGTATGCAGACCTGGTGAATATGTCATCGGCTCCACCATGGAAGCTACCTTTGAGACAGGATCTTCTAGTACAAGGTCCATTCGAACATCCAAATCTAGTCTCTCTGCAACTGACTGCTTGGAAATTGAACGCTTGATTCTATCTAAGCGTGGGTTTTCAGATTCAGTTATAGATACTCTGGTTCAAGCCAGAAAACCTGTGACTAGGAAAATTTACCATAAGATATGGCAAAAATATATCCGTTGGTGCGAATCCAAGGGATTCTCTTGGAGTAAAATTAAAATTCCTAGGATACTTTCTTTTCTCCAAGAGGGTTTGGATAAAGGCTTGTCAGCTAGTTCTCTATAAGGACAGATATCTGCTCTGTCTGTTTTGTTGCACAAACGTCTGGCAGCCGTGCCAGATGTACAGGCGTTTGTACAGGCGTTAGTCAGAATCAAGCCTGTCTACAGACCTATGACTCCTCCATGGAGTCTAAACTTAGTTCTTTCAGTTCTTCAAGGGGTTCCGTTTGAACCCTTACATTCCATAGATATTAAGTTACTATCTTGGAAAGTTCTGTTTTTGGTTGCTATTTCTTCTGCTAGAAGAGTTTCTCAATTGTCTGCTTTGCAGTGTACTACTCCCTATCTGGTATTCCATTCAGATAAGGTAGTTTTACGTACCAAGCCTGGTTTTCTTCCAAAAGTGGTTTCCAACAGGAATATTAACCAGGAAATAGTTGTTCCTTCTCTGTGTCCGAATCCAATTTCGAAGAAGGAACGTTTGTTACATAACCTAGATGTGGTCCGTGCTTTAAAATTCTATTTAGAAGCAACAAAGGATTTCAGACAGACATCATCCTTGTTTGTCGTTTATTCTGGTAAGAGGAGAGGGCAGAAAGCTACTGCTACCTCTCTTTCCTTTTGGCTGAAAAGCATCATCCGATTGGCTTATGAGATTGCCGGACGGCAGCCTCCTGAACGAATTACTGCTCACTCTACTAGAGCTGTGGCTTCCACATGGGCCTTCAAGAACGAGGCTTCTGTTGATCAGATCTGTAAGGCAGCGACTTGGTCTTCTCTGCATACTTTTGCCAAATTTTACAAATTCGATACTTATGCTTCTTCGGAGGCTGTTTTTGGGAGAAAGGTTTTGCAAGCTGTGGTGCCTTCCGTTTAGGTTACCTGACTTGTTCCCTCCCTTCATCCGTGTCCTAAAGCTTTGGTATTGGTTCCCACAAGTAAGGATGAAGCCGTGGACCGGACACACCAATGTAGGAGAAAACAGAATTTATGTTTACCTGATCAATTTCTTTCTCCTACGGTGTGTCCGGTCCACGGCCCGCCCTGGCTTTTAGTCAGGTTTAAAAAAAAATTATTTCTGTACACTACAGTCACCACGGCACCCTATAGTTTCTGCTTTTTCTCCTAACCGTCCGTCGGTCGAATGACTGGGGGGCAGAGCCAGAGGGGGGGCTATATGGACAGCTTTTGCTGTGTGCTCTCTTTGCCATTTCCTGTAGGGGAAGAGAATATCCCACAAGTAAGGATGAAGCCGTGGACCGGACACACCGTAGGAGAAAGAAATTTATCAGGTAAACATAAATTCTGTTTTTCTGAGATTCTCTTTTTTTTTTTTTAAACAAGCATTACCAATTTGTTGCTCTTCCGTTTGGCCTTGCAACAGCACCAAGAATATTCTTAATAGTTTTAGGTGTCCTTTTATCTGTAATCGGAGAGCAGGGTATTGTGGGGTTTCCTTATTTGGACAATATATTGGTACTAACTCAATCTTTTCTTTTAGAGAATCTCACACAAAACAATTTCTGTTTCTTCAAAGACATGTTTGGAGGAGGAATTTACCAAAGAGTTTCTTGATTCCTCAGACAAAGGTCACCTTTTTTAGGTTTCCAGATATATTCAGTGTCCATGACTCTCTTTCTTACAGAACAGATGTTTGAGATTGGTTTCAGCTTGTCTAAACCTTCAGTCTCTTATTCCCTTCAGTGGCTATGTGCATGGAAGTTTTAGGTCTCATGATTGCAGAATCAGACGCAATCCTTTTTGTTTTCATATTAGACCTCTACAGCTTTGCATGTTGCACCAGTGGTGCAGGGATTATACTTAGATATCACAACTGATATACTTAAATCCCAACACTCAACTCTCTCTGACTTGGTGGTTAAAACATCATCTTATTGTTCAAGGGGCCTCCTTTGTTCGTCCTACCTGAACTGTGATCACAACAGATGCAAGTCTCACAGGTTGGGGAGCTGTCTGGGGGTCTCTGATAGCTCAAGGATTTTAGAATCCTCGAGAGGCGAGGTTACCAATCAATAATAGAACTCTGTGCTATGTTCAGAGCTCTTCAGACTTGGCCTCTATTAAAGAGAGAACTGTATATTCGGTTTCAAACAAACAATGTCACAACAGTGGCATATGTCAATTATCAAGGGGGGACTTGCAGTCCCCTAGCAATGAAAGAAGTGTCTCTAATACTTTCTTGGGCTGAATCAAACTCTTGTCTAAATCACTGCGTTTCATATATCAGGTGTAGACAATTTGGAAGCGGATGATCTCAGCCGTCAGATTCTACATGCGGGGAGTGGTCTCTCCATCCGGATGTGATCTATCAGATTGTGCAGATGTGGGGTCTTCCAGACGTACATCTAATGGCCTCTCGTCTAAACAAGAAACTTCCCAGATACCTCTCCAGGTCCAGGGATCCTCAGGCAGAATTGATTAATGCTCTAGCAGTTCTATGGTTTTACCAACCTGCTTACATTTTTTTAACCTCTGGGAGTGATCTCAAAGATCATAATGGAACAATCTTATGTGTTTCTGATAGCACCAGCATGGCCTCACAAGTTCTGGTATGTGGACCTTGTCCAGTTGCCAACCTTGGTCACTTCCTCTAAGACCAGACCTTCTGTCTCAAGGCCCGTTATTCCATCCGGATCTTAAATCTCTAAATTTGAAGGCATGTAAATTGAACGCTTATTCCTTAGTCATAGAGGTTTCTCTGACTCTGTGATTAACACTATGATACAGGCTTGTAAGCCTGTTTCAAGGAAAATATATCACAAGGTTTGGAAAACCTATATTTCATGGTGTTCCACTCATGATTATTCTTGACATTCTTTTAGAATTCCTAGGATTCTATAGTTTCTTCAGGATGGTTTGGATAAAGGGTTGTCTACCAATACTTTGAAAGGACAAATCTCTGCTCTTTCTGTTTTATTTCACAGAAAGATTGCTAATCTTCCTGATGTTCACTGTTTCATACATGCTTTGACTCATATCAAACCTGTTATTAAATCTATCTCTCCTTCTTGGAGTCTAAATTTGGAATTAAAGACTTTGCAGGCTCCTCCTTTTGATCCTATGCATTCTTTGAACATTAAACTACTTTCTTGGAAAGTGTTATTTCTCTTGGCTATCTTTTCTGCTAGAAAAGTTTCTGAATTGTTTGCTCTCTCTTGCAAGTCTCCTTATCTGATTTTCCATCACTATAAAGCTGTTTTGCGGACTTCGTTTAAATTTTTGCCTAAAGTTGTGAATTCTAACAACATTAATAGGGAAATTATTGTTCCTTCCTTGTGTCCTAATTCTAAGAATACTCTTGAAAGGTCTTTACATTCTTTGGATGATGTAAGAGCTTTGAAATATTATCTTGAGGCTACTAAAGATTTAAGAAAGACTTCTAGTCTATTTGCTTTTTTTTCTGGTTCCAGAAAAGGTCAGAAAGCCTCTGCCATTTCTTAAAACTTCTGATTCACAAAGCTTATTTGGAGGCGGGGCAGTCTCCACCTCAGAGAATTACAGCTCGTTCTACAAGACCAGTTGCCACATCTTGGGCTTTCAAGAATGAAGCTTCAGTTTATCAAATTTGCAAAGCAGATACTTGGTCATCTTTGTATTCATTTACAAAATGTTACCATTATTGATGTTTTTGCTTTTTCGGAAGCAGCTTTTGGTAGAAAGGTTCTACAGGCAGCTGTCTCGGTTTGATTCTAGTGCCTATGATTTAAGTTTTTTTGAATTTTTAAGAAAATTTTTTTTTATTTTATTTAATTTCTCAGCAGAAATAGCTGTTATTATTTTATCCCTCCCTCTCTAGTGACTTGTGGACTTCCACATCTTGGGTATTATATCCCATACCTCACTAGATCATGGACTCTTGCCACCTATATGAAAGAAAACATAATTTATGTAAGAACTTACCTGATAAATTCATTTCTTTCATGGTGGCAAGAGTCCATGAGACTCACCCAATTTTTTTTTTTTGTGTTATGATTTTTTTTTATATAAAGCACTTTATTTATCCTATTCCTCTTTTTTATGCTTTTACTCCTTTTACACCTCACCAACTTGGCTATACGTTAAACTGAGGTATGAGTGAGATGAAAGGTGTATTTATAGGCATTTGAGGTTTGGGAAACTTTGCCCTCTCCTAGAAGAAATGTATATCCCATACGTCACTAGCTCATGGACTCTTGTCACCATGAAAGAAAATAATTTATCAGGTAAGTTCTTACATAAATTATTATTTTCTGCTGTTATAACCTTATCTGACTATTGATCTACCCTGCTGTCACTAGTGTTATACCCCCATCTAACTATTGTTATGTCCTGCTGTCACTAGTGTTATACCCTCATCTGACTATTGTTAAACCCTGCTGTCACTAGTGTTATACCCTCATCTGACTATTGTTATACCCTGCTGTCACTAGTGTTATACCCTCATCTGACAATTGTTATAACCTGCTGTCACTAGTGTTATACCCTCATCTGACAATTGTTATGTCCGGCTGTCACTAGTGTTATACCTTCATCTGACTATTGTTATACCCTGCTGTCACTAGTGTTATACCTTCAGCTGACTATTGTTATACTCTAATCTATTGTTATACTTTGCTGTCACTAGTGTTATACCCTCATCTGACAATTGTTATGTCCTGCTGTCACTAGTGTTATACACTCATCTGGCAATTGTTATACCCTGCTGTCACTAGTGTTGTACCTTCAGCTGACTATTGTTATATTCAGTGGTCAGTAGTGTTATACCCTCACCTGACTATTATTATGTCCTGCTGTCACTAGTGTTATACCCTTATCTGACTATTGTTATGTCCTGCTGTCACTAGTGTTATACCCCCATCTGTCTATTGTTATGTCCTGCTGTCACTAGTATTATACCCCCATCTGACTATTGTTATGTCCTGCTGTCACTAGTGTTATACCCTCATCTGATTATTGTTATACCCTACTGTCACTAGTGTTATACCCTCATCTGTCTATTATTATGTCCTGCTGTCACTAGTGTTATACCCTCATCTGACTATTATGTGCTTCTGTCACTAGTGTTATACCCTTATCTGACTATTGTTATGTCCTGCTGTCACTAGTGTTATACCCTCATCTAACTTTTATGTCCTGCTGTCACTAGTGTTATACCCTCATCTGACTATTATGTGCTTCTGTCACTAGTGTTATACCCTCATCTGTTATGTCCTGCTGTCACTAGTGTTATACCCCCATCTAACTATTGTTATGTCCTGCTGTCACTAGTGTTATACCCTCATCTGTTATGTCCTGCTGTCACTAGTGTTATACCCTCATCTGTTATGTCCTGCTGTCACTAGTGTTATACCCTCATCTGTTATGTCCTGCTGTCACTAGTGTTATACCCCCATCTAACTATTGTTATGTCCTGCTGTCACTAGTGTTATACCCTCATCTAACTTTTATGTCCTGCTGTCACAAGTGTTATACCCTCATCTGTTATGTCCTGCTGTCACTAGTGTTATACCCCATCTAACTATTCTTATGTCCTGCTGTCACTAGTGTTATACCCTCATCTGACTATTGTTATACCCTTGTAGCACTCCTAGGTCAGTAGATCAATACATTTTAATCAATAATACTAATTATTCCCTAGGGAATAAATGAAATGGGGAGAAAACTTGATGTGATAGGAATATTAAAATATAACTTTTATTGGGTTTAAATAAAATAGGAAAACAATTAAAACCACTCTTAGGTACCGACTGGGTGAATTATATCTAACCAATGCAAGTGGTCAATATTAATTAAAGCCACCACTTATTACCACTACTGTGATTGATGCCAAATCGAGTAAAAAAATTGCCTTAAGGTTATTATTCCACAATATTATAATGTACTGTTCAGTGCAACTAAATGGTATGTAATAGTATACCTTGTGCACAAATTATATTATGGCAATTGATTCACATTATGGCTTATCAAAGGTATCTCCTGAGTAAAATTGTTTTTGTAACAACACAAGTGACACTGTTTGCAGATATTGACAGAGCTGCTAGAATCGCAGTTGCTTCAGCAGAGACTGGATTATTATGAGCTCATTGAAGAGCTCAATATCTCTGATACACAATATGTTTGTTGGGTGTGTGGATTGAGAAATAATTCCAACTGAATACAAATGAATTCACCCGTTTAGGGATGTTGAGTCTATTTGGTGCGCTTTAATTATACATCGATAGGATGAAGTAGCGTTTATAAAATTCCACTACTTAGTTTCTAGTGGTTATGCAATGACCATTAATGTTATATAAACTTTGAATTAGAGACTGCAAGATAATGCGCCGTAGGTTACCACACCTGTAACATTAATAGCTTCTGGCTGAATACGGTAATTGTATACTGACTGTGTTGTGATACATCATATCTAAGCTGCAGTGCTTTGTGCTCAATAGTGGTCGTGTACTGCAATAATGTAACGAGTACAATTAAATGTACATATATCATAAAAGGTGTTAATCACTTCACACCATATAAATGAACACCGGCTGAGAGATTCATTCAATACCACAACCTGTGAGTCAGATTACAACCGAAGTCATTATTAAAGGGCCATAATACCCAAATGTTTAAACACTTGAAAGTGATGCAGCATAGCTGTAAAAAGCTGACTAGAAAATATCACCTGAACATCTCTATGTAAAAAAGAAAGATATTTTACCTCAAAAGTTCCTCAGTAGCCACCTCCCATTGTAAAGGATTTCTAAGCAGCATTTTAGTGTGTCTGTCCTGGGACATCTTAGGGGCTGAGCATCGTGCACTCTCATATTATTTCACCAATCAGGTAAAGGAAGTTTACTATGAAATCTCATGAGAGTTAAGTCAAATCTCATGAGATCACAGTAAGAGTTCATGACCTCAGCACTGCTGATGCTGATTGGCTGCTGTTCATTTCTTCATTTTTTTTTATTTTTACCTGCAGCTGGCTGCAGCTGAGTATAACTTTTTACACAGAACTTACACTGCTGAGCTGAGGAGATTGTGAGGTAAAATATCTTCCTTTTATACATAGTGATGCTCAGGTGATATTTTCCTGTCAGCTTTTTACAGTTATACTGCATCAGTTTCAAGTGATTTAGCATATGAGTATTATGTCCCTTTAAGTAGTTGGACTTGGTTTGAATTACAGCCTCTCAGCTAATTAGATAGGGCACATTCATTCCTTGTTACCGGAAAAATCCATATAACATATGCTATTACACACATCACTCCGTTTTATTGCTTGTACAATTGTAGTGTATTATTCAATTCTGTGTGTTATCCGGTGTATGTCAGACATAGCGTTACAAAGATTTGCTATATAACATAACCCGTGAGTTACAATACCGCCAATGTCTGGGTTCAATTATTGTACTTTAGTTAAATATTGCATACACGTAGTGAATCATTCATGCCCAACCTACCGAGCACACACTATGTGGATTGTATATATACACGTCTCCTTGTATGGAAGACGTTTGTAACCACAGTCTTGCAGCTGGGAATTTGTGCTGCACTGGGTTAAAGAAAAAGTTGCTCACTTGGTATTGGCAGACAAAACCACATACAGATTTGTAGTTAGTACATAGTGTGCATACAGCTCATTCATTGATCATAAGTCAGTATGTAAGGCTCCGTAAAGCCGTATATAAGTTTAGCCAGAATTTATAATTAAATTGTTAACACAGTTACAATTATTACTAACTGAGTCCCACACACTGTAATTTTTGAAGCCGGTATACTTAGTAGGAGATATCCGCTATATAGATAGTTGGTATTAGCAAAGTGGTTAGGCACATATTTAATCAAATAGTAAATTGCATAGTTAGATGACTACAGTAAATATCGGTAGCCTAAGGCTATCTAAAAACACAGGAGCTCCTAGGACTCCTCACCATTGCCCTATCGTCCCTAACATGTTTCGCCACTTAACATGGTGTTTTTAGATAGCCTTAGGCTACCGATATTTACTGTAGTCATCTAACTATGCAATTTACTATTTGATTAAATATGTGCCTAACCACTTTGCTTTTTCTCTAGTTTTGCAATCCAGTTATTATACACAGCACCCGCACTTTGCCAAATAAGCGGCGTATTAATAGGTAAACAGGTCTTTTTGATTTAGTGCCATTGGTTTCCTTTTAACTTCTATTGTTATACCCTGCTTTCACTAGTATTATACCCTTATCTGACTATTGTTATACCCTGCTGTCACTAGTATTATACCCTTATCTGACTATTGTTATACCCTGCTTTCACTAGTATTATACCCTTATCTGACTATTGATACACCCTGCTCTCACTAGTGTTATGCCCTCACCTGACTATTGTTATACCCTGCTGTCACTAGTATTATACCCTCATCTGACTATTATGTGCTGCTGTCACTAGTGCTATACCCTTATCTGGCTATTGTTATGTCCTGCTGTCACTAGTATTTTACCCCCATCTGACTATTGTTATGTCCTGCTGTCACTAGTATTTTACCCCCATCTGACTATTGTTATGTGCTGCTGTCACTAGTGTTATACCCTCATCTGATTATTGTTATACCCTACTGTCACTAGTGTTATACCCTCATCTGTCTATTATTATGTCCTGCTGTCACTAGTGTTATACCCTCATCTGACTATTATGTGCTTCTGTCACTAGTGTTATACCCTTATCTGTTATGTCCTGCTTTCACTAGTGTTATACCCCATCTAACTATTGTTATGTCCTGCTGTCACTAGTGTTATACCCCCATCTGTCTATTGTTATGTCCTGCTGTCACTAGTATTATACCCCCATCTGACTATTGTTATGTCCTGCTGTCACTAGTGTTATACCCTCATCTGATTATTGTTATACCCTACTGTCACTAGTATTATACCCTCATCTGTCTATTATTATGTCCTGCTGTCACTAGTGTTATACCCTCATCTGACTATTGTTATGTCCTGCTGTCACTAGTGTTATACCCTCATCTAACTTTTATGTCCTGCTGTCACTAGTGTTATACCCTCATCTGACTATTATGTGCTTCTGTCACTAGTGTTATACCCTCATCTGTTATGTCCTGCTGTCACTAGTGTTATACCCCATCTAACTATTGTTATGTCCTGCTGTCACTAGTGTTATACCCTCATCTGTTATGTCCTGCTGTCACTAGTGTTATACCCTCATCTGTTATGTCCTGCTGTCACTAGTGTTATACCCCCATCTAACTATTGTTATGTCCTGCTGTCACTAGTGTTATACCCTCATCTAACTTTTATGTCCTGCTGTCACAAGTGTTATACCCTCATCTGTTATGTCCTGCTTTCACTAGTGTTATACCCCATCTAACTATTCTTATGTCCTGCTGTCACTAGTGTTATACCCTCATCTGACTATTGTTATACCCTGCTTTCACTAGTATTATACCCTTATCTGACTATTGATACACCCTGCTGTCACTAGTGTTATGCCCTCATCTGACTATTGTTATACCCTGCTGTCACTAGTATTATACCCTCATCTGACTATTATGTGCTGCTGTCACTAGTGTTATAACCGTATCTGACTATTATGTGCTGCTGTCACTAGTGCTATACCCTTATCTGGCTATGATTATGTCCTGCTGTCACTAGTGCATTACCCTCATCTGACTATTGTTATACCCTACTGTCACTAGTGCATTACCCTTATCTGACTATTGTTATACCGTGCTGTCACTAGTGCATTACCCTTATCTGACTATTGTTATTCCCTACTGTCACTAGTGTTATACCCTTATCTGACTATCGTTATACCCTACTGTCACTAGTGCATTACCCTTATCTGACTATTGTTATATCGTGCTGTCACTAGTGTTATACCCTTATCTGACTATTGTTATACCGTGCTGTCACTAGTGCATTACCCTCATCTGACTATTGTTATACCGTGCTGTCACTTGTATTATACCCTTATCTGACTATTGTTTTACCCTGCTGTCAGAAGTGTTATACCCTCATCTGTTATGTCCTGCTGTCCCTAGTGTTATACCCTCATCTAACTATTGTTATGTCCTGCTGTCACTAGTGTTATACCCTCATATGACTATTGTTATACCCTGCTTTCACTAGTATTATACCCTCATCTGACTATTATGTGCTGCTGTCACTAGTGTTATAAACTTATCTGACTATTGTTATGTCCTGCTGTCACTAGTGCATTACCCTCATCTGACTATTGTTATACCCTACTGTCACTAGTGCATTACCCTTATCTGACTATTGTTATACCGTGCTGTCACTAGTGTTATACCCTCATCTGACTATTGTTATACTGTGCTGTCACTATTGTTATACCCTTATCTGACTATTGCTATACCGTGCTGTCACTAGTGTTATACCCTTATCTGACTATTGTTATACCGTGCTGTCACTAGTGCATTACCCTCATCTGACTATTGTTATACCGTGCTGTCACTAGTGTTATACCCTTATCTGAGTATTGTTATACTGTGCTGTCACTAGTTTTATACCCTTATCTGACTATTGTTATACCGTGCTGTCCCTAGTGTTATACCCTCATCTGACTATTGTTATGTGCTGCTGTCACTAGTATTATACCCTCATCTGACTATTGTTATGTGCTGCTGTCACTAGTGCTATACCCTTATCTGGCTATGGTTATGTCCTACTGTCACTTGTGTTATACTCTCATCTGACTATATTGTTATGTGCTGCTGTCACTAGTGTTATACCCTCATCTGTCTATTGTTATGTCCTGCTGTCACTAGTATTATACCCTCATCTGTCTATTGTTATGTCCTGCTATCACTAGTATTATACCCTCATCTGTCTATTGTTATGTCCTGCTGTCACTAGTGCTATACCCTCAACTGACTATTGTTATGTCCTGCTGTCACTAGTGCTATACCCTCATCTGACTATTGTTATACTCTGCTGTCACTAGTGCATTACCCTCATCGGACTATTGTTATACCCTGCTGTCACTAGTGTTATACCCTCATCTGACTATTGTTATACCCTGCTGTCACTAGTGCTATACCCTCATCTGACTATTATTATGTCCTGCTGTCACTAGTATTATACCCTCATCTGACTATTGTTATGTCCTGCTGTCACTAGTGTTATACCCTCATTATTATTATTATCGGTTATTTGTAGAGCGCCAACAGATTCCGCAGTGCTGTAAACAGAGGGTAGTACAACAAAACAATTAAAGGGATCAGATGGGTAGAGGGCCCTGCCAAGAGTTGCACTATTGTAATTAGCTCTTAAGAAGGTGATCTACAAACAGCTGGACTTAAAGGGATTCAGGGGATAGCAATGGAGGAGTGGAACTGGTATAAAGTAAGGTTAGCGTAGGTTGTATGCATCCCTGAACAGTACAGTCTTTAGGGAGCGCTTCAAGCTGTTAAAACTAGGGGAGAGTCTTGTGGGGTGAGGCAGAGAGTTCCACAAGATGGGAGCCAGTCTGGAGAAGTCCTGTAAACGGGAGTGCGATGAGGTAACCAGAGAGGAGGAGAGTAGGAGGTCATGAGCAGAGCGAAGGGGACGGGAGGGAGAGTATCTGGAGACAAGGACTGAGATATAGGGGGGAGCAGTGCAGTTGAGGGCTTTGTATGTCAGAGTGAGAATTTTGTGTTTGATCCTAGAGGCAAGAGGAAGCCAGTGAAGGGATTGGCAGAGAGGAGCAGCAGATGAAGAGCGAAGTGTAAGGAAGATGAGTCTGGCAGAGGCATTCCTTATGGATTGTAAGGGAGCTAGGCGGCAGGTGGGGAGACCAGAGAGGACAGAGTTGCAGTAATCAAGACGGGAAAGAATGAGAGAGTGGATTAAAATCTTAGTTGTGTCTTGTGTAAGGAAGTGTCTAATTTTGGAGATGTTTTTAAGGTGGAAGCGGCAGGCTTTAGCCAAGGACTGAATGTGAGGAGTGAAGGAAAGATCTGAGTCAAATGTGACCCCAAGACATCGGGCATGTGGAGTAGGGGTAATGATGGAGTTGTCGACAGTTATAGAGATATTGGGGGTGGAGATTTTGGAAGAAGGGGGGAAAATGAGGAGCTCAGTTTTGGAGAGATTAAGCTTGAGGTAGTGAGAGGACATCAAGGAAGTGATGTGAGAAATATGACGTATAGATTGAGAAAAGAAGGGGACCGAGGACAGAGCCTTGCGGTACTCCGACAGAAAGTGGTGACGGGGCAGAGGAAGCCCCAGAGAAGGCTACACTGAAGGTACGGTTTGATAGGTAGGAAGAGAGCCACGAAAGGGCTGTGTCACAGATGCCGAAGGATTGGAGGGTTTGGAGCAAAGAGGGTGGTCGACAGTGTCAAAGGCTGCAGACAGATCAAGGAGGATAAGCAGAGAGAAGTGGCCTTTTGATTTTGCTGTAAGTAGGTCGTTGGTGACCTTAACAATAGCTGTCTCTGTGGAGTGATAGGAACGAAATCCAGATTGCAGCGGGTCAAGAAGGGAGTTTAACGTAAGGAAATGGGATAGGCGTGCTTATACTAGTTTTTCAAGAAGCTTTGAAGCAAGAGGGAGGAGGGAAATAGGGTGGTAGTTTGATGGAGAGGTAGGATCAAGGGAAGGTTTTTTGAGGATAGGTGTGACCAGTGCATGTTTCATCGATGAGGGAAATGTACCAGTGCTGAGGGAGAGGTTGAAAGTGTGTGTTAGTATAGGGGTAAGGGTAGCAGAGAGGGAGGGGAGTAGCTGTGAGGGGATAGGGTCAAGGGGACAGGTAGTGAGGTGAGAGCGCAGTATAAGTGCCGAAACGTCTTCCTCAGTAACAGGGGAGAATGAACTAAGTTTCAGGTTATGAGGGTTGTGTTTGAGTGAGAGCATTTGAGGGGGGGAGAGAATGGAATTATGTTGAGAGCTGATTTCATGTCTGATGGAGTCAATGTTGTTAATGAAGTGACTGGCAAAGTCTTGAGCTGACAGAGAATTTGTATTAGGAAGTGGGGGAGGGCGGAGGAGAGTATTGAAAGTGGAGAACAGACGTTTAGGGTTTGAAGCAAGATTAGAGATAAGAGTGGAGAAGTAGTGTTGCTTGTGGAGATTAAGAGCAGAATAGTAGGAGTTCAAGATAAATCTGACTATATTGTTATGTGCTGCTGTCACTAGTGTTATACCCTGCTGTCTCTATTGCTATATGATAATGTCACTAGTGTCATACCCTCATCTTACTAGTGTTATACCCTACTTTCACTAGTGCTATATCCTACTGTCACAATTGCTATATACTACTGTCACTAGTGTTATATCCTTCTTTCATCTGTATGGTATGTGAGTGCCAAGGAACACTGTTCTGCCTGTTAGTAACACAGTTCTGTGTGATAACATAGTTCTGTCTTTTCCCCACAGGTGGCGCCAATAATTACTCTCATGAAAAGGTAACCAGCTTGTATGATAAATTTTCCTAGCAAATGTGTCTCTATGGCCCCAATTGCAATGTATTAGTGTTTGCTGTGCAAAAATGTTTTTATTTAAATTTGGATGTTTTTATTTTGTTATAATTATTACAACTATACAAATTACATCTATATAATATATCTAGAAAATGAAGAATATCCTACATTTTTAACTACTGAATAATAAGGATTTTATAAAAGTTACGGGGCAAATATTGCTTTTTCATTCTTTACTCTCCTCCTATAGTGAAATGGTTAACAAGTAGAACAACCAGAATGAAACTAGGCATTTAATATTTGGAGTCGCTATAATTCCAGTTAGTGATGGTATAATCTAGATTTTCTTTCATCTAATCCATTGACTAATGGTAGGTGAGGAGACCGAAGGTGGGAAGAAGCATAAGAGATCAGTAATCATTTACAAGTAGATTTCCTTAAAGCTAAGGTTCTACCTACACAAAGTTTGTCCAAAGGAATAATGGCAGAAAAAGAAGAAAGGTTTAGTTCTGCGAGAGATATAAACCATTACACCTTGAAAAATATGTATCTGGCCTTTTTAAAAAAAATAAAGAGATAACTAAATGTACAACCCAAAAATAATTATATCTAGGTAAAGGATGTCTTTTCAATAAAATTGTTTTAATTAATCTGCCAATTGCAATGTTTTGACCTATGGGAATATTATGAACTCTCAGAGCATCAAGCGAACAGAGGCGGAATAGCCAATTGCGGGACACTGTGGTTACCTAGATGTATCTGATTGGTCACTTCTCATTCTGAACTATCATTGGTTACTATGCTTTACTCTCTTCTGTGTGTTTTACTCTTTTAATTTGAAATGCTGTCTGAACAGTAAAGGAAAATTTATAGCAAAATACTTGTCCTACTAATAAAATCTGGCCCTTTTTCTTGTGTCTTCCTGGCTTAACCAATGGTCTTATAAGGTGATGTAATATACTCCTAACAAGAAAACAATTCTTATTCCTTTATTAGACAGAACTGAAGTATTAACTGGAAAGTCAATACACCAGCAGGCAGGGGTGGATCCAGAGCCCAACATTAGGAGGAGCAATGTGGCAGATTATCGTGTTGCAACGTGGCCCGTCCCCAATCATGTTCCACCTAACCATGTCCACACACATACATGTAAACACACATTCTCACACATAATACAAAGCATACACCTATACACACACTACACAGAATACACATACATTACACAACATGCACATATACATACAGACATTCACACACACACTACACAGAATACACATACACTACACAGCATGCACATATACATACAGACATTCACACACACTACACAGAATACACATACATTACACAACATGCACAGATGCATACGCACATTCTCACACACACTACACAGAATACACATACATTACACAACATGCACAGATGCATACGCACATTCTGACACACACTACACAGAATACACATACACTACACAGCATGCACATATACACATTCACACACACACTACACAGAATACACACACACTACACAGCATGCACATATACATATACACATTCACACACACACACTACACAGAATACACATACACTACACAGCATGCACATATACATATACACATTCACACACACACACTACACAGAATACACATACACTACACAGCATGCACATATACACATTCACACACACACACACTACACAGAATACACATACACTACACAGCATGCACATACACACATTCACACACACACACACTACACAGAATACACACACTACACAGCATGCACATATACATACAGACATTCACACACACTACACAGAATACACATACATTACACAGCATACACATATACATACACACATTGTCACACACACTACACAGAATACACATACACTACACAGCATGCACATATACATACACACATTCACACACACACTACACAGAATACACATACACTACACAGCATGCACATACACTGTGTGCAGAATTATTAGGCAAATGAGTATTTTGACCACATCATCCTCTTTATGCATGTTGTCTTACTCCAAGCTGTATAGGCTCGAAAGCCTACTACCAATTAAGCATATTAGGTGATGTGCATCTCTGTAATGAGAAGGGGTGTGGTCTAATGACATCAACACCCTATATCAGGTGTGCATAATTATTAGGCAACTTCCTTTCCTTTGGCAAAATGGGTCAAAAGAAGGACTTGACAGGCTCAGAAAAGTAAAAAAAAGTGAGATATCTTGCAGAGGGATGCAGCACTCTTAAAATTGCAAAGCTTCTGAAGCGTGATCATCGAACAATCAAGCGTTTCATTCAAAATAGTCAACAGGGTCGCAAGAAGCGTGTGGAAAAACCAAGGCGCAAAATAACTGCCCATGAACTGAGAAAAGTCAAGCGTGCAGCTGCCAAGATGCCACTTGCCACCAGTTTGGCCATATTTCAGAGCTGCAACATCACTGGAGTGCCCAAAAGCACAAGGTGTGCAATACTCAGAGACATGGCCAAGGTAAGAAAGGCTGAAAGACGACCACCACTGAACAAGACACACAAGCTGAAACGTCAAGACTGGGCCAAGAAATATCTCAAGACTGATTTTTCTAAGGTTTTATGGACTGATGAAATGAGAGTGAGTCTTGATGGGCCAGATGGATGGGCCCATGGCTGGATTGGTAAAGGGCAGAGAGCTCCAGTCCGACTCAGACGCCAGCAAGGTGGAGGTGGAGTACTGGTTTGGGCTGGTATCATCAAAGATGAGCTTGTGGGGCCTTTTCGGGTTGAGGATGGAGTCAAGCTCAACTCCCAGTCCTACTGCCAGTTTCTGGAAGACACCTTCTTCAAGCAGTGGTACAGGAAGAAGTCTGCATCCTTCAAGAAAAACATGATTTTCATGCAGGACAATGCTCCATCACACGCGTCCAAGTACTCCACAGCGTGGCTGGCAAGAAAGGGTATAAAAGAAGAAAATCTAATGACATGGCCTCCTTGTTCACCTGATCTGAACCCCATTGAGAACCTGTGGTCCATCATCAAATGTGAGATTTACAAGGAGGGAAAACAGTACACCTCTCTGAACAGTGTCTGGGAGGCTGTGGTTGCTGCTGCACACAATGTTGATGGTGAACAGATCAAAACACTGACAGAATCCATGGATGGCAGGCTTTTGAGTGTCCTTGCAAAGAAAGGTGGCTATATTGGTCACTGATTTGTTTTTGTTTTGTTTTTGAATGTCAGAAATGTATATTTGTGAATGTTGAGATGTTATATTGGTTTCACTGGTAAATATAAATAATTGAAATGGGTATATATTTGTTTTTTGTTAAGTTGCCTAATAATTATGCACAGTAATAGTCACCTGCACACACAGATATCTCCCTAAAATAGCTATAACTAAAAACAAACTAAAAACTACTTCCAAAACTATTCAGCTTTGATATTAATGTGTTTTTTTGGTTCATTGAGAACATGGTGGTTGTTCAATAATAAAATTAATCCTCAAAAATACAACTTGCCTAATAATTCTGCACTCCCTGTATACATATACACATTCACACACACACACACTGCACAGAATACACATACACTACACAGCATGCACATATACATACACACATTCACACACACACACACTACACAGAATACACACACTACACAGCATGCACATATACATACACACATTCACACACACTACACAGCATGCACATATACATACACACATTGTCACACACACTACACAGAATACACATACACTACACAGCATGCACATATACATACACACATTCACACACACACACACACTACACAGAATACACACACACTACACAGCATGCACATATACATACAGACATTCACACACACACTACACAGCATGCACATATACATACACAAATTCACACACACTACACAGCATGCACATATACATACACACACACATTCTCACACAGAATACACATACATTACACAGCATGCACATATACATACACACATTGTCATGCATTACACAGCATGCACATATACATACACACATTCACACACACACTACACAGAATACACATACATTACACAGCATGCACATATACATACACACATTCACACACACACACACACTACACAGAATACACATACATTACACAACATGCACAGATGCATACACACATTCTCACACACACTACACAGAATACACATACATTACCCAGCATGCACATATACATACACACATTCACACACACACACTACACAGAATACACATATATTACACAGCATGCACATATACACACACATTCACACACACACTACACAGAATACACATACATTACACAGCATGCACATATACACACATTCACACACACACACACACTACACAGAATACACATATATTACACAGCATGCACATATATATACACACATTCACACACACATTCTCACACACACTACACAGAATACACATACATTACACAGCATGCACATATACACACACACATTCTCACACACACTACACAGAATACACATACATTACACAGCATGCACATATATATATACAAACATTCACACACACACTACACAGAATACACATACATTACACAGCATGCAAATATACATACACACATTCACACACACACTACACATAATACACATACACTACACAGCATGCTCATATATATATATATATACATACATATTCACACACACACTACACAGAATACACATACATTACACAGCATACACATCTACATACACACATTCACACACACACTACACAGAATACACATACATTACACAGCAAGCACATATACATACACACATTCACACACACACTACACAGAATACACATACATTACACAGCATACACATATATATATACATACATTCATACACACACTACACAGAATACACATACACTACACAGCATGCTCATATATATATATATACATACATATTCACACACACACTACACAGAATACACATACATTACACAGCATGCAAATATACATACACACATTCTCACACACACTACACAGAATAAACACACATTACACAACATGCACATATACATACACACATTCACATACACATTACACAGAATACACATACATTGCACAGCATGCACAGATGCATACACACATTCTCTCACACACACACACTACACAGAATACACATATAGAATCAATAGAATGCAAGTTCAATATGATTGGTTGATTGGATCAGCCAATCGGATTGAACTTCAATCAGCCAATCAGATTTTTTCTACCTTAATTACGATTGGCTGATAGAATCCTATCAGCCAATCGGAATTGAAGGGACACCATCTTGGATGACGTCCCTAAAAGGAACCTTCATTCATCGGGAAGTCGTCGGTTGAAGAGGATGGCTCTGCGTCGGCTCCGTTGAAGATGGCTCCGCTCTGCTCCGGATGGATGAAGATTGAAGACGCCGCCTGGATGAACACTTCTACCGGATGGAGGACCTCTTCTTTGCCGCTTGGATGAAGACTTCTACCGGATCAAGGACCTCCTCTGCGCACCTTGGATGAAGAATTCGGCTCGGCTGGGTGAAGACGACTCAAGGTAGGATGATATTCAGGGGGTTAGCGATAGGTATTTTTAAGGGGGGTTTGGGTGGGTTAGAGTAGGGGTATGTGGGTGGTGGTTTGTAATGTTGGGGGGGTATTGCATTTTTATTTTCAGGTAAAAGAGCTGATTACTTTGGGGCAATGCCCCGCAAAAATCCCTTTTAAGGGCTGGTAATTGAGCTGATTACTTTGGTAGTTTAGAATAGGGTAGGGAATTTTTTTATTTTGGGGGGATTTTTTTATTTTATTAGGGGGCTTAGATTAGGTGTAATTAGTTTAAACTTCTTGTAATTCTTTTTTATTTTTTGTAATTTAGTGTTTGTTTTTTTTGTATTATGGAATAGTTTATTTTATTGTATTTTAGTTTAGCTAATTGTAGGTAATTTATTTAATTAATTTATCGATAGTGTAGTGTTAGGTGTATTTGTAACTTAGGTTAGGATTTATTTTACAGGTAATTTTGTAATTATTTTAACTAGGTAGCTATTAAATAGTTATTAACTATTTAATAGCTATTGTACCTAGCCTGGAGTCGTGGTAGGGAAGTGAGCGTTAGACCATTTCCTGCCTGACTCTAAATACCAGCGGGCGGTAAAATGCAGCGTTACCCACCACCCAACCTATCAGGTTCCTTGGTTATTTGAATCACAACTGCAGAGTCTAAATAAATTATATTTGTTTCACAACTGAAGTACAGGCTATTATATCAGCATAGACTGTTTTATTCAGAGTGATTTTTATAAGTAATGGCAGTAAGTCTTTATATGGTTATATTATATCGTTATACCATATAAATATTTAGAGGCTGAAAATAAGTATTATTATTAATAACAACTTTTGACAATAATTGTGCTCAAACCCAAATGTGAGAGATAGTGTTCATTGTAATAATCACTGAGGCATGAGAGATGTGAGACACACAGACTGCAGCTGCTGACAGGGGCGTGACCTGCTGCGAGACACAGCACACAGAGTAAGGCTTGCAGCGTGGAAATCTGAACACAGACTAGTGATTGTAAATAGAGCTGTGAGACACGCTGAGTTGTAAGGAGCTGTATGGCACGCTGAGATGTATGAAGCTGTGTGACGTCACATAAAGTCCGTTACTGTCCGGTATGAGAATGTATTCAAAGGAAGTTCATAGAATTAAATAAAACATTCGTTGCAATCAAAGAAATTTCTGAGAGACAAAGTCAGTTTACAAAAGTTCAAAAAGGAAACATGAAATTTGTAATTAGCCGTTACCTAAGGCATCCAAGGTAAATTAGATTTGATACTAATACCGTAGTAGTAGTTGGTAGATTCCTCCTGTTGGAAATTAGATAGCAATTCCTGTAGAGATGAGGAGTTGAATAACTTAATACTTCTTGGAATAACAATCTTCAGGATGAATGAGACTAGTTGTTATTAGTCCCTTTGTGACCAAACTGCAGCTGGTATTTGTAAATCCAAATGTTAAAGTAGTAGAAGTAAAACTTCTTTTGATAAGTATATAGCTTATAAGAAAGAGAGCACTGGTTTCAGCAAACAATACTCAACAACTAAGCACTTGTTTGGGGCGGGGTGATGCCTTAAGTACAGGTGAGGAAGGTGAGTTGAGGCAAAAAGTAAAAGCAGGACTGGAATCCTTACAGATCCCCCCCCTCAAGCAAGCCGACCACGGGTTGGAATTTAGGTCTGTTTGGATATCTTCTATGAAAACGAGCAATAAGCTTTGGAGCATTAATGTGTGCATGAGGTTCCCAAGTATCATCCTCTGGGGCGAACCCTTTCCATCGGACCAGATACTGTAATTCCCCATTATAAAATCTTGAGTCCAAAAGATCATAAACTTCATAGACATCAGTGCCCAATTGAATAGGAGAAGGGGGTAGAAGAGGTACATCAGGTTTATCTCCCAAGTAGGGTTTCAATAATGATACATGGAAAGTTGGGTGGATGGGTAAAGAATCAGGTAGGTCAAGCCTGACGGCATTTTCATTGATGATGTGTAGAATTTTGAATGGGCCAAGGAACAACCCAGCCAATTTTTTACTTGGTAAGTGCATTTTAATGTTTTTGGAAGATAACCAAACATAGTCCCCTATAGAATATTTCGGAGAAGCTCTACGACGTAAATCATAAAATTTCTTCTGAGACGCCTGAGCTTGTTTGATGTTATCTCGTAAATGTAGGAAATTTTCAGCTATGTTTTGTGTTAGCACATCAACAGATGGTGAGTCATGAGTAGAAGTCGTTTGGATAGTGAATCTTGGATTAAAACCATAGTTGGCGAAAAAGGGAGAGTAATTTGTAGTGCTGTTAATGGTATTGTTATAGGCAAATTCAGCCATGGAGAGAAAGGAAGTCCATTTATTTTGATGATATGAGCAATAGCATCGTAGATATTGCTCAAGCCACTGATTGAGTCTCTCAGTTTGGCCATTAGTCTGAGGGTGGAAGGCTGTACTTAACCTTTGATCGATTTGGAGTGCTTTAGTGAGTGCTTTCCAGAAGCGTGAGGTGAATTGGGTTCCTCTATCAGTAGTTAAAATGGATGGTAACCCGTGGTATCGTACAATGTGGTTTAGAAATAAATATGCTGTTTCAATGGAAGTGGGTAACTTATGAAAAGGAATAAAATGTGCCATTTTAGTAAAATGATCGGTAACAACTAAAATGGTGGTTTGTCCAGAACTAGGTGGTAGATCAACTATAAAATCCATTCCCAAATGAGACCAAGGAGATTCCGGTACTTCCAAAGAAATTAAATAGCCATAGGGAGGTCTCCTTTCTGGTTTTGATACTGTACAGGTTGTACAATGTTGTATATATTCCTTTATACTGGTTTTCATCGATGGCCACCAGTAACTTCTGGAGATGAGCTCATGTGTACGTTTGATTCCTGGATGACCAATTAGTGGAGGGTCATGATGATCTTTGATTATTTTCTGTCTGAAACGTTCTGGAATATAAAGTTTAGAACCATGGAAGTAAAAACCATCCTGGAGGGTTAGGCTATCTAGTAGGGTTTGGTCTTCTGAAGAAAGATCAGATTGGTATTCCTTATCCTGTTGAGATAGGATAGCAAGGAATCGAGTAGGGGGAAGAATACTAGTAGGAGAGTCTTCTTGTATAGGTCTTGGATCTCGTCGAGAGAGTGCATCTGCCTTCCCATTTTTTGAACCCGGCCTGTACATGATTTGGAAATTGAAACGACTAAAGTAGAGACTCCATCTCACTTGACGTCCAGATAAAGTTTTATTATTTTGTAGATATTCCAAATTCCGGTGATCCGTATAAATCACTATAGGTAGGGAGGTACCTTCAAGGAGATGTCTCCAGAATTCGAAGGCTCTTTTAATGGCTAGAAGTTCCTTGTCCCCAATGGAATAATTGATCTCTGCTGGAGTCATAATTTTTGAATAGAACCCAACTGGGTGTAGTGGTTCTGTAGGAGACTGTCTTTGGGAGAGGACAGCGCCAAGAGCATAATCTGAAGAATCCACCTCTAGGGTATATTGAAGGTTTGGATCAGGATATTTCAGAATGGGGGCAGATGAAAAGGAATTCTTTAGGAAGCTGAACGCATCATCCTGTTCTTTAGTCCACTGGAAAGAGCAATTAGCACTAGTTAATTTAGTCAGAGGTTTTGCAATTTTAGAAAAATTGCGAATGAACTTTCTGTAATAGTTACTGAAACCAAGAAACTTTTGTAGTTCTTTCCGTGTTGAAGGTGTGGGCCATGATTTTACTGCTTCCACTTTGTTATCTTGCATTTGAATCCCATTTGGGCTGATGGAATAACCCAGGAACTCTATTTTGTTGGTGTGGAAAATACATTTTTCCAATTTGGCGTATAGCCGATGGACTTGGAGTCTTGCTAAAACCCAACTAACATGTTTGATATGTTCTTCTAGATTTGTGGAATAGATTAAAATGTCATCTAGGTAGACAACAACACATGTGTCAAGGAGATCATGGAAAATGTCATTAATAAAGAACTGGAAAGTTGCGGGTGCGTTAGTTAAGCCGAAAGGCATAACTAGATATTCAAACAACCCATACCTAGTTCTAAAAGCGGTAAGCCACTCATCCCCCTCACGGATACGCACTAAATTGTACGCCCCTCTCAAATCTAATTTAGTAAAAATCTGAGCATGCCTGAGTCTTTCTATGAGTTCAGGAATGAGGGGGAGAGGGTATCGGTTTTTTATGGTTATTTTGTTCAATTGTCTGAAGTCAATGATAGGCCGAAGAGATTGGTCTTTGTTCCGCACAAAGAACATTCCTGCACCAGCAGGAGAAACCGAAGGACGGATAAACCCTTTCTTTAGATTTTCATCTAGGTAAGTTTTTAGATGATCCAGTTCTGGTTGACAAAGTGGGTATAAATGTCCAATAGGTGGCGTGGTTCCAGGTTTCAGTTCAATAGGGCAGTCGTAGATTCTGTGTGGGGGAAGGGTATCTGCTTCCTTCTTACTGAAGACTTCAGAGAACTGCTTGTACATTTCTGGTATCAGAGTTTCTGATGTGGAGGATAAACTGTGAAAAAAGGTTCTATGGCAAGTCTGTTGACAGAAATCAGAATTTAATTGAACATTTAAGGATTTCCAATTAATATCAGGTTCGTGTAGCTGTAACCAAGCTAGCCCAAGTACTATTGGGAATAATGGAGAAGTGATTACATCAAAAGTGAGATGTTCATGATGTGTTTTTAATGTAGTGACAGAGAGCGGGATGGTGTGATGTGTAATTGGCCCTGATGATATCTCAGAGCCATCAACCACACGAAGGAAAATAGGAGACAACTTTTTTATCAATGGTATTTTATTTTTAGAAACCAGAGAACTGTCAATGTAGTTTCCTTGTGCTCCTGTATCCAAGATGGCTGGAATGGTCAGTTGCTTATTTGCCCACTGTAGAGAAAGAAGTAAAGAACAATGAAGAGGGTTGTTATGCTTTGACTGGAGAGAAAGATTGGTATGGTACTTACTCTTCTTGTTCTGTGGCAAAGATGGGCAATCCTTTAAAGTATGAGAAGAGGATGCGCAATACATGCAGAGGCCTCTAGTCTTCCTTCTGATACGTTCTTCAGGAGTTAGAGGTCCTCTGAAAAAACTTATATCCATTGCTTCTGCACCAGTTGAACCAGTATGAGGACTGTTAGAAGTGGGATGGTTTGGAACCTTATCCTTCTTATAAACAATTTCAGGGTATTGACGTTCAAATCTTCTTTCACGTAATCTCCTATCAATTTGCCTGCTGAGCTTCATAAGGCCTTCCAATGTTTCAGGTAACTCAGTTCGGGCTAATTCATCTTTTACTGCGTCAGAGAGTCCAAGCCTGAACTGGTTTTTTAAAGCAATGGCGTTCCACTGAGAGTCAATAGAATATTGCTTGAATTCTGTTATGTAACAATCAACAGGTTTGGTACCTTGTTTTAAGTTCCTCATCTTTTTCTCAGCAGTATACTGTAGGTTAGAATCATAGTATAATTCATCCATGATATCCAGAAAAGATGAAAAAGATGAAAGAACAGCATTATTTGTCTCAAAGAGAGTGTCTGCCCAAATGCGAGGTTCACCTCTTAAATAGCTTATCATTGTAAGGACTTTAACCCTATCATTTGGGTATGTTTTAGGTTTAAGGGTGAAATTAAGCAGACAAGCATTTTTGAATTGACGGTATAAATTCCTATCTCCATTGAAAAAATCTGGAGGTGCAATAAATGGTTCTGACAGATTGTCAGGAAGGCTCTGTTTAATAGAGACAGTGTCTTTTATTACTTTTCTTAAAGTTTCATTTTCTAATTGTAACTCTGTAAAGGCTTGACTAAGTTGGTCAACTCTTTGTGTTAAATTATAAACAATTTGAGGAAGCTCTGCTGGATCCATATTTTAGGGCTTAGTTGTTATATCAGGTTCCTTGGTTATTTGAATCACAACTGCAGAGTCTAAATAAATTATATTTGTTTCACAACTGAAGTACAGGCTATTATATCAGCATAGACTGTTTTATTCAGAGTGATTTTTATAAGTAATGGCAGTAAGTCTTTATATGGTTATATTATATCGTTATACCATATAAATATTTAGAGGCTGAAAATAAGTATTATTATTAATAACAACTTTTGACAATAATTGTGCTCAAACCCAAATGTGAGAGATAGTGTTCATTGTAATAATCACTGAGGCATGAGAGATGTGAGACACACAGACTGCAGCTGCTGACAGGGGCGTGACCTGCTGCGAGACACAGCACACAGAGTAAGGCTTGCAGTGTGGAAATCTGAACACAGACTAGTGATTGTAAATAGAGCTGTGAGACACGCTGAGTTGTAAGGAGCTGTATGGCACGCTGAGATGTATGAAGCTGTGTGACGTCACATAAAGTCCGTTACTGTCCGGTATGAGAATGTATTCAAAGGAAGTTCATAGAATTAAATAAAACATTCGTTGCAATCAAAGAAATTTCTGAGAGACAAAGTCAGTTTACAAAAGTTCAAAAAGGAAACATGAAATTTGTAATTAGCCGTTACCTAAGGCATCCAAGGTAAATTAGATTTGATACTAATACCGTAGTAGTAGTTGGTAGATTCCTCCTGTTGGAAATTAGATAGCAATTCCTGTAGAGATGAGGAGTTGAATAACTTAATACTTCTTGGAATAACAATCTTCAGGATGAATGAGACTAGTTGTTATTAGTCCCTTTGTGACCAAACTGCAGCTGGTATTTGTAAATCCAAATGTTAAAGTAGTAGAAGTAAAACTTCTTTTGATAAGTATATAGCTTATAAGAAAGAGAGCACTGGTTTCAGCAAACAATACTCAACAACTAAGCACTTGTTTGGGGCGGGGTGATGCCTTAAGTACAGGTGAGGAAGGTGAGTTGAGGCAAAAAGTAAAAGCAGGACTGGAATCCTTACACAACCAACCCCCAAAATAAAAAACCTAATTCTATAAAAACCTAAGTTACCCATTGTCCTGAAAAGGGCATTTGTATGGGCATTGCCCCATAAAAGGGCATTTAGCTATTTTACTGCCCAGACCCTAAACTAAAAAAAAAACACCCAAAAAAACCTTTAAAAGAAGCCTAACACTAACCCCCGATGATCCACTTATAGTTTTTGAAGTCCCGCTTGAACGATCTTCATCCCGGACTTGAAGTCCTGATCCAGGCGGCGAGAAGTCTTCATCCCGGCGGCGAAGTCCTGATTCAATCGGTGAGAAGTCTTCATCCAGGTGGCCTCTTCAGTCTTCATCCAGGCAGCATTTTCTATCTTGATCCCGGAGGAGCGGAGCGGGTCCGTCCTGAAGATATCTGGCGCAGAGCATCCTCTTCATACGGTTGCAGCCGTACACAGAATCTTCAATGCAAAGAACGCGATTCAAGATGATGTCCTTTGCATTCCTATTGGCTGAAAATTTTTAATCAGCCAATTGGAATTAGGGCAGCTAAAATCCTATTGGCTGTTCAAATCAGCCTATAGGATTTAAGCAGCTCTCATTCTATTGGCTAATTCAGGGTTTATAATCTTAGTGGGTCTTTGTCATTTTTTTTACTAAAAGAGCTGATATCTTTAGGGCAATGCCCTACAAAAGGGCCTTTTAAAGGCCATTGGTAGTTTATTCTAGATTAGGTTTTTTTATTTTGGGGTGTTTTTTTATGGATATTAGAATTAGGAATATTTTATTTTATTTTTGATAATGTGTTTGTTATTTTGTGTAATGTATTTTTTTTTTTTTTTTTTTAGCAAAATAGCTGTTTAACTTAGGGCAATGCCCTACAAAAGGCCCTTTTGAGGGCCCCCCAAAATGCCCTTTTAAGGGCCCTTGGTAGTTTGGGGGGGTTGTATAGTGTTAGGGGGTGTTTGTTTGTTTTTGCAGCAAAAGAGCTGTTTAACTCAGGGGAATGCCCTACAAAAGGCACTTTTAAAGGCCCCCCCAAAAGGCCCTTTTAAGGGCTCTTGGTAGTTTATTCTAGATTAGGTATATATGATCGATAACACTCAAAGTATAAACAGGGGCGCTATCACTTCAATAAAAATCTGAAAGAAATACAGTATATTCTTTTAAATACAGTATATTAAGACAGATGTATAATCAATATACACAGCAAACTGTAAGTAATAACAAAATTGTTAATATGGTGTTATTTAGTGCATATAACTAGTAACATACATAAAATCCAAGTAGTTTTTGGTATGATATGGCACACAGAAAGGCTGCTCTCCTCAAGGTAAAGGCCGTCTACTTCAAGTATACTTTAGAAAAGATGGAGAAGGTGCCTCATAGTGTAATTCTGCAGATTAAATGAGATAAGAAAAAAATACACTCACATTTTTTATAGCACTGTAACGTAGTGCAAACTAGACAGACCAGATCCTTAGAATTGTCCAGTATAACTCTCCTCTGGGTATATAACACACAGGACTTGGATAAAAAGTTTCAGGGGCCTTTTAGCTCGCTGATGGCTCTAGAAAAGATGGTACAACCGCCACATAGCATAATACTGCAAGGTATATCAATTAGCAAATACAGAATAATATACACTCACATGAGGTGTAGCACTGTAATGTAGTGCAATCTATGCAGACCGGATTCTCAGAGTTGCCCGGTATAACTTTCCTCTAGGTGTAGGAAATACTCAAGTTGTAGATGACTCTTCACTCGCAGTGTAGGATATACAGGGAGTGCAGAATTATTAGGCAAGTTGTATTTTTGAGGATTAATTTTATTATTGAACAACCACCATGTTCTCAATGAACCCAAAAAACACATTAATATCAAAGCTGAATAGTTTTGGAAGTAGTTTTTAGTTTGTTTTTAGTTATAGCTATTTTAGGGAGATATCTGTGTGTGCAGGTGACTATTACTGTGCATAATTATTAGGCAACTTAACAAAAAACAAATATATACCCATTTCAATTATTTATATTTACCAGTGAAACCAATATAACATCTCAACATTCACAAATATACATTTCTGACATTCAAAAACAAAACAAAAACAAATCAGTGACCAATATAGCCACCTTTCTTTGCAAGGACACTCAAAAGCCTGCCATCCATGGATTCTGTCAGTGTTTTGATCTGTTCACCATCAACATTGTGTGCAGCAGCAACCACAGCCTCCCAGACACTGTTCAGAGAGGTGTACTGTTTTCCCTCCTTGTAAATCTCACATTTGATGATGGACCACAGGTTCTCAATGGGGTTCAGATCAGGTGAACAAGGAGGCCATGTCATTAGATTTTCTTCTTTTATACCCTTTCTTGCCAGCCACGCTGTGGAGTACTTGGACGCGTGTGATGGAGCATTGTCCTGCATGAAAATCATGTTTTTCTTGAAGGATGCAGACTTCTTCCTGTACCACTGCTTGAAGAAGGTGTCTTCCAGAAACTGGCAGTAGGACTGGGAGTTGAGCTTGACTCCATCCTCAACCCGAAAAGGCCCCACAAGCTCATCTTTGATGATACCAGCCCAAACCAGTACTCCACCTCCACCTTGCTGGCGTCTGAGTCGGACTGGAGCTCTCTGCCCTTTACCAATCCAGCCATGGGCCCATCCATCTGGCCCATCAAGACTCACTCTCATTTCATCAGTCCATAAAACCTTAGAAAAATCAGTCTTGAGATATTTCTTGGCCCAGTCTTGACGTTTCAGCTTGTGTGTCTTGTTCAGTGGTGGTCGTCTTTCAGCCTTTCTTACCTTGGCCATGTCTCTGAGTATTGCACACCTTGTGCTTTTGGGCACTCCAGTGATGTTGCAGCTCTGAAATATGGCCAAACTGGTGGCAAGTGGCATCTTGGCAGCTGCATGCTTGACTTTTCTCAGTTCATGGGCAGTTATTTTGCGCCTTGGTTTTTCCACACGCTTCTTGCGACCCTGTTGACTATTTTGAATGAAACGCTTGATTGTTCGATGATCACGCTTCAGAAGCTTTGCAATTTTAAGAGTGCTGCATCCCTCTGCAAGATATCTCACTTTTTTTTACTTTTCTGAGCCTGTCAAGTCCTTCTTTTGACCCATTTTGCCAAAGGAAAGGAAGTTGCCTAATAATTATGCACACCTGATATAGGGTGTTGATGTCATTAGACCACACCCCTTCTCATTACAGAGATGCACATCACCTAATATGCTTAATTGGTAGTAGGCTTTCGAGCCTATACAGCTTGGAGTAAGACAACATGCATAAAGAGGATGATGTGGTCAAAATACTCATTTGCCTAATAATTCTGCACACAGTGTAGTTTAAACCTCCTACCTGCTATGAACTATTATATACCATCAAGTGATAGATTAAGGTCACCCAATAATCAAAGGTAGCAAGTTTGATAAAAACAAGTGTTTTTATTTAACATAAACTTTCACAGCAACACATTTCTCAGTATTACTCCTGTTTCCTCAGGCTGATATAAAAATGTGTGATACTTGCTACTTTATATACAAACATGCAACCAATAAAATTGCTGCTTACAATCACCCCCCCCCACAAGGTCACATGATCTCACAGGAGGGTGTGATACAAACAGTGACATATACATACTTAATTACATAAAATACATACAAATAGTTAAAATACCCATTTATCTAGGGTCAATAAATCTTCATAAATTACACCTTTTATATAAAATAAAATTTAAAACCACAGTAACGACTGTTAGACCGGAGAAAATACCCAGGGACGTGTCTAGGTGTATAGTTTGTGTGTATTGATAGAGCATAAACTATATATTGATGGACTAGCTTATAAAGCTTGTAACGCTCTGATGCAGCTTACATATAATCTGATAACTCATTTTTATCAAAAACTGTTTTTTTTTGTAACGGTAGGTTTATATATTTTTTGTAATGTTAGATTTTAGTGTAAGGTAGCTTAGATTTTATTTCACAGGTAAGTTTGTATTTATTTTAACTAGGTAGTTATTAAATAGTTAATAACTATTTACTAACAAGTCTACCTAGTTAAAATAAATACAATCTTACCTGTAAAATAAAAATGAAACCTAAGCTAGCTACAATATAACTATTAATTATATTGTAGCTAGCTTAGGTTTTATTTCACAGGTAAGTATGTATTAAGTTTTAAATAGGTATTATTTAGTTAATAATTGTAAATTTACTTTAGATCTAATTTCATTATGTTAAAGTTAGGGGGTATTAGGGTTAGGGTTACGCTAGGGTTAGGTTAGGGTTAGGTTTAGGGGTTAATATAATTTAAGTTAGGTTGTTGAGATGTGGGGGGCTGGCGGTTTAGGGGTTAATAGGTTCATTTAGTGGTAGTGATATGGGAGGCCAGAGGTTTATGGGTTAATAAGTTTATTTAGTTGCTGCGATGTTGGGGTGCGGCGGTATAGGGGTTAATAAATGTAGTATAGTGGCGGCGATATCGGGAGCGGCAGATTAGGGGTTAATAATTTTATTTATGTGGCGGCGATATCGGGAGCGGCAGATTAGGGGTTAATAACTGCAGGCAGGCGTCGGCGATGTTGGGGGCAGCAGATTAGTGGTGTTTAGACGTAGGGTTTAGGTCAGGGTGTTAGGTTTCAACATTAGTTTTTTTTTCCCCCATAGACTTTAAAGGGGGCTGCGTTACAGAGCTTTTGTTTCCGCGATCGCAGGTGTTAGACTTTTTTTTAGCTGGCTCTCCCCATTGATGTCTATGGGGAGAGCATACACGAGCACGTCAAAACATCGCTTGTTTTTGGTGCTGTATGGAGCTCAAAATCTCCATATCGCAGACGCAAGCCGTTTTTTTATAAACTTGTAATGGCAGTGCTATAGGGGGTTAAATAACGCCACTTTTGTTGTGTTCTTTATTTTCCCTATAGCGCTCAAAACTCATAATCTAGGTGAAAGTTGCTTAAAATTGCATGCTCTATCTGAATCATGAAAGTTTAATTTTGACTAGATTATTCTTTTAAAGTGAAGGTAAACTTTGATTAATGAAAGCCCGTTTTTTTAAATACTATTAAAAACAGGGGCACTTTCATTCATCAAAGTTTAGAAAGCAGCCGTTTTGAATAAAAACGTACCTTTGTTTTTTTCACAGCCGGAGCAGTTTCCGCCACCCGGAGATAATCTCTTCACACGTCATCAATGACTAATCCGGCTTTCTCCAATAACGGCATGGCCTCAGGCAATGACTACCCTGGGGGGAAAGCCGTGATTGGTGGAAGTTGGATTAGTCATTGATGACGTGTGAAGAGAGGATCTCCAGGTGGGGGAAGCTGCTCGGGCTATGCAAAGATGAGAGGTAAGTTTTTAATCAAAACGGCTGCTTTGTAAACTTTGATGAATAAAAGTGCCCCTGTTTTTAACCCTTTCGTGACAGGGTTAAAGTGCCTACATCGGAACAACTGTTCCAATGTAGACAAATTGAAACTACACGATCATGCATACGATCGCGAGATTTCAATTATTGGATCGCATCTGGGGGGCGTCCCTACAATCCTAGGAACGCCCTTCAGACCGCGATCAAATCCTAGAAGCACAGAAGGCTTCAGGACAACCGTTAGCTATGACGTTCTATTCCGTCATAACGGCTTTAAAGCCCAGTGTAATTATGACGGAATAGAACGGCATAACGGCTTTAAAAGGTTAATAGTATTTTTAAAAAACGGGCTTTCATTCATCAAAGTTTACTTTCACTTTAACAAGTGTGCCTGCAGCTATTAGATGTATTAGCCCAGCTTGTAATTGCTTTATTATTCGCCTTATTTGTTCTGTCTTTGAGGTTTTACCCAGCTTCTGTTAGAAAATGATGAGAGCCTTAGGTTACTTTCAAGTTTAGAATAGTGTGTAAATATCTGATCTTTTGATTAATTTGCGTCCCCCTTCTTGTGATGCTGCTGTTGTTAATTATTATTCTGATATTTTAGAAATTATATCTGAAATAGGACCATGGCTAGATAGGCTCAGTAGAGTTATTTCCCAAAGCTATTATTAAAGTAACATAAAACAGGTTGAGATCTGTGCATATCCTAAAAGGGCTAATTAATAAAAAATATTTTGCATAAAAAAATGTTTAAAAATTGCTGGCAAGTATTTTAAAATAATTTTCAAAAATAAGCAAAATTAGTTACATAGGCATGGTGTCTGGAGTAGTCTGATCCATACCCCTTATCAGTGTTTAGCATTAGAAACACAGGCATTGTATTTTAACTAATTTCAGAGCAGCTTATTTGCTTGTAGGCATGCTCCACCAGATAATGAGTATGTACTTCTGCATTCTACCAAATCAAATGTGGTTATAGATTCAGCCATTGAAGGGTTAATGGCGAGACACTGCAGTTTAATTTTGCAGGCAAGGTAATTAAAGTATATATTATATTTTGTCTCTATCCCAACTTGTTTTATGTCCCTTTAAGGTTGGTAACTATATGACTCCTCACCTCCTGGTTTTTTTTTACAATAAATTACCTACTGTATGAGAACTCCCTATCTGACACTACTGTATATAGTGTTCTGCTGCCGTAGAAGTGGAACTCATATTAGTACTATATAACTGGTTAACATTTGCACCAGTCCCCAATACATTAATTAGCATTTACAAAGAACCATATCATGTCATTGTTATCTCTGTTTAGTATTTTGTTTTGTTTAGTTATTCTGGTTTATGTTCTAAAGATATGTTGCTGTTTTCTCCCTCCTTTGGTCAAGAAATTACCTAAGAGCATAAGCTCTTCCATTATATATATATATATATATATATATATAATTCTTCTGTGTGGGGCTGCAATTCATATTATGAGATGTATAGAAGAGCTATTGTATTAGATTTGTATAGAAGAGCTATTGGGGCCCATTTATCAAGCTCCGAACGGAGCTTGAAGGGCCGTGTTTCTGGCGAGTGTTCAGACTCACCAGAAACACCAGTTATGAAGCAGCGGTCTAAAAATCGAGTACGATCGGGTTGATTGACACCTCCCTGCTGGCGGCCCTTGGCCGCGAGTCAGCATGGGGCGGCATTGCACCAGCAGCTCTTGTGAAAGTTAGTATAGAAGAGCTATTGTATTAGGTTAATTTAGAAGCACTATTGTATTAGGTTCGTATAGAAGAGCTATTGTATTAGGTTAGTATAGAAGATCTATTGTATTAGGTTTGTATAGAAGAGCTATTGTATTAGGTTAGTATAGAAGATCTATTGTATTAGGTTTGTATAGAAGAGCTATTGTATTAGGTTAGTATAGAAGATCTATTGTATTAGGTTTGTATAGAAGAGCTATTGTATTAAGTTTGTAGAGAAGAGCTATTGTATTAGGTTTGTAGAGAAGAGCTATTATATTAGGTTTGTATAGAAGAGCTATTGTATTAGGTTCATATAGAAGAACAATTGTATTAGGTTTGTATAGAAGAGCTATTGTATTAGGTTAGTATAGAAGATCTATTGTATTAGGTTTGTATAGAAGAGCTATTGTATTAAGTTCATGTAGAAGAGCTATTGTATTAGGTTTGTAGAGAAGAGCTATTGTATTAGGTTCGTAGAGAAGAGCTAATGTATTAAGTTTGTATAGAAGAACTATTGTATTAGGTTTGTGTAGAAGAGCTATTGTATTAGGTTCATTTAGAAGAACTATTGTATTAGGTTCGTATAGAAGAGCTATTGTATTAGGTTAGTATAGAAGAGCTATGGTATTAGGTTTGTATAGAAGAGCTATTGTATTAAGTTCATGTAGAAGAGCTATTTTATTAGGTTTGTAGAAAATAGCTATTGTATTAGGTTTGTAGAGAAGAGCTATTGTATTAAGTTTATATAGAAGAGCTATTGTATTAGATTTGTAGAGTAGAGCTATTGTATTAGGTTTGTAGAGAAGAGCTATTGTATTAAGTTCATGTAGAAGCGCTTTTGTATTAGGTTTATAAAGTAGAGCTATTGTATTAGGTTCGTGTAGAAGAGCTATTGTATTAGGTTTGTATAGAAGAGCTATTGTATATGGTTCGTATAGAAGACCTATTGTATTAGGTTTGTATAGAAGAGCTATTGTATTAGGTTTCTAGAGAAGAGCTTTTGCATTAGGTTTGTAGAGAAGAGCTATTGTATTAGGTTTGTAGAGAAGAGATATTGTATTAGGTTCGTATAGAAGACCTATTGTATTAGGTTTGTATAGAAGAGCTATTGTATTAGGTTCATATAGAAGAGCTATTGTATTAGGTTTGTATAGAAGAGCTATTGTATTTGGTTTGTATAGTAGAGCTATTGTATTGGGTTTGTATAGAAGAGCTATTGTATTAGGTTTGTATAGAAGAGCTATTGTATTAGGTTAGTATAGAAGAGCTATTGTATTAGGTTTGTATAGAAGAGCTATTGTATTAAGTTCATGTAGAAGAGCTATTTTATTAGGTTTGTATAAAAGAGCTATTGTATTAAGTTTGTAGAGAAGAGCCATTGTATTAGGTTCGTGTAGAAGAGCTATTGTATTGGGTTTGTATAGAAGAGCTATTGTATTAGGTTTGTATAGAAGAGCTATTGTATTAGGTTTGTAGAGTAGAGCTATTGTATTAGGTTCATGTAGAAGAGCTATTGTATTAGGTTTGTATAGAAGAGCTATTGTATTAGGTTCGTGTAGAAGACCTATTGTATTAGGTTTGTATAGAAGAGCTATTGTATTAGGTTTGTAGAGACGAGCTATTTATTAGGTTTGTAGAGAAGAGATATTGTATTAGGTTCGCATAGAAGACCTATTGTATTAGGTTTGTATAGAATAGCTATTGTATTAGGTTTGTAGAGTAGAGCTATTGTATTAGGTTCATGTAGAAGAGCTATTGTATTAGGTTTGTATAGAAGAGCTATTGTATTAGGTTTGTGTAGAAGACCTATTGTATTAGGTTTGTATAGAAGAGCTATTGTATTAGGTTTGTATAGAAGAGCTATTGTATTAGGTTTGTAGAGACGAGCTATTTATTAGGTTTGTAGAGAAGAGATATTGTATTAGGTTCGCATAGAAGACCTATTGTATTAGGTTTGTATAGAATAGCTATTGTATTAGGTTTGTATAGAAGAGCTATTGTATTTGGTTCGTATAGTAGAGCTATTGTATTAGGTTTGTATAGAAGAGCCATTGTATTAGGTTCATAGAGAAGAGCTATTGTATTAAGTTTGTATTGAAGAGCTACTGTATTAGGTTAGTATAGAAGAGCTATTGTATTAGGTTAGTATTGAAGAGCTATTGTATTAGGTTCATTTAGAAGAACTATTGTATTAGGTCCGTATAGAAGAGCTATTGTATTAGGTTTGTATAGAAGAGCTATTGTATTAGGTTTGTATAGAAGAGCTATTGTATTAAGTTCATGTAGAAGAGCTATTTTATTAGGTTTGTATAAAAGAGCTATTGTATTAAGTTTGTAGAGAAGAGCCATTGTATTAGGTTCGTGTAGAAGAGCTATTGTATTGGGTTTGTATAGAAGAGCTATTGTATTAGGTTTGTATAGAAGAGCTATTGTATTAGGTTTGTAGAGTAGAGCTATTGTATTAGGTTCATGTAGAAGAGCTATTGTATTAGGTTTGTATAGAAGAGCTATTGTATTAGGTTCGTGTAGAAGACCTATTGTATTAGGTTAGTATAGAAGAGCTATTGTATTAGGTTAGTATAGAAAAGCTATTGTATTAGGTTTGTATTGAGGAGCTATTGTATTAAGTTCATGTAGAAGAGCTATTGTATTAGGTTTGTAGAGAAGAGCTATTTTATTAGGTTTGTATAGAAGAGCTATTGTATTAGGTTCATATAGAAGAGCTATTGTATTAGGTTTGTATAGAAGAGCTATTGTATTTGTTTCGTATAGTAGAGCTATTGTATTAGATTTGTATAGAAGAGCTATTGTATTAAGTTTGTATAGAAGAACTATTGTATTAGGTTTGTGTAGAAGAGCTATTGTATTAGGTTCATTTAGAAGAACTATTGTATTAGGTTCGTATAGAAGAGCTATTGTATTAGGTTAGTATAGAATAGCTATTGTATTAAGTTTGTAGAGAAGAGCCATTGTATTAGGTTCGTGTAGAAGAGCTATTGTATTACGTTTGTATAGAAGAGCTATTGTATTAGGTTTGTATAGAAGGGCTATTGTATTAGGTTTGTAGAGTAGAGCTATTGTATTAGGTTCATGTAGAAGAGCTATTGTATTAGGTTTGTATAGAAGAGCTATTGTATTAGGTTCGTGTAGAAGACCTATTGTATTAGGTTTGTATAGAAGAGCTATTGTATTAGGTTTGTAGAGACGAGCTATTTATTAGGTTTGTAGAGAAGAGATATTGTATTAGGTTCGTATAGAAGACCTATTGTATTAGGTTTGTATAGAAGAGCTATTGTAATAGGTTTGTATAAAAGAGCTATTTTAGTAGGTTTGTATAGAAGAGCTATTGTAATAGTTTTGTATAAAAGAGCTATTGTATTAGGTTTGTAGAGAAGCGCTACTGGGGCCTATCTATCAAGCTCCGGACAGAGCTTGAGGCCCTGTGTTTCTGGTTAGCCTGCAGGCTCGCCGGAAACAGCAGTTATGAAGCAGCGGTCTAACCTATTGTATTAGGTTTGTAGAGAAGAGCTATTGTATAAGATTTGTAGAGAAGAGCTATTGTATTAAGTTCGTGTAGAAGAGCTATTGTATTAGGTTTGTAGAGAAGAGCTATTGTGTTAGGTTTGTATAGAAGAGCTATTGTATTAGGTTTGTATAGCAGAGCTATTGTATTAAGTTCATGTAGAAGAGCTATTGTATTAGGTCTGTATAAAAGAGCTATTGTATTAAGTTTGTAGAGAAGAGCCATTGTATTAGGTTCGTGTAGAAGAGCTATTGTATTAGGTTTGTATAGAAGAGCTATTGTATTAGGTTTGTGTAGAAGAGCTATTGTATTAGGTTTGTAGAGTAGAGCTATTGTATTAGGTTCATGTAGAGGAGCTATTGTATTAGGTTTGTATAGAAGAGCTATTGTATTAGGTTCGTGTAGAAGACCTATTGTATTAGGTTTGTATAGAAGAGCTATTGTATTAGGTTTGTAGAGACAAGCTATTTATTAGGTTTGTAGAGAAGAGATATTGTATTAGGTTCGCATAGAAGACCTATTGTATTAGGTTTGTATAGAAGAGCTATTGTATTAGGTTTGTATAGAAGAGCTATTGTATTTGGTTCGTATAGTAGAGCTATTGTATTAGGTTTGTATAGAAGAGCTATTGTATTAGGTTCATAGAGAAGAGCTATTGTATTAAGTTTGTATAGAAGAGCTACTGTATTAGGTTACTATAGAAGAGCTATTGTATTAGGTTAGTATTGAAGAGCTATTGTATTAGGTTCATTTAGAAGAACTATTGTATTAGGTCCGTATAGAAGAGCTATTGTATTAGGTTTGTATAGAAGAGCTATTGTATTAGGTTAGTATAGAAGAGCTATTGTATTAGGTTAGTATAGAAGAGCTATTGTATTAGGTTTGTATAGAAGAGCTATTGTATTAAGTTCATGTAGAAGAGCTATTGTATTAGGTTTGTATAGAAGAGCTATTGTATTTGGTTCGTATAGTAGAGCTATTGTATTCGATTTGTATAGAAGAGCTATTGTATTACGTTTGTATAAAAGAACTATTGTATTAGGTTTGTGTAGAAGAGCTATTGTATTAGGTTCATTTAGAAGAACTATTGTATTAGGTTCGTATAGAAGAGCTATTGTATTAGGTTTGTATAGAAGAGCTATTGCATTAGGTTTGTATAGAAGAGCTATTGTATTACGTTCATGTAGAAGAGCTATTGTATTAGGTTTGTATAAAAGAGCTATTGTATTAAGTTTGTAGAGAAGAGCCATTGTATTAGGTTCGTGTAGAAGAGCTATTGTATTAGGTTTGTATAGAAGAGCTATTGTAATCGGTTTGTATAAAAGAGCTATTGTAGTAGGTTTGTATAGAAGAGCTATTGTAATAGTTTTGTATAAAAGAGCTATTGTATTAGGTTTGTAGAGAAGCGCTACTGGGGCCTATCTATCAAGCTCTGGACAGAGCTTGAGGCCCTGTGTTTCTGGCGAGCCTGCAGGCTCGCCAGAAACAGCAGTTATGAAGCAGCGGTCTAACCTATTGTATTAGGTTTGTAGAGAAGAGCTATTGTATAAGATTTGTAGAGAAGAGCTATTGTATTAAGTTTGTGTAGAAGAGCTATTGTATTAGGTTTGTAGAGAAGAGCTATTGTGTTAGGTTTGTATAGAAGAGCTATTGTATTAGGTTTGTATAGCAGAGCTATTGTATTAGGTTTGTAGAGAAGAGCTATTGTATTAGGTTTGTAGAGAAGAGCTATTGTATTAGGTTTGTAGAGATGAGCTATTGTATTAGTTTTGTAGAGTAGAGTTATTGTATAAGGTTTGTAGAGAAGAGCTATTGTATTAAGTTCGTGTAGAAGAGCTATTGTATTAGGTTTGTAGAGAAGAGCTATTGTATTTGGTTTGTATAGAAGAGCTATTATATTAGGTTTGTAGAGAAGAGCTATTGTGTTAAGTTTGTAGAGAAGAGATATTGTATTAGCTTTGTAGAGAAGAGCTATTGTATTAAGTTTGTGGAGAAGAGCTATTGTAATAGGTTTGTATAGAAGAGCTATTGTATTAGGTTTGTATAGAAGAGCTATTGTATTAGGTTTGTATAGAAGAGCTATTGTATTAGATTTGTATATAAGAGCTATTGTATTAGGTTTGTAGAGAAGAGCTATTGTATTAGGTTTGTATAGAAGAGCTATTGTATTAGGTTTGTGTAGAAGAGCTATTTTATTAGGTTTGTATAGAAGAGCTATTGTATTAGATTTGTATAGAAGAGCTATTGTATTAGGTTTGTAGAGAAGAGCTATTGTATAAGGTTTGTAGAGAAGAGCTATTGTATTAAGTTTGTGTAGAAGAGCTATTGTATTAGGTTTGTATAGAAGAGCTATTGTATTATGTTTGTATAGAAGAGCTATTTATTAGGTTAGTGTAGAAGAGCTATTGTATTAGGTTTGTATAGAAGAGCTATTGTATTAGGTTTGTATAGAAGAGCTATTATATTGGGTTTGTAGAGAAGAGCTATTGTATTAGGTTTGTAGAGAAGAGCTATTGTATTAGGTTTGAATAGAAGAGCTATTGTATTAAGTTCTTGTAGAAGAGCTATTGTATTAGGTTTGTATAGAAGAGCTATTGTATTAGGTTTGTAGAGAAGAGCTATTGTATTAGGTTTGTGTAGAAGAGCTATTGTATTAGGTTTGTGTAGAAGAGCTATTTTATTAGGTTTGTGTAGAAGAGCTATTGTATTAGATTTGTATAGAAGAGCTATTGTATTAGGTTTGTGTAGAAGAGCTATTTTATTAGGTTTGTATAGAAGAGCTATTGTATTAGATTTGTATAGAAGAGCTATTGTATTAGGTTTGTGTAGAAGAGATATTGTATTAGGTTTGTATAGAAGAGCTATTGTATTAGATTTGTATAGAAGATCTATTGTATTAGGTTTGTGTAGAAGAGATATTGTATAAGGTTTGTATAGAAGAGCTATTGTATTAGATTTGTATAGAAGAGCTATTGTATTAGGTTTGTATAGAAAAACTATAGTATTAGAGTGTATCATTATCTTAAAATTCTCTTGCTGACTGATCTCAGAAACACCGTCTTGTATGATAGAAGATTATGTAGGGAGTAATTGTATGTTGCTTACTACATTCACTTAAAGGGACATAAAACCCCACATTTTTTTTCTTTTATGATTCAAGTACAATATACATTTTTAAACAACTTTCCAATGTACTTCTATTATCAATTTTGCTTAATTCTCTTGGTATCCTTTAATGAAGGAGAAGCAATGCACTACTAGGATATAGCTGAACACATTGGTAAGCCAATTATGTGTAGCCACCAATCAGCAGCTATCGCTCAGCTCTTGAGCCTACCTAGGTATCCCTTTTCAGCAAAGGATACCAAGAGAACTAAGCAAATTGGAATGTTGTTTAAAATGGTATGTTCTGAAAGAAAAATATTGGATTTCATCTCCCTTTAATATCTCTTAATAAAAATAATTAAAAAAAAATACTTTTAACTGATTTCTTATTTAGTTACTACTTTAACTGTCTTTTTGTTGCGCACATAGCAACCCTCTATCTCTGTAGAGGCGCAACTCCATAGCACTAACAGTTCCTGCCCCTCTCTCCTTCTCTGTAGTGGGCTCTATTATTTCATTTGGCTTAGAGAACAAGTGGAACGATAAATGTTTATTGCTTGGAGCGCTAACTAGTCTGAAGGTAAAACATTAGCACTCCCAGGTTTGCACTGATACTACAGCAAGCAAGCAAAAGAATTAGGGGCCGCTAACTTCTGGGCTTCGGATATTTTGACCTCACTAACGCCCTCTCCCCATAGACGTTTATGGAGCACACTAAAGAAAGCATTTTCATTTTTTCTCTTGAGAGCTAACTCGAAGCTGTGCTAGACCAACTGCGCTAAAGCCAAAGGTGTGTTAGGTGTATATATTATATATATATATATATATATATATATATATATATATATATATATATATATATAATATAATATATATATATATATATAAAATAAAATATACATATTTCTATAGCTATATATCTATATGAATATATACAGCTATATCCCTATGCTGTAAGACTCCAGTGAGATGTATATTACTGACAATCCTATTGTTACTGCAGCTCTGTTTCACTGTAATGAGTGGTATTAATGGTTTCATGTTTCTGTTTTATTTACCACAGGATGACAAGGACTGTCTGCATGGTACGAGACTTAATTTCTATTTGTGCTTTTTTCTTTCCTAATAAATTTCCTGGGTATTTATCATTAATTCTGGTACCTGAAAAAGCTTAAAACTCACATGTGGGTATCTGTATGTGTTTGTGTGTATATGTGTGTGTCTGTTTATTTGTGTGTGTGTGTGTGTGTGTGTGTGTCTATCTATTTCTGTGTGTCTGTTTATTTGTGTGTGTGTGTCTTTCTATTTCTGTGTGTCTGTCTATTTGTGTGTGTCTGTTTATTTGTGTGTGTATATATATGTGTATGTCTCTCTATTTATGTGTATATATATATATATATATATATCTGTCTATTTGTGTGTGTGTATATATGTGTGTGTCTGTCTATTTGTGTGTATATATATATATATATATATATATATATATATATATATATATATATATATATATATATATATATATGTGTGTGTGTGTGTATCTGTATGTGTTTGCGTGTTTATGTGTGTGTCTGTCTATTTGTATGTAGGTATGTGTGTATCTGTCTATTTGTATGTATGTGTGTGTGTGTGTATGTATGTATGTATGTATGTGTATATGTTTGTGTCTGTTTATTTGTGTGTATGTATGTGTGAGTGTGTGTGTGTGTATGGGTGTATGTATGTATGTGTGTGTGTGTGTGTGTGTGCATGTATATATATATATATATAGCTACCAGCCAGGCCAAAATGTTACTCGCCATCTCTGATCCCACCCATCGTCTGCACATGCCACACCCACTACATTTACAAGCGATGCCCATTAACCCACCCCCTCTTTGCAAATAAAGATAGTAAGGGAACAAAGAAAAATTGATAATAAGAATAAGTTGGAAAGTTGCTTAAAATTGCTGCTTTGTCTGAATTTACTGGGTTAACTATCCTTTTTAATTTTGCTTTTATTTTCTACCATAAGAAATTAAATAATGCTACGAAAAAAGTGCATAACAGTTAGCAACATCAAATAGCAGGGAAGACTGTATGGTGTGGTCATTAGGCTAGCAAGCTGTCAGCTATGTGTTTAGAGCATAAATTGTCCAGGGTGCATGATAACTGCTGACGGTATGAGTATGGCAAGCTGCATGTTGTGGGCAAAAGATGACGTAGGAAGGAAATTTGTATTGGGCTGAGGTGCATAGGGTGAATGTAGTGTATATGAGCCAGAATTTTATTGCTGGGACCTGATATGGATAAGCTTTATGTGGTATGCTATAGGCATGTGCTGTGGGCTGGTGTGGTAGGCTGGTATGGCTAAGGGGCAAACTTGGCAGAGCTGAGAGGTTGGCTGTGCTGTTCTGAGGAGGCAGACTGCAAGGAGCTGAAGAACAGGGCACAAAGGCACTATGTACAAACAACCAGGGCCTGACTGCAGGAGAGTGGGGGTTTTTACTGTCAGGAGGCCTGACCTGCAGGAGAGTGGGGTTTTTACTGTCAGGAGGCCGGACCTGCAGGAGAATGGAGTTTTTACTGTCAGGAGCCCTGACCTGCAGGACAGTGGGGTTTTTACTGTCAGGAGGCCTGACCTGCAGGACAGTGGGGGTTTTACTGTCAGGAGGCTTGACCTGCAGGAGAGTGGGGTTTTTACTGTCAGGAGGCCTGACCTGCAGGAGAGTGGAGTTTTTACTGTCAGGAGCCCTTACCTGCAGGACAGTAGGTTTTTTACTATCAGGAGGCCTGACCTGCAGGAGAGTGGGGCTTTTACTCTCAGGAGGCCTGACCTGCAGGAGAGTGGGTTTTTACTGTCAGGAGGCCTGACCTGCAGGAGAGTGGGGTCTTTACTCTCAGGAGGCCTGTCCTGCAGGAAAGTGGGGTTTTTACTGTCAGGAGGCCTGTCCTGCAGGAGAGTGGGGTTTTTACTGTCAGGAGGCCTGACCTGCAAGAAAGTGGGGTTTTTACTGTCAGGAGGCCTGACCTGCAGGAGAGTGTGTTTTTTACTGTCAGGAGGCCTGACCTGCAGGAGAGTGGGGTTTTTACTGTCAGGAGGCCTGACCTGCAGGAGAGTGGGGTTTTTACTGTCAGGAGGCCTGTCCTGCAGGAGAGTGGGGTTTTTACTGTCAGGAGGCCTGTCCTGCAGGAGAGTGGGGTTTTTACTGTCAGGAGGCCTGACCTGCAGGAGAGTGGGGATTTTACTGTCAGGAGGCCTGACCTGCAGGAGAGTGGGGATTTTACTGTCAGAAGGCCTGACCTGCAGGAGAGTGGGGATTTTACTGTCAGGACGCCTGACCTGCAGGAGAGTGGGGATTTTACTGTCAGGAGGCCTGACCTGCAGGAGAGTGGGGTTTTTACTGTCAGTGTCAGGAGGCCTGACCTGCAAGAAAGTGGGGTTTTTACTGTCAGGAGGCCTGACCTGCAGGAGAGTGGGTTTTTTACTGTCAGGAGGCCTGACCTGCAGGAGAGTGGGGTTTTTACTGTCAGGAGGCCTGACCTGCAGGAGAGTGGGGTTTTTACTGTCAGGAGGTCTGACCTGCAGGAGAGGGGGGTTTCTCTTGTTAAGTGTATCCAGTCCACGGATCATCCATTACTTATGGGATATTCTCCTTCCCAACAGGAAGTTGCAAGAGTTCACCCACAGCAGAGCTGCTATATAGTTCCTCCCCTAACTGCCATATCCATTCATTCTCTTGCAACTCTCAACATAGATGGAGGTCGTAAGAGGAGTGTGGTGTTTTATACTTAGTTTATTTCTTCAATCAAAAGTTTGTTATTTTTAAATGGTACCGGAGTGTACTGTTTATCTCAGGCAGTATTTAGAAGAAGAATCTGCCTGCGTTTTCTATGATATTAGCAGAAGTAACTAAGATCCATTGCTGTTCTCACATATTCTGAGGAGTGAGGTAACTTCAGAGAGGGAATGGCGTGCAGGTTTTCCTGCAATAAGGTATGTGCAGTTAATATTTTTCTAGGGATGGAATTTGCTAGAAAATACTGCTGATACCGGAGTAATGTAAGTAAAGCCTTAAATGCAGTGATAGCGACTGGTATCAGGCTTATTAATAGAGATACATACTCTTATAAAAGTGTAATTTAAAACATTTGCTGGCATGTTTAATCGTTTTTTATATATGTTTGGTGATAAAACTTATTGGGGCCTAGTTTTTTCCACATGGCTGGCTTAAATTTTGCTTAGAAACAGTTTCCTCAGGCTTTCCACTGTTGTAATATGAGTGGGAGGGGCCTTTTTTAGCGCTTTTTTGCGCAGTTAAAATTACAAAATGAATCATCCAGCTTCCCTCAGCAGTCCCATGAATACTACAGGACATCTCTAAAGGGCTAAAAAGGCTTCCAAAATCGTTTATAGGGAAGGTAATCCACATCACAGCTGTGGCAGTTTTATTGTGTCTGTTAAAAAACGTCTATGTCGTTTTTTTGATCCGTTTTTTGTATTAAGGGGTTAATCATCCATTTGCAAGTGGGTGCAATGCTCTGTTAACTTATTACATATACTGTAAAAATTTCGTTTGATTTACTGCCTTTTTTCACTGTTTTTCAAATTTTGACAAAATTTGTTTCTCTTAAAGGCACAGTAACGTTTTTTATATTTGCTTGTTAACTTGATTTAAAGTGTTTTCCAAGCTTACTAGTCTCATTACTAGTCTGTACTAACATGTCTGACATAGAGGAAACTCCTTGTTCATTATGTTTAAAAGCCATGGTGGAACCCCATCTTAGAATGTGTACCAGATGTACTGATTTCATGTTAAGCAATAAAGATAATTTTTTGTCTTTAAAAACATTATCACCAGAGGATTCTGTCGAGGGGGAAGTTATGCCGACTAACTCTCCCCACATGTCAGACCCTTTGACTCCCGCTTCAGGGACTCACGCTCAAATGGCGCCAAGTACATCAAGGGCGCACATAGCGTTTATTTTACCAGAGGATACTGTCAAGGGGGAAGTTATGCCTACTAACTCTCCCCACGTGTCAGACTCTTCGACTCCCGCTTCAGGGACTCACGCTCAAATGGCGCCAAGTACATCAAGGGCGCTCATAGCGTTTATTTTTCAAGACATGGCGAAAGTTATGAATAATACTCTGGCAGCGATATTAGTCAGACTACCTGAAATTAAAGGAAAGCAAGATAGCTCTGGGGGTAGATACAGAGCATACAGATGCGTCAAGAACCATGTCTGATACTGCCTCACAATATGCAGAAGCTGAGGGGAGCTTCAGTCTGTGGGTGATATTTTTGACTCAGGGAAGATGATTTAACCTGATTCCGATATTTCTACATTTAAAATTTATGCTTGAGATCCTTCACTTGTTGCTCAGGGAGGTTTTAGCAGCTCTGAATGACTGTGTTACAATCACAGTGCCAGAGAAATTGTGTAGACTGAATAAATACTATGCAGTGCCGGTGTGTACTGATGTTTTTCCAATACCTAAAGAGGTTTACAGAAATTATTAATAAGGAATGGGATAGACCAGGTGTGCCGTTCTCTTCCCCTCCTATTTTTAGAAAAATGTTTCTAACAGATGCCACCACACGGGACTTATGGCAGACAGTCCCTAAGGTGGAGAGAAGAGTTTCTACTCTAGCTAAGCGTACCACTATCCCTGTCAAGGACAGTTGTGCTTTTTTAAATCCAATGGATAAAAAATTAGAGGGTTACCTTAGGAAAATGTTTATTCAACAAGGTTCTATCCTGCAGCCCTTGCATGCATTGCTCCTGTCACTGCTGCTGCGGCGTTCTGGTTGGAGTCTCTGGATGAGGCTTTACAGGTAGCGACTCCATTGGATGAATATACTTGTCAAGCTTAGAGCACTTAAGCTAGCCAATTCCTTTGTTTCTGATGCCTTTGTTCATTTGACTAAACTAATGGCTAAGAATTCTGTTTTTACTATACTGGCGCGCAGAGCGCTATGGCTTATATCATGGTCAGCTGTCGTGACTTTAATAAATAAGATACTTAACTTCCCTTCAAGGGGCAGACCCTATTAGGGCCTGGTTTGAAGGAGATCATTGCTAATATCACTGGAGGAAAAGGTCATGCCCTTCCTCAGGATAGGTCCAAATCAAGGGCCAAAAAAGTCTAATTTTCGTGCCTTTCAAAACTTCAAGGCAGTTGTGGCATCAACTTCCTCTAAGGCAAATCAAGAGGGTACTTTTGCTCAGTCCATGACGGTCTGGAGATAACCGGACCTGGAACAAAGATAAGCAGGCCAAGGAACCTGCTGCTGCCTCTTAGACAGCATGAAGGAACGGTCCCCTATCCGGTTACGGATCCTGTAGGGGGCAGACTTTCATTTTTCGCCCAGGCGTGGGCAAGAGATGCCCAGGATCCCTGGGCATTGGAAATTATATCCCAGAGATATCTTCTGGATTTCAAAGCTTCCCCTCCGAAAAAGAGGAGATTTTAACTTTCACAATTATCTGCACACCAGATAAAGAAAGAGGCATTCTTACATTGTGTACGAGACCCATCCAGTTCCAAGACAGGAACAGGGACAGAGTTTTTCTCAAATCTGTTTGTGGTTCCCAAGGAGAGGGAACCTTCAGACCTATTTTGGATTTAAAGATCTTAAACAAATTCCTTAGAATTCCATCATTTAAAATGGAAACTATTCGTACCATCTTAACTATGATCCAGGAGAGTCAATAGAGGACTACAATGGATTTGAAGGATACTTATCCTCACATTACGATGCATAAGGATCACCATTGTTTTTCAGGTTTGCCATTCTAGACAGGCATTACCAGTTTGTTGCTCTTTCCTTTGGGTTAACTACAGACCCAAGAATCTTTATGGAGGTACTGTGGTCGCTTTGGCGGTCCTTAGGCTGCGGGGCATAGAAGTGGCCCCTTATTTAGGCGTCGAACATCCAAATTGCCAAGTCTCATACGGATGTAGTACTGGCATTTCTGAGATCGCAGGGGTGGAAAGTGAACAAGGAAAGAGTTCTCTATCCCCAATCTCAAGGGTTTCCTTCCTAGGGACTCTAATAGAGTCTGTAGAAATTAAAATTTAGGTTGTCAAAGTTTCTAAATTACTGCCGTGTTCTTCATTCCATCCGCGCCCTTCAGTGGCTCGGTACATGAATGTAATCGACCTAATGGTAGCGGCAAGGGACATAGTACCGTTTGCACGCCTACATTTCAGACCGCTGCAACTATGCATGCTCAGTCAATGGAACAGGGATTACACAGATTTGTCCCCTTCTTAAATCTGGACCAAGAGGCCAGAGATTCTCTTCTCTGGTGGCTATCTCGGGTCCATCTGTCCAAGGGTATGACCTTCCGCAGGTCAGATGGGACAGTTGTTACAACAGATGCCAACCTTTAAGGTTGGGATACAGTCTGGGACTCCCTGAAGACTCAGGGATAGTGGACTCAGGAGGAGACCCTCCTTCTAATCAATATTCTGGAACTGGGAGCGATATTCCATGCTCTTCAGGCTTGGCCTCAGTTAGCAACTCTGAGGTACATCAGATTCAGTCGGACAATATCACGACTGTGGCTTACATCAACTATCAAGGGGGAACAGAAGTTCCCTAGTGATGTTAGAAGTCTTAAAATAATTCACTGGACAGAGACTCTCTCTGGTCTATCAACTCTCCATATCCCAGGTGTTGAGAACTGGGAGGTGGATTTTCTAAGTCTTCAGACTTTTCTCCCGGGGAAGTGGGAATTCCCTCAGGAGGTCTTTGCACAAGATCAAGCAGGAGAGTGCTTTGGTGTTTTTAACAGCACCTGCATGGCCACGCAGGACTTGGTATGCAGATCTGGTGGACATGTCATTCTTTCCATCATGGTCTCTGCTTCTGAGAAAGGACCCTCTACCTCAGTGTCCTTTCAACCATCTAAATTAAACTTCTCTGAGATGGACTGCCTGGAGACTGAACGCTTGATGTTATCAAAGCATGGCTTCTCCGAGTCAGTCATTGATACCTTAATAGAGGCATGAAAGCCTGTCACTAGGAAAATTTAACATAGATATAGCATAAATATCTTATTGATATGAATCCAAGGGTTACTCATGGAGTAAAGTCAGGATTACCAGGATACTATCTTTTCTCCAAGATGATTTTGAGAAAAGGGTTGTCAGCTAGTTCCTTAAAAGGACAGATTCCTACTCTGTCTATTCTTTTGCACAAGCGTCTGGCAGATACTCCAGACGTTCAGGCATTTTGTCAGGCTTTGGTTAGAACCAAGCCTGTGTATAAACCTGTTGTTCTGCCATGGAACTTAAACCTGATTATTAAGGTTCTTCAAGGAGTTCCGTTTGAACCTCTTCATTCTATAGATATCAAACTTTTTATCTTGGAAAGTTCCTTTTTGGTAGATATTTCCTCGGCTTGTAGAGTCTCCGAGTTATCTGCTTTACAATGTGATTCTCCTTATCTGGTCCTCCGTATGGATAAGGTAGTCCTGCGTATCAAAACTGGGTTTTTTACCTAAGGTGGTATCCAACAAGAATATCACTCAAGAGAGTGTTGTTCCATTCTTGTATCCTAATCCTTCTTCAAAGATGGAACGTCTAGTACACAATTTGGACTTGGTTCGTGCTTTCAAGTTTTACTTACAAGCTACTTCAGATTTTCATCAAACATTTACTTTGTTTGTTGTCTACTCTGGACAGAGGAGAGGTCAAAAGACTTCAGCAACCTCTCTTTCTTTTTGGTTAAAAGCATAATTCGTTTAGCTTATGAGACTGCTGGACAGCAGCCTCCAGAAGGGATTACAGCTCATTCTACTAGAGCCGTGGCTTTCACTTGGGCCTTTTTAAAATGAGGCTTCTGTTGAACAGATTTACAAGATGGCTTCTTGGTCTGCCCTTCATACTTTGCTTCTTCGGAGGCTATTTTTGGGAGAAAGGATTTTTTTCAGGCAGTGGTACCTTCTGTTTAAGTACCTGCCTTGTCCCTCCCTTCATCCGTGTACTTTAGCTTTGGTATTGGTATCCCATAAGTAATGGATGATCCGTGGACTGGATACACTTAACAAGAGAAAACATAATTTATGCTTACCTGATAAATTTATTTCTCTTGTAGTGTATCCAGTCCACGGCCCGCCCTGTCATTTTAAGGCAGGTAATTTTTTCATTTAAACTACAGTCACCACTGCACCCTATGGTTTTTCCTTTCTCTGCATGTTTTCGGTCGAATGACTGGATATGGCAGTTAGGGGAGGAGCTATATAGCAGCTCTGCTGTGGGTGAACTCTTGCAACTTCCTGTTGGGAAGGAGAATATCCCATAAGTAATGGATGATCCGTGGACTGGATACACTACAAGAGAAATAAATTTATCAGGTAAGCATAAATTATGTTTTTTACTGTCAGGAGGTCTGACCTGCAGGAGAGTGGGGTTTTTACAGTCAGGAGGCGTGTCACTGAGGGATTCCTTTCTACCGACAGAGATTCTATAGGATCATGTTAAGTAGTCCTAGATGGCTCTGTGTGGTCTTTCCCCCTCTCTACTGGAGCTTCTGATTGTGAAGCTTGTGTCTGAGTTCTTTATACTGACAGATTCCCCTATTTGCTGACAGAGCATTTTACACTGAACCTACTGGGATTAGAGGGCAGTAGGTAGAGGCAGTAGAGGGAAATCCCTCAGTGTCAGGCACCCAGATTGATTTTTCTTAGCACTCCTGCCTATTTAATATTTTCCATTACTGCCCTCAATGTGTTTTTTGCTCAGCCGGTCCTGTTCTAGATAGCTGATGTAGTAGTGTTTGGGGTAAAAGTGAGCTGAACATGCAGCATAACTAGGTACTACGCAGCTCCTCACTATTAAGCGTGTATAGCCTTTCTTCTGAGGGATTCCCCTATTTGCCGACAAAGCATCCTACACTGAGTCACCTATAATCCCTCAGTGACAGCCCCCGGACTATTTGTAACTAGTGCTCCTCTCATTCATACCTAAAACTAAGAGGCCCATTTATCAAGCTTTGAATGGAGCTTGAGGGCCTGTGTTTCTGGCGAGTCTTCAGACCACTGCTCCATAACCCTGTCCGCCTGCTCTGAGCAGGCGGACAGGAATCGCCACAATTCAACCTGATCTGTTGACACCTCCCTGCTGGCAGCCCATTGGCCGCAAATCTGCAGGGGGCAGCATTGCACCAGCAGCTCTTGTGAGCTGCTGGTGCAATGCTTAATACGGAGAGCGTATTGCTCTCCGCATTCAGCGAGTTCTTGCAGACCTGATCCGCCATGTCAGATCAGGTCCACAAGACCTTTGATAAATGGGCCTCTAAGTGTTGAGGTCCTGGGATAAAACTACTGTGAACACGTAGCAAGGTACTGCACAGCTCCTGACTATGAAACATTTGTTTCAGTTGTTCTGAGCCATTCACCTCTTTGCACAAAGTGCATACTAATAGGCTGAACTTTAAATAGCCTTAATAAGAGTACTAGGATGCACTGTGGGCAAAGAGGAGAATCCCTCAGAGCAACTGAGACAAACGCTTCACAGTCAGGAGCTGTGGTGGAAGTCAGTACTTACCAACACGTTGCACGCTTCTTCTCAATGACTCTAGCCGTTTCTGCAGCGCTCCACCTTCAATACTGTTATCTCTACAAGCTACCCAACTTCGATAGTGAGTGAATATCTTTCACTCACCCCAGTTTAAATTATACTCGCCAATGGCGAGCAGGCAAGTGAAAATGTTGACCCTTGATATAGATATATATATATATACTGTATATATATATATATATATATATATATATATATATATATATGTGTTTATTTATATATATATATATATATATATATATATATGTGTGTATTTGTTTGTGTGTGTACATATATATATATATATAATCAAGAAATACAAAAATAATTCCTTAACACTCAGTTTCCACAGAGTGAAAATTTATCACAACCAAAGATAAATGCTACTATGTGGTTAACTACTAGATCCAAGTGGCTGGGGACGAAAGTCTTACAATAAAAGTCAAATGTGCACTTGATGCTGTATAAATACAATCGGCATAATAACCACATCTCAAATGAATAATATGTAACACAGTTATCCAGGTAATAAAATTAGGACACTGGACAGTAGCACAAATGTCCTTCCCCAGCTCCCTAACTTGACCCAAGGATAATGAACAGCCCAAAAGCAAAGGCAGGTACACTCGAGAGAATCTCACCTAGGAATGCGGTATATGTACTTACAGCCTCTTTGCTATGGGAATCCCTGATACAGGTAAAGCTCAGCCCCGTGCCAAGCCTACTCACGGATCCACTTGGATAAGCCAGGCATCTGTATAGAGTACGATATCCTTTTGTGCAGTGGCCATATCTGAAGCCACTGTTAAATGGATTTCATCGTCTTGCATCACTAGGTCACATGGGTCACATGGGAGACGAACAGCCAATGGGATCCATGCCGGCTGACCCAGAGTAGAGAACCGTGTAACAGGCAAATAGCAGTATCAGAAAAAACAAACGGGAATACACGGTATCCTCAAAGTAAAAGATTCTTCTTTATTTCACAACATAAAAGTTCATCAGCAAACATGGAGCAGCAATGGGGTGCTGTGTATCAGATCGGCTTACGCATTTCGTCGGAAGTCGTAATCATAGCCTTATAGGTCTGGCACACAGTACCTATTTAAACACTAATGAAGCCATATCATTGACTAAAAACAAAAAGAAAACACACCCATAATTGAAACAATACAAAATGCATTAATGTAACTTATTTACAATGCTCAGCTGTACAAAACTCCCCGTAACCTGTCAGGGGGGAATATAGCATCAAAAAGGATAACTGATATTAGACATTAAATGCAGAGAATACGTGTCAAAACCCCCAGAAATGCAATACCATGTTTTACATATGAAAATGTTAGTATAATGCAGATATAATCTATACTCTCTATGACATGCTAATATAAATTCTTAAAGACATCCCTATTACTATAAATGCAGTAAACAGTACAGTGTCATTCTCAACAATATAACAAGTATAATAAGGATGAACTCATACACTAAACCTGTCAAAAGTTATACATAATGATAGGTATGAGATCACAAAATATAGAAACAATTGATGTGTCAAAGAAACCCTCATATACAGTATCTAAGGTACATACTGTACAATGAGCCTCCATAACCTGTCTGCCTGCTCTGAGGCAGCGGACAGAAATCAACCCGATTGGCCACGAATCTGCAAGGGGTGGTATTGCACCTGCAGTTCACAAGAACTGCTGGTGCAATGATAAATGCCAAGAGTGTATGCTGTCATCATGATCCCCTATATCTGATAATTTCCACTTGCACCATAATAAATAGGCCCCAAAAAGTAAACCCCAGCCAATCCCCGAAAATAAAAAACCTAAGTCTAAAAAAAACCCTAAGTTACCCATTGCCACTAAAGGAGCATTTGTATGGGCATTGCACTTAAAAGGGCATTTAGCTCTTTTTTACCTATTAAAATAAAAAAACATAATTTATGTAAGAACTTACCTGATAAATTCATTTCTTTCATATTGGCAAGAGTCCATGAGCTATTGACATATGGGATATACATTCCTACCAGGAGGGGCAAAATTTCCCAAACCTCAAAATGCCTAAAAATACACCCCTCACCACACCCACAATTCAGTTTAACGAATAGCCAAGAAGTGGGGTGGTAAGAAAGGATTGAAAGCATCAACAAGGAATTGGAATAATTGTGCTTTATACAAAAAAATCATAACCACCACAAAAAAGGGTGGGCCTCATGGACTCTTGCCAATTTGAAAGAAATGAATTTATCAGGTAAGTTCTTATTTCTTTCATGTAATTGGCAAGAGTCCATGAGCTAGTGACGTATGGGATAGCAGATACCCAAGATGTGGAACTTCCACGCAAGAGTCACTAGAGAGGGAGGGAAAAAATAAAGACAGCCAATTCTGCTGAAAAAATAATCCACAACCCAAATCAAAAAGTTTTAATCTTATAATGAAAAAACTGAAATTATAACCAGAAGAATCAAACTGAAACAGCTGCCTGAAGTACTTTTCTACCAAAAACTGCTTCAGAAGAAGAAAAAACATCAAAATGGAAGAATTTAGTAAAAATATGCAAAGAAGACCAAGTTGCTGCTTTGCAAATCTGATCAACAGAAGCTTCATTCTTAAAAGCCCAGGAAGTATAAACTGACCTAGTAGAATGAGCCGTAATCCTTTGAGGCGGGGATTTACCCGACTCCACATAAGCATGATGAATCAAAAACTTTAACCAAGAAGCCAAAGAAATGGCAGAAGCCTTCTGACCTTTCCTAGAACCAGAAAAGACAACAGATAGACTAGAAGTCTTCCTGAAATCTTTAGTAGCTTCAACATAATATTTTAAAGCTCTAACTACATCCAAAGAATGTAAAGATCTCTCCAGAGTATTCTTAGGATTAGGACACAAAGAAGGGACAACAATTTCTCTACTAATGTTGTTAGAATTCACAACTTTAGGTAAAAAATTAAATGAAGTCCGCAACACTGCCTTATCCTGATGAAACATCAGAAAAGGAGATTCACAAGAAAGAGCAGATAGTTCAGAAACTCTTCTAGCAGAAGAGATGGCCAAAAGGAATAATACTTTCAAAGAAAGTAATTTAATATCCAAAGAATGCATAGGTTCAAACGGAGGAGCCTGTAAAGCCCTCAGAACCAAATTAAGACTCCAAGGAGGAGAAATTGACTTAATGACAGGCTTAATACGAACCAAAGCCTGAACAAAACTATGAATATCAGGATGATTAGCAATTTTTCTGTGAAAAAGTAGAGAAAGAGCAGAGATTTGTCCCTTCAAGGAACTTGCAGACAAACCTTTTTCCAAACCATCCTGAAGAAACTGTAAAATTCTAGGAATTCTAAAAGAATGCCAAGAGAATTTATGTGAAGAACACCAAGAAATGTAAGTCTTCCAGACTCGGTAATAGATCTTTCTAGACACAGATTTACGAGCCTGTAACATAGTATTAATCACTGAGTCAGAGAAACCTCTATGACTAAGTATTAAGCGTTCAATCTCCATACCTTCAAATTTAATGATTTGAGATCCTGATGGAAAAATGGGCCTTGAGATAGAAGGTCTGGCCTTGACGGAAGTGTCCAAGGTTGGCAACTTGCCATCCGAACGAGATCCGTATACCAAGACCTGTGTGGCCATGCTGGAGCCACCAGCAGTACAAACGAACGCTCCATTAGGATTTTGGAAATCACTTTTGGAAGAAGAACAAGAGGCGGAAAGATATAAACAGGATGATAATTCGAAGGAAGTGACAACGCGTTTACTACTTCCGCCTGAGGATCCCTGGATCTGGACAGATACCTGGGAAGTTTCTTGTTTGGATGAGAGGCTATCAGATCTATTTCCGGAAGTCCCCAGATTTGAACAATCTGAAGAAATACCTCTGGGTGAAGAAACCATTCGCCCGGATGTAACGTCTGGCGACTGAGATAATCCGCTTCCCAATTGTCTATACCTGGGATGTGAACCACAGAAATTAGACAGGAGCTGGATTCCGCCCATACAAGTATCCGAGATACTTCTTTCATAGCCTGAGGACTGTGAGTCCCCCCTTGATGATTGACATATGCTACGGTTGTGACATTGTCTGTCTGAAAACAAATAAACGATTCTCTCTTCAGAAGAGGCCAGAACTGAAGAGCTCTGAAAATCGCACGGAGTTCCAAAATGTTGATTGGTAATCTCGCCTCCTGAGAGTCCCAAACCCCCTGCACTGTCAGAGATCCCCATACAGCTCCCCAACCTGAAAGACTCGCATCTGTTGAGATCACAGTCCAGGTTGGACAAATAAGAGGCCCCTTGAACTAAACAATGGTGATCCAACCACCAAGTCAGAGAAGATCAAACATTGGGATTTAAGGATATTAATTGTGATATCTTTGTATAATCCCTGCACCATTGGTTCAGCATACAAAGCTGGAGAGGTCTCATGTGAAAACGAGCAAAAGGGATTGCGTCTGATGCAGCAGTCATGAGACCTAAAATTTCCATGCACAAAGCTATCGAAGGGAATGATTGAGACTAAAGGTTTCGACAAGCTGAAACCAATTTCAGACGTCTCTTTTCTGTTAGAGACAAAGTCATGGACACTGAATCTATTTGGAAACCCAAAAAGGTTACCCTTGTCTGAGAATCAAGGAACTCTTTGGTAAAGTGATCCTCTTGATTACAGAGAGAAGGGCACCGAGAACCTTCGAAAAGATCCTTGGAGCTGTTGCTAGGCCAAAAGGAAGAGTAACAATAATAAACAATAATAAATAGCCGAGCCGAGAAATGCGTAGTATATTGCCATATGCTCACCTGAAGGACTACATTATATCTGAGCTGCTTGTCAGAAGAATAAAGACATTGATTTTATCTAGTGGCTTTGATCCTTACTTGGTGAGATTATCACTACCATACACCTGCACTGAAGGAGAATTGAGACCGGAGGGAGCTAGCTGGTTAGCTCTGATAGCCAGCCTGCATCTACAAGCACATAAGTGTGCTCTGGTAAATTGTGAGTACCCTGTGTAAAGATTTGTTGCTGCTATAAGTAATTTACAATCACAGATACACACATTTGGGCGCCTTTCTTGTGCTTGTATATTTACAGACTGAAGGATAACTGAGACCGGAGGGAGCCAGCTGGTTAGCTCTGATAGCCAGCCTGCATATACAAGCACATAAGTGTGCTCTGTGAAATTGTGAGTATTCTGTGCAAAGATTTGTTGCTGCTATAAGTCATTTTCAATCACAGATACAAACATTTGGGTGCCTCTCTTGTGCTTGCATATTTACAGATTTACTACCCTGCAGTGGAGGAAGGGAGAGAGCTGCCTGAATTTTGGTGCATCATATATATCGTTGAAAGAAATTTCACAGTTGGGACTTTTTTATAAGACTCTATTAAGTACTTTTATGTGATACTATATTTTATGTGACATAAGTTACTCTTGTGTCCACTTTTATATCTTTTTATTCTTCATTAGGTAATATAACCACATATCTGATTGTATTTCTTATCCCCACAGCGCCCTCTAGTGTTTCTAGTTTATGTTTCACAATATTTATAGTCACCATTTTGAATGTTGGTATCCTTACATAACGATTCAATATTTTTAGATCCAGAACTGGTCTGAAAGAATTCTCTTTCTTTGGAACAATGAACAGATTTGAATAAAACCCCAGGCTCCGTCCCAGAACTGGAACTGGCACAATTACCCCAGCTGACTCCAGGTCTGAAACACATTTCAGAAACGCTTGAGCCTTTACTGGGTTTACTGGAATGTGTGAGAGAAAGAATCTTCTCACAGGCGGTCTTACCTTGACACCTATTCTGCACCCTTGTGAAACAATGTTCTGAATCCAAAGACTTTGAATCGAATTGATCCAAACATCTTTGAAAAATCGGAACCTGCCCCCTACCAGCTCTGCTGGAATGAGGGCCACACCTTCATGCGGATTTGGGAGCTGGTTTTGACTTTCTAAAAGGCTTGGATTTTTTCCAGACTGGAGAAGGTTTCCAAACGGAAACTGTTCCTTTAGGGGAAGGCTTTTGTTCCTTATTCTGATGAAAGGAACGAAAACGATTAGTAGCCCTTTATTTACCTTTAGATTTTTTATCCTGAGGCAAAAAGGCTCCCTTCCCCCCAGTAACAGTTGAAATTATTGAATCTAACTGAGAACCAAATAATTTATTACCTTGGAAAGAAAGAGAAAGCAACGTTGACTTAGAAGTCATATCTGCATTCCAAGACTTAAGCCATAAAGCTCTTCTAGCTAAAATAGCTAAAGACATTTTCCTGACATCAATTCTAATGATATCGAAAATGGCATCACAAACAAAGTTATTAGCATGTTGAAGAAGTTTAACAATTCTATAAGCATTATGGTCTGACACTTGTTGCGCTAAAGCCTCCAACCAGAAAGTGGAAGCTGCAGCAACATCAGCCAAAGAAATAGCAGGTCTAAGAAGATTACCTGAACATAAATAAGCCTTCCTTAGAAAGGATTCAAGCTTCCTATCTAAAGGATCTTTAAAAAAAAGTACTATCTGCCGTAGGAATAGTAGTATGTTTAGCAAGAGTAGAGATAACCCCATCAACTTTGGGGATTTTCTCCCAAAACTCTAATCTATCAGATGGCAAAGGGTACAATTTCTTGGAGAAGGAGTAAATGAAGTACCCAGACTATTCCATTCCCTAGAAATTACTTCTGAAATAGCATCAGGAACTGGAAAAACTTCTGGAATAACTACATGAGGTTTAAAAACTGAATTTAAACGCTTATTAGTTTTAATATAAAGAGGACTAGACTCCTCCATATCTAATGCAATCAACACTTCTTTAAGTAAAGAACGAATAAACTCCATCTTAAACAAATATGAAGATTTATCAGTGTCAATATCTGAGGCAGAATCTTCTGAACCAGATAGATCCTCATCAGAAATAGATAAGTTAGAATGATGGCGGTCATTTAAAAATTCATCTGAAATATGAAAAGTTTTAAAAGACCTCTTACGTTTACTAGAAGGAGGAATAACAGACAGTGCCTTCCGAATAGAATTAGAAACAAATTCTTTTACATTAACAGGAACATCCTGAACATTAGATGTTGAAGGAACAACAACAGGTAATGGATTATTACTAATGGAAATACTATCTGCGTTTGATAGTTTATCATGACAACTAACACAAACTACAGCCGGAGGAACAGTTAACAAATTCACTCAGCTTTGGTAGAACCGATATCAGGCAGCGTCTTTCCAGAAGTAGATTCTGATCCATGGTCAGGTAGTGCCATATTGCAATATGTAAAAGAAAAAACAACATATAAAGCAAAATTATCAAATTCCTTAAATGGCAGTTTCAGGAATGGGAAAAAATGCAAAACGAAACAAGCCTCTAGAAAACCAGAAGCAACAAAAAAGTGAGACTGAAATAATGTGAAAAAAACTGGCGCCAAGTATGACGCCCACATAACGTCCACATATTTTGGTGCCAAGAAAGAGGCCCATATTTTTTGGCGCCAAAAAAACGTCCGCAACACACATACGTAAAAAATGACGCAATCACGTGAAAACTTGACGAAATTTTTGCGCCAAAAAAGTCTTGCACCAAAAATGACGCAATAAATAGAAGCATTTTCTGCACCCGCGAGCATAACGCGGGTGCAGAAAAATATAATTTATATGCATTTTCCCAAAAAATGAAACTGGCAGTCTGAAAGAAGGAATACTGATTATCCTGAATCATGGCAAATATAAGTTTTAACACATATATTTAGAACTTTACATATAAAGTGCCCAACCATAGCTTTGAGTGTCATGAATAGAAATAAGACTTACTTACCCTAAGACACTCATCTACATATAGCAGATAGCCAAACCAGTACTGAAACGAGAATCAGTAGAGGTAATGGTATATAAGAGTATATCGTCGATCTGAAAAGGGAGGTAGGAGAAGAAATCTCTACGACCGATAACAGAGAACCTATGAAATAGATCCCCTAGAGGAAGACCATGGTATTCAAATAGGTAATACTCTCTTCACATCCCTCTGACATTCACTGCACTCTGAAAGGAAAACCGGGCTTCAGCCTGCTGGGAAGCGCATATCAACGTAGAAATCTAGCACAAACTTACTTCGCCACCTCCATGGGAGGCAAAGTTTGTAAAACTGAATTGTGGGTGTGGTGAGGGGTGTATTTATAGGCATTTTGAGGTTTGGGAAACTTTGCCCCTCCTGGTAGGAATGTATATCCCATACGTCACTAGCTCATGGACTCTTGCCAATTACATGAAAGAAAAAGCCCTAACCTTAAAAACAAAAAAAAACAAAACCCCCCCAAAAAACAACTAACACTAACCCCAGAAAATATACTCCCCGTTCTGGAAGTCCAGTCCAAGCGAAGCAAAGTCCTCATCCAGGCTGCGAAGATCTTCTTCCAGGACGGCACCATCTTCTATCTTCTTCCCGAAGGTGCGGAGCGGTCTTCGCCGATGTGCGGATCTAGAGCGCTAGTCCTCTTCAGCGACGTGTATCCTCCTCTTTATGCGATCGTCCGCCGCACACTGAAGCTTGAATGTAAGGTAACCCTTTTATATTGGGGTACTGTTGCATTCCTATTGGCTGAAATATTCAAATCAGCCAATAGGATGAGAGCTGCTTAAATCCTATTGGCTGTTTAAATCAGCAACCCCCAAAAATAAAAAACCTAAGTCTAAAGAAAAACTAAGCTACCCATTACCCCTACAGGGGAATTTGTAAGGACATTCAGCTCTTTTGTGCCCATTAAAATAAAAAAAAAAACTAATCTAGAAAAAAAACCACCCCTAAACAAAACTTGCGTTTGAGTGTATGTGTGTATGTGTATATATATATATATATATATATATATATATATATATATATATATATACTCTAGTTGTGGGATCCAATCACTCACTGTTCGTTGTATTGCCTGGGTGCACTCTATGGTAAGTAGGGAGAAACTTCTCAAAAGAAGAGGCACTCACAGATCTTAATTATCAAAAATAATTTATTAATTCATAGGTTCAGTCAACGTTTTTGTCCTCGCAGGGACCTTTGTCAAGACTGTTCTCAGTACTCCTCTGAGTGTAGCGGTCACAAGGGTACAGATGTACAGATGTACCCTTGTAGCTACTATCCAGATAATGCTGGTTGTCACAGAAGAAGACAAAGTCCTTATTCAATTTATATTGCAACTCCACAAATGATCCGCTATGGTCGAATATTAAGCTGGATAGATGCTCTCTGTAGTAAACGTGACATTAGGTGGGTGTGGCCTAATGTGTTTCACGGGAATACTGCTTCGTCAGAGGCTCATAGCATCCCACCTTGCTGCTCTGCTTTAAATACAGGCTAGTACACGCCCCTACCTACGTCATGCTGGAACGCTGTGTGAATTCAGAAACAAAATCTCTGGTGTAAGCGTGTTTGCATGTCTCTGTGTGTGTGTGTGTGTGCATTTGTGTGTGTGCATGTATCTGTGTGTGTGCGCGTAAGCATGTGTGCATGTCTCTCTGTGTGTGTGTATGTGTGTGTGTGTGTGTAAGCATGTGTATGTCTCTGTGTGTATGTATATGCGAGTGTATATGTTGGTGTGTGAGTATGTGTGTGTGTGCATTTAAGGGTGTGTGCGCATGTGTGTGTCTATGTCTGTGTGTGTGTACGTGTAAGCGTTTGTGTACGTCTCTGTGTGTATGTATATGTGAGTGTATATGCTGGTGTGTGAGTATATGTGTGTGCATGTAAGAGTGTGTGTTCATATATGTATGTATGTGTGTGTGTGTGTGTGTATTTGTCTGTGTGTGCATGTAAGTGTGTGTATGCAGGTTTAGGAAACTGGATGTAAAGCACTTACATTGAAAATTGGACTGTAGGTGTCGACTCTCTCAGCTACTGACAAAGAACAATGTACATATGGGATGAGAAATTAACAGAAATGTACAGCATGTTTTTTATTCCCTGACAGGTTTAAAGTTCTTGGGCAGGATCCAGAAATTATACTTCTTTGCAAATGGTGAGATTCAAGGGCTAGGGAAGGGCTTAAGGTCCTGCTTGCTCACAAATTGTACAGTTGCCTTTGTATCCTAATTGTATTCTTGTTGTGATATTACAATAGCACAGAATTTACTGATTACCCTATATCTGTACAATAAATAAATTATCCCAGTGTAGAGCCTCGGATCCTATAAGCATCTCCTTACCTATATTACTTCCCTTTTTAGTGTGTACACAGTCCCACGCAGCTAGCAGCTTGCTCCCTAAACCGGAAATGAACTCCTGCAAGAGTAACCGCTATGTTGTAGCTAGACGTCAAAGTTGATACACTGTAATCCACAATAATAACTCGAAGTACCGTAGCCCATACAGAGGATCAATCCGTAAAACAGTTGAGAGCATAAAAATGAACGGCAGGCACTACACCCAAATCCATAATTAAAAGTTCAAATTTACTGAAAAACTTTCAAACAGTTGAACAGACAGGACAGGCTTGCGCATGCAGATCAGTCTGCCGCGTTTGAAACGGGGGCGTGAAACGCGTCAGTCTGATCTGCATGCGCAAGCCTGTCATGTCTGTTCAACTGTTTTAAAGTTTTTCAATAAATTTGAACTTTTAATTGTGGATTTGGGTGTAGTGCCTACCGTTCATTTTTACGCTCTCAACTACTTCCCTTTTTACCCGGCTATAAACTCTAACCTTGACCTTTGCTATTAAACTGTGGCCCCCACTATCATCTCTGTGACTTTTGCTACTAACCCTATCCATGAGCCTTGTTATTATTCTAACCATGGCCCTTGCTATTATCCCTAACCATGACCCCTTTTACACTATCACCTCTGAGAATATTGCTACTAACCCTGTCCATGACCCCTGTTATTTTCCCTTACCATAACCCCTGTTTTCAAGCCTGACCTTTGGGCAGGGCGAGAGGGGCACCCACCATGGCCCCGCTCTTTGGGGGCCCCCCCAATGTCAGAGGTTATGAGATGGTGCAATTTATATTGTTTATGGCATCAGTAGGTCAAATATTTTGTCTTATTCTTTATGTAGGTATCACTGAATGTTGGCACTGGGGTGGGCTATACTATACAAGAGACAGGGCATGCAAGGGAGGGGAATAAAGGCACTGGGCTGAGTGGACCCACAAATGTATCCTGTCCAGGGCCCCGCATATGCTAAGGTTGGCTCTGCCTGTTATTATCCCTAACCATAACCCCTGTTACACTATCACCTCTGACTATTGCTACTTACCCTATCCATGACCCCTGTTATTTTCCCTAAACATGACCCCCCGCTACCACCTCTGTGACTACTCCTACTAACCCTATCCATGACCCCTGTTATTATCCCTATCCATGACCTCTGTTATTAAATGCTAACCATGTTCATGATAATAACAGTGGGGATCAGGCTTAGCATTTAATAACAATAAGGATCATGGTTAATATTTAATAACAATAAGGATCGTGGTTAGTATTTAATAACAATAATTATCATAGTTAGTATTTAATAACAATAAGGATTGTGGTTAGTATTTAATAACAATAAGGATTGTGGTTAGTATTTAATAACAGTGGGGATCATGATTAGTATTTAATAACAATAACAATCATGGTTATTTAATAACAATAAGGATCATGGTTAGCATTTAATAACAGTGGGGATCATAGTTAGGATATAACAATAATAAGGATCTTGGTTAGTATTTAATAAATATAAGCATCATGGTTAGTATTTAATAACAGTGGGGATCATGGTTAGTATTTTATAACAATAAGGATTATGGTTAGCATTTAATAAATATAAGGATCATGGTTGGCATTTAATAACAGTGGGGATCATGGTTAGGATTTAATAACAATGAGGATCATGGTTAGGATTTAATAACAATAAGGATCTTGGTTAGCATTTATGGTTGGCATTTAATAACAGTGGGGATCATGGTTAGGATTTAATAACAATAAGGATTATGGTTAGTATTTAATAACAATAAGGATCATGATTAGTATTTAATAACAATAAGGATCATGGTTAGCATTTAATAACTATAAGGATCATGGTTAGCATTTAATAACTTGAAAAACAGGTTACTCCAGCCTTGGCAAGTTTCATAAAAGAAAGAACTTTATTACACCATGGTCCACACAAAAGCAACAACGTTTCAGAGCTATGCTAGGTCCTTAGTCATGTCCTAGTATAGTTCTGAAACGTTGTTGCTTTTGTGTGGACCATGGTATAATAAAGGTCTTTCTTTTATGAAACGTTCCAAGGCTGGAGTAACCTTTTTTTCAAGGATTTGCTGATACAAAGGGGTGGCTGACCCTTAACTCCTGTGCCTGATTGCTTTGGTTGATGTTCCCCACCTCTTTTGTCTAGCATTTAATAACTGTAAGGATCACGGTTAGCATTTAATAACTGTAAGGATCATGGTAAGCATTTAATAACAAAGAGGATCATGGTTAGTATTTAATAACAGTGGGGATCATGGTTATTTAATAACAATAAGGATCATGGTTAAATAATAGTAAGGATCATGGTTAGAATTTAATAATGTAATGGTTAGCAATTAATAATGTAAGGATCATGGTTAGCATTTATTAATAGTAAGGTTCATGGTTATCATTTAATAATGAAATAGTTAGCATTTAATAATGTAAAGATCATGGTTAGCATTTAATAATAGTAAGGATCATGGTTAGCATTTAATAGTAAGGTTCATGGTTAGTATTTAATAACAGTAGGGATCATGATATGAAGCCAATGACCCTTCTAATATTCACTTCTCACCAAGGGCCCAATAATTTAAAGCTTTCCACTCAGATGAGATGATCTAAAATGATCCTTCAGCACTGCAAGATATCTCACAAGATTCAAGACAGGCAAGATTTGCTATACTTGTCTAAGGAGTGTTGTCTGTATTGCTGTATGTGAAGGAGAGACAAGCCCAGTGCAATATAGTACTCCATGACATGAGAGTTTTGTTACACTTTGTGCTTTGTATATCATGTTACACTTCAGATTGTGTCCTTAATAAAACTTAAAGAACCCAATTTGTTCTAAATGAATATAAAATA